>NC_057935.1:38587228-38907502 GCF_018555375.3 Anguilla rostrata
CGCGGCTCATTTGAAATAAATGGGAGCAGAGGTGGCGCTTGGGACAGTGCTGGAAGTGCAGCCTTCCCTCTGTTTTCTCTGGATTGCTAAGGTCGCAAGGAGCAGCCAGAGAAATATGATCCAGCCTTTGGCTGCGCTTCTGCCTCAGATTATTGATTCTGGTGAAAAGTTGCTTACCTCTCTTTTTTTAAATGTAGAGAGAGAGAGCACTGCTTAACTTTTCCATCACGGTAGACCTGGCCACTTCTTAAGGAAAATCTAATCTCCTTCTGCGCAAAAGGAACCATCTGTGAAAGAAAGCGATTCGCCAAATGCCAGTGGTTGGAGAACACACTGGAATGATATCATCAGGATTTTTTTTTTTTTTTGTAAAAATACTCAAACTGTCCTTAATGAAAACATTATGTGGCCACTGATCCTGAAATGATAACACAAGCTTGTCAGTCTGTTGCCGTACATATAAAACATCTGTATATATCTGTCTACTGTCTATTTGAAATGGTGCCAGTTCTGGGAGTCTTTGGTCAGAGAGTGCTATGAGAGGGCGGTAGATGTTTTCTGAAAGTTTTCTGTATCGGTTACACAACCCAGAAGACGCATGTAAGTGTATGCAGGCCGAGCTACGCCTGACCTCTGTTCACCTGCAAGCTGCAATATGGCAGTCATGTCGTGTGTCTGTGTAATTACATTACATTACATTACATTATAGGCATTTAGCAGACGCTCTTATCCAGAGCGACGTACAACAAGTGCATAGGTTTCATGATGTAGAGGCGCAAAAGAAACACTAGAGTGAAGTAAGGATCGTAGTGCCAGAAGTGACCACATCGATCAGGACTCCAACCCTGTAGAGTAAGCTTGTTCAGCAAGCGAGAATCCTACCAAGTACAAACTAGCACTGGAATCACACCTAATCATACAAAAACAATCCTGCCAGATACACTAACATAATCAAATTATCCTAGCTAGGTACAGTGAGCTGAACTATAGGCTAGGGAGGGGTGGGGAGAGGTGCAGCCTGAAGAGATGAGTCTTCAGTCTGCGTTTGAAAGTGGTGAGATTCTCTGCTGTTCTGACCGTCACGGGAGGTCATTCCCAGCTGGGGCCAGGACAGACAGGCAGACGGGAGCGGAAGTGCGGACGCCAAGAGGGAGGTGCCAGGCCAGAGGTGCCAGTACGCAGAGGTCTGCTTGGTGTAGGGTCTGATGATCCATGGTAATGACCATGTAACTGCACTCACACACACAAGAGGAAATCATTAAACCCTCGATGATAGTGCAATGCTAACAGTCATCAAAACTATCAAAACAAAGTCACCACGAATTTAAAAAGAAATGGCAACCACGTTTAAAAATAATTAACAGTGAAGTTAAAAGCTAAAGGGGTCTGAACAAGATGGTTGTTTAAAACCAAAATGTTTCAAATCAAAATGACAAAGGAGAATACCTCAATTCCTGATGATGTTGTACTGTATATGTTATGGCTTGTGACTGGAGCTGTTTTCCTGATAGAGCTTACAAAGTAGTCCCTCTGTAGCATCACTGTCATTGTGTTGACCTCAGCTGCTACTGTCTGTGCTGCAGAGCTGCCACTCAGACAGTAGCTCTCTGAAGCCTGCAGAGGGCAGTAGAGCGCATGGCACTGGGAAAGAGACACACAATATCCTGCGGTTTCTTCTCTATTTTTGGGATGTATGGTTGACCCCGAATTTGGAAAAGAAGCCAGTAATTGGTGCATTCAGAGCTGAGGCCTGCTCCGGTTAGCTGCCGGGCGGAGAGGAGACGTGGCGTCTGGACCCGGCGAGGACCGGAGGGCTCGAATCAGACCCCTTTCCCCGGTGCTGAAGGGGCGAAAGCTGAAAAAGCAAAGAACACAGGAAATGACCCGTAGCGCGGTTTTTTTTTTCTTTTTTCTTTTTTTTACAGAGAAAGCTGGTTTCAGTGGTTTTAAAACCACTGTGATTTCGCTCTACCTTCATGAAGGAGCTCTGTGTTCTAAAAATGACAGTGTAGGGATTTTGAAGTATGCCTGTGCAATTTACAGATGAGTTAGTGATCATCTGAACTCAAACTAAAAAAAGAAGCCTAAGATACTACAGGAGGCTGAAAGCCAGTGTGGCTCCAACCACGTGGTCTCCGTGCTTATTTTAAAACACCGTGTGTTACTAGTGGTATAGTAGACAGCCTACTGCGTATCAGGCTTATTAAATGTCTGCTGTTACTGGTCGTCTTTTACAAAGTGTATCCTTCAAACGTTGTGCCATATTTTGCTGCAAATTGCATTAATTTGTCTATAGTTTGGCATGTGGCTCAATGATAAATTTGGAATTTTTGCAAAATAATTGTGCGGGGTATCATTTCCAATGAAAATAACATGTTTTTGTACATTTGAACACTTTTTTAGTCAGTAATCTATGCAAAATTGTAAAGTGTGTGTTATGTACAGTAGGGTACATTCATTTTAAACCTGTGACAAAAGGTTTATTTGCTTTACTCTGTGTTATTCATCAGTGTAATGAATGGGGGAACTGAATAGAATTTTGCTTTATGTGTATGGGTGTGTGTGTGTGTGTATGGGGGTGTGGATTTAATGTGTATGAGTTTTTAAGAGAGAGAGAGAGAAAGAGAGAGAGATAGAGAGAAACTGAGAGAGAGGACAGAACTCGATGTTAAATGAACACTACAGTAAGTAAACAGTTCATTCAGCAGCCACAACAAATGGCTCACTAGATGTAATCTATTTCAGACATACTTTTATACTAGGCTTAAAACAGTAGTGGCTTCAATGAAAAGAAAAAGAAATGCACCATCTGATGTCCTCCTACAAGACAACAATTCCATAGGGCACATTTCATAGTTTTACAACTTGTCACAACAATAGAAAAATAGAAAAATAGAAAAATCAGATAAGAAAGATAAGGCATGCTTCCAATTGTTTTTAACTGCAATTTCCAATGAAAAATAGACATGTTTAGACGCAGAGAAACGTAGCTGTTTCTGGGTTCTCTCAGTCCAGCCCTGAGGCTTCGTGACAGTACTGTATTTTAAAAGCTTGTGAGTGAAGCTGAAGAAGAGGATCATGCCACTGACATGACCCACACTTTTACTGTTCATCCCTCTTTCTATTTCTGAAGTCGTTTTCAGTCACTCGTGTCATCCCCGCACTGAAAGCTCTCGGCACAGCAATGAGTTATGTTTTTTTTCTTTTTTTCTTTTATTCTAGTGAACAGGTCACTTGAAAAGAATAAAAAAAATTGCATGTGAGTCACTTGTTGTCGGCAGGTTTATATTAGTGTGCGGATGTTCTTTCCTATTCTATTTATTCTTTACCGGGTCCCAAAAAAATTGATGAATGATCGCGTGCTTCTCTGTGTCTGTCATACCCATTCTCATGTCATTAGCACACTGTATTATTTATGCTCGTTCCAGGCGACCTCAGAGTGACGCAGTGATACACATAGATTACATCTTGCGTGTTATCCTTTTATACCAAGATACATTAGCTTACGTAACTCCAATAAATATCTTACTGGCATACCTTGCTGGATATTTGGAGTACCTTCAGTAGTTATCCCCCTCTTGCAGTGTACTTCACTCAAGGACAATGGCAGTGACCAGCCTGGTCAATTCACTGCAGGAGATATGATTTGTTTATCCATCCCTCTGGATGTTTGCTGAAATAAGGCAGACATTTACCTGGATTTTAATGAGCATTTGTTCTTCACTCGCTCGAAATTAACTGCAAGGGGTCTTTTTTCTCTTCAAACGCTGTCTGACATGTTTGGAAATTAACAAAGCAAATTAATCGAACTGTGTTTATGAAGAAAGCCTTGCATTTAATTCAAAGTTAAGGATGCTTGTTGAATCCATGCCATTGTGCTCAAGGGTACAGCATTTAAAATCCAAACCTTGTGGTTCCAGTTCAGTTCCGTAACCACTGTGCTGTACTGCTGCCTGTACTGGTGCACTGTGGGTAGCAGTCAGTTCAGAGAGAGGTAGATGTAGGGGTGGGGTAAGGTTAGGCTTTCACTAGCAGAGATTAATTATTTATGTGACATGTGACCATGTTCTGTGAAAGGATTAGCGGTATCTTAATAAGTCTGCCACACTGATCAGTAGTGGTTCCATCAGGAATCATAATTATAAGTAAACTACTGTCCCTGGCCTATCCCTACCTTTTATTATTTATGTTCCCCATGGCCTGTCCCCACCTCTTATCCACGTTCCCCATGGCCTGTCCCCACCTCTTTTTACCCAGGTTCCCCATGGTCTGTCCCCAACTCTTATTATCCATGTTCCCCATGGTCTGTCCCCACCTCTTATTACCCATGTTCCCCATGGCTCAATGTCAGCCTCCTGCAGGAGCTCTCAGGCTCTTGTGTCACTGTGAACGGTTCTTTAGCTCTCTCTCTAGCCACTTTAGGCTGTTCATCACTTGTCTGTGTGCCCTTTTTCTCCAGTGTAGCCTTATCCCTTTTCCCTATTGTTTGGCTCTTAATGGATTTTAATCACGTCAGCACTTTATCATTATTTCCTTTAGATTGGGCCTTTTCTCCCCCCCATTTCATGTTCTTCTGTAGCATGGAGTGATGTTCCAGGAACGTGCAGTCTATCTCTGTTACATGCATGGCGCCGTGAATTAAATAAGAAGTGTGCCTGTCATTGAGATCCCCTCCAAAAGCATGATTATGTTAGAGTGATTGTTGGTAGAATGAGTGTAGATGTCGCAGGTGTTGGCTATGATAAGGGGTCATATCTTTGAATGTCTATAATGGCAAAATGTACAACAAGAAAGAACAGAGGATATATTCATTTATTTAGCTACTGGCTTAGTCGATGTTTAAGTATATGTCACACTGCATGAAAATACAGTGGGATTTACATTTTTTCTCTCTCTCTTTCTCTCTCTCTTTCTGCAAAATGGAGTTGACACTATACAGTGCTATGCCTTAGCCCACATTTAGAATACTAAATAAATAATAAATTAAGGCAACAGGACTCGTTCCAGGTTTCACCCAGATTATTCATGAAGGGAGACTTCACATGTCCTTTGATGTATAATATATATCAATAAATATAAATATGTAGATATAGGTTCAGGGGAGACTTGTTTGAGGAATTTACTTTTATGAAGGAGACTAACACGGAGGAGCATAGATGTTTATTTTAAGCTAATGCTCTATTACAAAACAGAGGGCAAAGAGGTGGAAATAATCTAAAATTCAATTTTGAACTGACACTATAATGATGATATAACACTTCATACAGAGAGTTATTAATGCATGGAACAGTTTGACAGGACTTGCTGGAGTCAGAGACTATTGCATCCTCTCATATCAAACTCAAAATATGAATAAAATTTTTTTTTTTTTTTGCCAATAAAATAAAATGCTTCAAAGCACTGAACGATGTGGGGGAACACCAGTAGTGTTGTCGGTTCACATTTAAATACGTTTTTGTAGTTTCATATATTTATCAAATGACTTAATATGTTTTTAATTAAATTGTTGTGGCTTAATTTATCCTGTTATTATTCTTACAGTTTTATATGTATTCATGCAAAATAAGATACATTCAAAGTTTTGCTTCAGTATTATATGGCCTCATCTGAAAATAACAGTGTTCTTATGTTAAGTAATTCAAGGAGAAATTTCTTGCACTTAAGACTGAGGAAATTGTCCCGCCTTCAGTGAAGCCTGTAGGGCTTGGATAAATATTTTATTAACATTTAAGCTTCTCCTCGTTGTATTATTTCTCTCATACAAGAACATGCGGCATTTCTTTGAGAGTTTATATAGGACAGTGATCAGCCATTTCTCAAGAATGGCAGTTAAAGCAACTCTGGCACAAGTGAAGCACATGTTTATTTTTTGCTCTGTGTTTGTTTGACGTTTAGCAATTATGTATTAGGCCTGGGATGGCACTTATGTCTATGACAACTGGAATTCTCAGAGAGTTTGCCCATCGGCAAGAAATTCACTTTGTGTGTGAGTAATAATTTATTCCTTTGAAAATCTGTAACTGGGTATTCGAAAACAATGTGCCTGTGATACCTTCCCTGATCGCTATATCGATATGGCCCGTGTAAAATGCTATAACCTCAATTGAGGAAGCCCAGCAAAAAGATTAAATCCAGCAGCGCATAGAAACGTCCTTTAGTATCATTCAGTAAACAGCCTAATCGTATTTTTAAATTCATGCGTGAACAAGCCAATGAGCAATTTAGATCCTGGCCCATTAAAGCTGTTTTGGTTTGACAACAACTGACATGTTCCTACTGTTGATCATGTTCTGCAGTATTATATTCCATTACATGGTCCCTTTATTGCCTGTTTCTTGCCTACAGCTGCTGTTCTAGTATCTCTGCTTGGAACAAAAAACTGAGGTGCATTTCTCTGGTGCCATCAGATGTAGCTGCTTATGTCAGCCTCAAGGTGGCAGTCAACTGCCTGCTGAAACGTCAGTGATCACATTTTGTAATGGCTTTAAAATTTGGATACATGGAGATTGAGTTGCATTAGACCATGCAATGGTTGTAGGTTTGATATTTTTATGGTGCAACAAAGAAGGGACAAATATAAAGTTACCCAGGATACAGTGATATGACATTAATGAATGACAGATTCATAATTAATGTCACATCATATTGTTTAGAATGAAACCATCAGCCATTACATCTGCTTATTTATACTGTAACTGGGATGACGTCCTCCAAAATGAGTTTTTTTTTATTCATTATTCATTAGCTCACTTATTCATTCATTATTAGTACTTTGCCAACTGACAATGATTTTTAAAATAAAAAATTAATTAGGTAAAAAAATACATTATCATGTTTGTGTATTAACAAAAATATGAAAACATATTTGAAATCATCAGATCTACTTGAACGATCTTGGGAAAAATAAGTCCAAAGCAAATGGCCTCAAGAACACAAAAGAAGCAAACAGACAAATAAACAAATACGCCATGCAATACTGATGTAAAAGAAATGTACAAGTATCTAAAGGCATATATCCGTAAGTTCAGAACTTACATTAAGAGCTGCTAGGTGGCTATAATGAACCAATCAAAGGGATACAGTGGGTTTTTTTTGATTTGTTGGATGTATTATCATTTCATATAGGGGTGGTTTTCCACTGTAATGCAAATCCAGTGTCTCAATTCTGAAGTCTGAACTGTGCGTGATGACATTGTGCTTCCACACATAGATATAGGAATGACATCACAGCTATTTGCTTGCCCAAATATGAGCATATGTCAGAGGAACACTGTTCCTGAGGAAAACTCACATAGATACAAAAACTCCTACATAACGCATGGTTTAAGCAAGTCAGTGGCATTAACTGGTCTGGGGACCTTTTTGTTCCAGTGACCAATTTATCGGGGAACACAGTGACATGGAGCCATGGTCAGAGACTTGTAAAGGTCAAAGGGCAAAGGAAGCCTATACGTTCAAGTCATACGAGATAGTCAACAGACACAATGCATTTTACCCTACCACTTGTACCTGGGGTCTTTTGTCACTCCGCTTGGCTATTTTTAGTTGTTTTTGGAGATTCTATAAAAGCTTTTGGCTCTGAGGTGAAAGGATCACACCCCAGGACATGCAGTGCCTAAAAATATGCACTGTTGCTATGAATACAGATGAAATGCTTGTCTTTAATTAGTGTTCTCGAATTTCCTAGGCACGGAGAGTGTGCTTCATGTTTGTACCATTTTCAAGGAATCAAATACTGATGTAGCATGGTTCAGCATGGTTAAAGAGTTTTTTTGTTTTTGTTTGTTTGCTTTTTACAGTTAAAACACTTCCATTTGGGTCAATTGAGTTTGTTTAAATCTCAGTGAGATTTGATCTTTGACTGTGTTCTGCTGACCCGAGATAAATTTTGTAATAATTCTTGAGCTTAGCATCTGCCATGTCATTTTGTTCATGCTTTCTGTTGCCAGGGATTGGAAAGGGGAAGCCCGCAAAGATGCTAAAAACTGCCTTGGCCACCTACCCCATATTCAGGCCTCAGTCTTTTCCTTAGCATGTTGCCATTCTGATAGGTTTCCCATTTTACTGTGAGGTTTCAGACTCACAGTAGATATGTGGTCACCAACAAAACTCAAATTAGTCCAAAAAAGCTTTATTGAGATGTAACAATCTGAATTACCGATCCTTGCCAGGTCTCTTTGAAGAGTTGCCAGAATGGCAACGGCAGCGGGCTCAACAATGTTCATGAAACAAAAGACATTCTGTTGTCGTAGGATGAGGTGAAATTAATAACCAAAGGCCTTCTTGTTCATGAAGGTCTTCTTTTCACGACACCCAGAGAAAAAAAAAAATGGTGCTGATGGCAGAAGTGAAAGTCATTATGACTGCATTTTCTGGCAATGGGAAAATGCAGCTGCGCAGCAGTGATTTGGGACCATCCCAATCTGTCATTAGCAGAGCCATAACGTAAGTAAGTGGGCCACTCCATGTCTCATTTTGCAAGATTAATGGATTTCCCATCCAACCCAATGAGTGTCCAGAAAATTGTACCGTGTTTTCGATGTATATATTTTTTTTCACTGGCGTTCAGAGGAGGTTGGTTGTTTATTCTCAAATGATGCTCAATAAATCCTCAACTATACTGTATAAAAATTACAAATTGCCCTCTCTGAGCCATAAAGATTATCTACTAGCACAATTTATAATATAGTCATTTGGCAGATGCTCAAAATCTAAAAGCTCCACCTAAGACTGCCTGACTCTTTGCAAATAAGTTATTCTGAGCAGCTTTATAACCTGCTCTTATGAGCAACATCCTGCGCATATTCTTTTGGTCTTAAGAGCTCTCTTAATGTGATTCTTAGATGCTATTCTGAGAACTTTTATACATACAGCCCCTGAGCCACTTTCCTTGTTTAATACTACCAGTGTCAATATGTGCAATATAATTCTGCAATATTGTGTTTGAGTAATAGAGGAATGGTATTATTTTCCATTTTTATTACCTTATAATGTAAAAATGAAAATATAACATTGGACAATTTATTTGAATATTTCATTCACTACTGCATCACGCACATTCTCTGTAAAAGCTGCGTCCATTTACAACCATTCACTTGGTTAAAAAAAAAGAACTATATGTGTTATTTTATTTTTATTTGAATGAATATAGGGAGCTGCACTTCTCATTGTAAGACGACAAGTTTTTAAACTGGGCATGGAGATGCTATTGTATCTGTGAGCTAAATATTTAACTTTGTAACCTGTATTGTTACAGTTAAATACCCAGCAGTGTCAATATGTTCCTAAAAATGCATTTATGTTGATCATTTCGTGTAAAAGCTATCACTGTGCAAGTACAGAGCTTGTTGTTCATTTCCGTAACATGACATCAAATTTTGGCTGCTTCCAAAAACCCAGACATTCATCCACAGACCAACAGTAGCAGTGATATTGGATTTGTCATTTTAATCACTCTGAGTACTGATCTTAAAAAAAGTTTACCTGATTTAAATTTTTAATGCTCAGAAATCCATTTGAGGATTGCCTAGAGATCTAATTAAGGTGGGCCCAGCTCCTGTGCGGGTCCTTGAGAAAGCAGGTTTCTCTCCCGCAAGTGTTGAAACCTCGCCGTAATCTACCTTCCGCTCGCTCTGACTGCCGAAGGAGCCGGTCTGGTGGGTTTTTTAGGCCTGTGGACTTACGCTGTGACCCCCTCGGTCTCTCTCCTGAGTGGAGCGCAGGCCTACTGAATAAAACATAGGACCTATACATTATTCCAATCTGTCCCACCCTGTCCATTTTCAACCAAATCGGCCCAATCGCACCACTCCTCCAGTTTCTGTCTCTGCCTCACTGCGTGCAAATTTGAATTTTTAATTTGAACCACTGCCGCATGAAGCAACGAGTCTGGCTGCGAAAGAAAGCAATTTACTCTGCACCGTATGCACTGCTTTGACAACGGTAGGGTCTCTGAGCCAAGACCGGCAATCCCACCTTAACCTCCTCTAACTCAATTTTTTAGCCAGGCGACTGCAGTCAGAGGTTCAATCATAGACAATGTAACAATGTGGTTCACGCACACAAACAAAAACACACACACAGGCAGAAGCGTGCGCGCGCACACACACACACACACACACAAACACACCCATACACCCACACACACACAACTACCACATTGTAATGCATAATGAAATGTCTCTGCTTACCACTTGCAACTCTCAGCACTCTCGCACTCCCAGAGTCGATTGTTAACAGTCGGCCGGTATGGAAGAGGCAGTAAGGAATCCTGTTTTAATTACAACACTAAGTACCACTCAAAGAAGCCACTCAGCAATATATAGCCTGCAAATTCACAATTCAACTGAGACCCGGCTGTTCTTAACTGAATTATTGGCTGAGGGTATTGCGTTATTATATTATTTATATGAACACTTTCTTCAAGTGCCCATATAAGGAGAATGGAGAGCATAAACCAACGGGATTTTCTTTCCAAAATGGGGTTGTGAGGTCACCATGAAGGAATGTGATTAAGGAAATGTAGCTCTTCTGTAAAAGCATACATATATCAGCAAGACCTTACATGTATGGAGCAATTGAAGGGTTGGACAGAGAGGCTCCAAGTTGTTCCTCCCTCTCTCACCTGAACCACTACTCTCTTCCCTTTGTCTGCTACTGAAAAATAGCACCTCTTGTTTACAACTGTTATTATGAGTAACAGCCTCTGAACACAATAAAAGAAACAGCACATTTCTCACAGTACTCTTCTATTTAGTACTCCTTTATCTAAAAGGGTAGTACCTTCAGAGTACTGCTGTCTTAAACAATCCCATAAGCTTGTGGTTGTATCCAGAATGATTAACTTAAACTATATTATATGTGGCTAATATGAACTATTTTGCCTGGGCTAATAAGGTTCAGCTTTGCAAGACTGTCCCACAAATTAAATCCACTACCCACACTCTTGATCTCATTCCTACAGAATTGTTAAAGGATGTCTTAGATTTCCTACTCTGGTAATGGAATAAATTGGTATCTAGAGACTAGTGACTTCCCGGTTGCTCTGAAAGACTAATATAGTGAAACCTTTATTCAAGAAAAATAACTTTGACTTTTAGAATTGTAACAATTTTAGACCTATATTAAACACCCCTTTCTGAAGGAAAACTTACTGAGTGGTTTTCAATGACATGAAATTTCCAAAATAAAACAGGATTATTTCTGGCTGGTTTTCATTCAAACCACTGAGACTACTTTTGCCAAGCCAGTGAATGGACAGAATATTGATTAAAATCAACATCAAATCAATGATCAGATTTATCTGATCATGTTGTTTTAGACCTGAGTGCATTGTTTGACTCCATAAACTATAGAATGTTAATTGTTCATCTTGAAAATTGGATTTGGCTTTATAGAACTCTGCTCAGTTGATTGAAATCATATTTGGAAGAAAAACAATTTTATGTCAGTCAATGACCATATATGTATGCTATAACACATGGAGCAAAATTATCTGGCCTCATTTCTTTTCTTATTCTTTGCTTCCCTTAGACAAAATTATTTTCAAGTTGTTGTGTTCAATGCATTAATGCAATATTACTATTGAACTACAGGGAGTGTGTACAATATGCAGGATGTGTATGACAGATGGTTACTGCTTCCGGGTTAATGTTACCGTGTTGGGATGATGCCCTGCTGAATAAAATGTTTCTAGTACTCGGTTCTAACGCCGTCATTCCTGACCTACGAACATAACACAAGTACAGTATAAATTAACTCTGATGACTCCCGGTTATACATGTCTGTTCCACCAAATGATCACACACTTAAAGCATTGGTTAAATGTCAGTCAGATGGTTTCTATTTACAGGCCCATATTCTCTGAGAGAAAACAATAGTGAGCAAATTGGGGCTTTTCGCTCCACAGTGTAAATGGAAAGTAAAGAACCTAAAGGTAATTTTAGAATTCAGTCTGAGTTTCACAGCTCATACGTATAATATAATTAAAACTACCTTTTTTAGTTTGAGAAATTTTGCCAAAGTAACACCTTTTTTTTTTTCCTTTTCCAGCCTCATTCTGACGGGTTATTGCAGAGGTTAATTATGTTCTTTTTACTGTTCTTCCAAAAAAAAAGGCTATTGACAGATTGCAGTTTGTTCAAAATACAGTTGCAAGAATAATAACCAGCACAACAATGAGATCTGACATTTATTCTGTCTTTGCTGCCCGGCATCTTTGTATTTCAGGGCTAATTTTAGTTATTTTGCTTTAAAGCCCTGACTGGCTGATCCACTGAGGGAAGATATCGAATGCAGCTCATGTTGTTATTGTGCAATAGCTGCAAAAGCTATCCCTGTAATATTAATGACCGTCTCACTGAAGCATTGATATAAATCCAGTTACCGCACAACCCAAATAGTTAGCGAGCACAGTTCCCGGTTATAATGAAAGCCACATTATTATTTCACCGTTTTGCTAAGCTGCTGTGGGATTGCTATAATGGCTGGTGGCACACTCGAACTTCGGCTGCATTATTTGGAGCGGTTTGAGCAGGGAGCCCCATGTGCCACATCATCAGCCTCGCCTTGAGTCCACCATCCTCTCCATAAATCCCATAAAAATATAGACTTTAATATTGTATTACCTGCAAATGCCTGCAGTGTGCTCACAGGCACAGGATCACATGATTACCTGATCACCTGATTAATCTTACATTTAATGGCTAATTGTGACCCTTGTAAAGTCCTTTTCGTAACACAGAGAGAGGAAGGAGAGTAAACAAAAAAGTCTTTGAGTGGCCAAGGGCACCAGTATCTGCCTGGTACACTGTACGCAGATGCATTTAATACATTCTGTTCAGTTTGAAATGCATCCATATACACACACACAAAACAACAATAGACATTTGCAATAAAAAAAAAACATCAACTACTCTTGGGGAAAAGGGAAAATCAAAAGGGAAATCAGTCAGCAGGGCACAAGACAGCTTGAAGAGGTGGAAAGATGTTATCCATGATTTGACTGATGCATTTTTTAGTGCAAACCTTCCGCTTGAAAAATTGGATAATGCCAAATTATGTGAGTCTCTTTTTAAACTGTACAAGAACCAGTCCAGTCAACTGATGGCACAGACATTTATGTTTTGCACATATTTTTGTCTTTCGAGGAAGTTCAATTGACGAGTGGCACGTGACCGAACTGTACTATCCCTTAAGCTGACAAGCTTGTTGAAGTTTTTAGAAAGGTTTTAAGCATGGTCCAAGTGGAAAGCTTCTTCACAGGAAGGTAATAACGGAACACGTTTCGGGCCTATCAATAAAACTCAAGCCTAAGCCATCTGAAACAGAGGTAAGACAGCATTATGCTGTGTCATACCATTCCCAGTACCTCAGTACCTATTCCAGATTTGTGGTCCTCGAGATAGACGTCTCTATACTGCTGTGTTGGCACAGCTCAGTATGGAGTTGTTGTACAATGTAGGTTCAGAGCTCACGTTAATCAAGGAATATGGCGAAAACCTTGAAATGATCCAGTTTGAGAGTCAAGAAGTTAGGGCTTTATGAAACATACCGTACAATAAGATTGAACAACTTAAAAATGACTAGGCCGTACACTGGTCTAGCAGATGTACAGCATAGGCAAAAACAATAAATAGTCAATGCCAAACTTTCAGATGAGTTGTGCAGAAACTGAACACATATTTCAACCCCAGTGCACTCTGAAAGAAACCTCATTTCTTTCAACCAGCGCACACATTTCTTGAGGCTGTTGGGGATTTTGACCCTAAGTCTGCTCACTTCACTCAGCAAAACTCCCTCTGGACTTCAGTTACCCGCAGGTAATTTATTCCTGTTAAACCAACCTCTTTCACAACTGCACTGCGGGTGCACTACAGTCTCTAGTCACAAAATTACCTAAATTGAGTTGGATACACCTTAATTTCCCACTGCCTTGAGTCACTGCTTTGACAGTAGTGCCTTGACTGCACTAGATTTTTACTGTACTGTACTTTCTCATCTCTTGCCTTTAATTTATTATTATATATTGCCTTTTTATCACTGCTGTTTTTGTTTTAACATATTTTTGAATTAGTTTCATAAAAATGTTGTTTCTATGTGTAAACCTCTTTCTTTTTGAAATGCAAGTGCACGTCTATGCATTGATAAATGAATGCATGACCTCCACCTGCCTCTTTCATCTTAAAGCAATCAGCTGTGACTGTTGACCCTGCCAACCCCCCCATCCCTCCCCCACCCCCTACTCATTTCAGCCTTTTCCTTCTTCATTTTATCAATAATAACTTCTCTTGAAGGCAATAATCCACCAAAGTCAGGAATTTACTTATTCATGCAGACTTAAAACATTTTTGTTTTAGAAAAAATCTAATTACAAATTTTCTTGGTTATACATACTGTGACTGAATTAATTGTCTATGTTATTCATCTCAAATTTGAAACTTCTGAAGCGTTTCTGAGAAAGTTTTTATACCTGAGATACATATTACTTTTTGTTAATGGAAATTGCATGCTTATTGCACAAGTTCCTGATTAAATGTAGTTTCAGAAAAGCCCCATTCAATGCCACACAATTTCAGAATTTTCAAAGGAAGACAGGCAAAACAGCAAAGATACTGCTGTGCAAGGTTGCAAAGAGAAAAACTGTGAGCATGAATTGAAAAATGTTTCTCCAAGGCTATCCACAGCAGTCTGTCACATAGCATATGCAGCAAATGAGAGAAAAGCATGAGAATGATTGACTTCTTGTTCTATGAACTGGAGCTTCTTCTTTGTTCCTTGTTTAACTTCCGAAGAAAACATTTTTGCTTTTATTCATAGGAAATTTTGAATATGTCCATTGTATTAACATAGGAATAAAGCTGTAAATAATTTAACAATAGCACAAAATTTAATTGTGTGGGCCAGTTGTAATGCTGTGATTCATTCTGTATGACTAGTAGTAGCATAGCTTCAAGGCTGTACACATAGCTGGGGACATGATGCTGTGTGACAACACAACAAACTTCTGAGGCCGTTGAGTTCACTGCTTTTTTAACCAAGATTCTGTCTTCTGTTTGTTCTTTTCCCACACCAGAAAGATGCATATCTGCGTGTGTCTATAAATAAATAAGAAGCGTTAAAGACAAATTTTTTATTTAAAAAGCCTGTGTCTAACTGTCAGATAATGTTTCATGTGAAATAATGTGTAGTCTACAATGGCCGCAGTTATATTCCATACTTTAGCAATCCAGCACTATAATAAATAAATAGAGTAGCTACCGTAGCTAATGTAATTGGCTCCCATAAACAAGCATAGCAGAGCCTTGTCACCTAGTTTGTTCAATAGTGGGTGAAAAACATCAAACCTTTTTCTAGGAAATTTAAAGCCAAAGACATAAAAAATTGCCCTTAAGAGCATCATCCAAGCTTAATAATGATGAAGAAATGCTACCTTAATCAAACAGCTAGATATCTAGTTAGCCACCTTTGAGCTACAGTACGTTTGCTACTGCTGCTATCTTGCTACCCATGCTATCAGGACTGATTATGCCAAGGTTGACTAATCTGTGGTGTGTTTATCAGTGAATTATAAGAAATAAATCTTTGTTTCATTTGGGCTCACTGTGTTGATAATTGCCACGTAGGTTGAAACAACTATGAATGAATTATAAATAGCTAATGTGGATCTGATGAACAATGGTTTACAAGTTAGTAGAATAATAACACTTTAAATATTATTGTATTTGGAACTTTTCAACTATTTCTCTTTCGCTGAAGAAACATGCCCTTTGAAGTAGGGGAGAGTGGGGCAAAACACAGGGTAAAATGTAACACGGTAAAATTTTTTGGGAGAAGCATCGAGCTTGAACAATGTATTTCAGGTTAAACACACATCTTACCATCTCTTTGTCTCGAACGAATGGCAGGAGAGTTCAGTGAATATTTCGGGAGTTATTGCCAAATAACTGAACTGAACACTGAACAGTCTCATTATTTATTGTTTACTACCTATTTAATTAAACTGGAACAACCGCTGCTATTTCATATAACCGCTGCTACTTTATTCTTTATTTATTTTCTTTATTTATTTTATGTATATTGTTACTATCTCTATGTTTGATATTTGATGTGTGATGTTTAATTTGTTAACTTTTTGACTTATGGTGCTGTACTCACTGGAAACCTGAATTTCCCTAAGGGAACTTCCCTACGGGATCAATAAAGTTTCTATCTATCTATCTATCTATCTATCAAAGGTTTTGGCTATACAGTATGCAAGTTAATTTTTTTACTGGAAGTGTTTTTCAGCTACTGTATTATGCAAGTATGTCAAATTATCCAAATGTATGTAATCGTACATAGTTTTGATATTGCATGCTAGCTTACTGGGACTACTAGCCAGACAAAAGTACAGACAGCATCCCCTCTGACCCTGTCCAGGCATAAACAAGTATAAATGGATGGATAAAGAGTACATTATGAAAATTCAATGTAAATCCTGTACTGTTGTTATTCCATTGTTCTGTAGAACTCCAGCAATCTATCACCCTGTTTAGAAATCCATAGTGTGCATTGCTTATGGTAAATGGATCATTTAAACTGTTTCTTTTCCAGAGATCCCCCCCCCCCTCCTTTTTTGTTTTAGCCTCTAGAAGTTGTATTACTATTTAAGGTGAGGTGTGCACAGAGTAAACACATTTGGGACATTTGGGACATTATTGATGTTTATGGTATAATTTAAAGAGTGTATGATTCCCCTAGGCCATAATGTGTTTCCCCTAGTCTTTATGTTGTATAAACAGGGGTTAAGCTGGGATTTGGGAGGCTGGCAAACCCTAACATCTGGTGTATCATAAAAAAAAACCTTTAGGGGGGCAGGATGGGGGCTGCACAACAAAATGAATGTCAAAAAATGTACAAATTATCTCTGTAATATATTATCTCTACTACAGATTGAGCAGGTGCTAGATGGGCTGTTAAAATTTATTCACCCCATGAATAAAAACAAGACAAATTATTCTACAATGTAGGCCCATGTAAAGTGTGTATCGCTAATCATGTAGTAATTTGCACTTAAGCATTGTGTTATGCATACTTGCATTCTGTGTAATTCTTCAATTCATATTACATTCTTCCAAGCATACTAGAATTTACTTCACAGAATGCAAGAGTGCAAGTCAGCTTTGATTTAGGACACACTTGGTGATGTAATTACTAGCGTCAGAATACCTTTCACTTGAACCCATTTCACTATCTGCGTAGTAAAAACAAATATTGTGAAAATTCACTTGATGGCAAATTATTGTAGCATTTGGTAGTGCCCTCTTTTCTTCACGGACAAATCTTTGGCATCTAGAAGTGCAGACCTTCAGCTGGAAAAAACTGCTTGGAAAAATTGTGCAAGAGGAAAGAGCTCTTACAGTACCAAGCCCTCTATCCCCCTCCAAACAGTTTCCCCGATATGCGCCAACTTGATGGAAACTTTTATGCACAGTCTGGCAAAGCACCTTGGTTAAAACATTAACTCTGGTGCAGGAGGCTAGTACAGCTAAACAGCACTAATGTCAAGGTTACTGTGTTCTCTACATTGTAAATAGAACGACTAACCTGTTGCACAGACCTCTGCTTTTGCCTCCACAATATAAATAGCCCTGGGACTGGTGGAATTCATTAGATGCTCGACAGGGATGTAACTCCAGCTGCGATATTTAGAAAAGTGTAGAAATGATTTGCGAGAACAGTTTAACCTCCTTGGAAATAAATACAGTAGGCTGCACGCAGCGAGTATTAGTGCAATATAGGGTCTGATATAAAACTTGAAACATGATGCGCATGCATTAAAGAACTGCATGCAAATCAGAATAAAGTGAAGCCTGGAGCGGGCATAGGAGCTGTTCAGTTACTCTCTGCTCAAACAATATTCAATGTCCTGTTACTGCCGTTGAGATTTACTTCTGGTTTCTCTGGTTCATGGTCAGCACTATTTGTAAGTGCTACAATAACAACAGTACCCAGTGGTGAGATAGATGCAGCCTCATCAGTAAGGTAGGTATTTGATTAACGTCTTGCTGTAAGTGTTGTAACCTCACTGAATTGCCTTTTGGCAGTATCGCCGAATACAGTGTGTTCCTTTGTGTTGTTTGAAAGTAGCATCGCCATTTTTTACAAGAAAAGGAAAGAGCTTTTTTTTCACAATGTTGTGAACAATCAAAGATTGGCTACATTGCGTGTTCATACACAAGAACACACAATACAGCCAAGCAAGCTGTTGGTTATATTTCTCTATTTTATATTACCTCACTCTGAACAATGTAGATTTTGATGAGAGAAACCAGTGAAAATACCAGCTCAAATAATCCAGTAGTAGTGTATGATAATTCCAGTTATTTACATCATACTTTAATAACACTATGCTACTACAAAAGCTTGGATTTTATCAACATTTGTTGTTGAGTTACAGAGGCAAATACTCATTTCATTTTTGCAAACATAAATTTGCTGAGTTAATTAAGGTGACTGCTGTACTCACTTGCAGAGTGTTTATTTTTTTTTGTTGTCAAATTTAATTGAATTTAATTTTGAATCAAAGTTACAGACAAATGTTGATTGAATCCAAGGCGTATTGTTTAATATTTGTGGAATGTCATGTAGATACAAACATTACTTAAAGTAATCACATTTTTCATCTAAACATAACCATGTAGACCAAATTGTTGCACAGTTAACTAAATGTTCATGTAATGATCTAGTTTGTGCAACTGACTGTCTTGATACTCTAAATAGATGTAAAGGGATGTAATTGCTCTGCAAAATGTGTCAAGTCAGTGAAATCAGTCAATAATAGTCTATGGATTTTGATAATTATATAATATGTCATTCACTTATGTAAACGTAATTTAATGTACACTGTGAATAATGAGAAAATATTAAAAAATAATGGACATAAGCTACTGCAAGATGCAAACTGTATAATGTAAATATTTTTAATGAAGTTACAGTCACATCTGTGACAGGCACATCTGCAGCTCTTTTAGTGTTATACGTCACACAGTGCAATAGCCTCTCCCACTCACCTGCTTAAACGCTGCGAGAGGTACAAACCCTCCCATCAGAGCACATTAACCAGCGCCTGTCAGACCCAGAGCCCTTTCTGCCGCTTCGCTGTCTGACTGGCAGGCTAATGCGTGAGAGGCGGGCCTTTCTGTGTGGCAGACAGGCACGCCCTATATCAGACCCGGAGCGGACCACCGGACCCTCACTCAGCAGGACCGGCGCGAGGGTCCAGTTACTGCCCACGGACGAGTTGGACACAGCAGACAGCTTTCCAGGTGCTTTCAAATCTCAAAGAGCCCTTGCTGTCTTCCCCTCTGCCTCAGCCAATGGGCTTTGCCCCGTGAGGGGCAGGGACGCCCAGGTGTGCTAGCGAGCTGTGCATATCGGCTCCCTTTTTCATATGACGGGAAGCATCGGAAGCAGACGCCCGAGTCGCGCAGTTTTGGAAGGTGCAGCGGAGATGCAATGCAATGTCACGGACTCGCACAAAGCGACAACTGTGCGCGTCACCACAAAAGCTAGCCAGGGCAAAGAGCGCGCACAGTCGCTAGAACTCTTTAGATAACAGCCGCCAAAACCGAGTGGTACAGAGGACAGCAAACATTTATATCGCTCCCCTGGAACAAGCCCGGTGTTTCAAAACCAAACAGTTTGCTTTGTATGCCATTAGGAAAGCACGAGTTCAGGTTTTCCACTCTGTGACTCGGAGGGGGATAAGAGATTGAAACTGAAGGAAGAGCTATTTGCTGAAATCGGTCTGTGAGGCTCCCCACAGAGGATCAGAGGCACAAGTGTTCTCTGAACGTGGGGAGTTTTTGATACTGGCCATAAGGCCATAAGCTCTCTTCAATTATACATTTCCTGGGGCCCCCAATGGGCTCAGTCAGCACAGGTGCTTGCAAGTAACACAAGGCCTGTAGCCAGGGGCACCGTAAGGGGTGGGAGGGGGGGAGTTAAGATGCTTCCAAGGGCCTTGACTGGCACGGGCCTTCAAAAAAATGTTAGAACATAGGATTTTCTGGGGTGGTGGAACCAAATTTTCTGATCTTTTCATGGTACCCAAAATCCCTGGTGGCGCCCCTGCCTGCAGCTGCAGGTTTGAGTCCAAGCTTTGCCGTTAGCCAGGAGACAAGAATTATGGGCCTTATCCATGACTTTGAGTCATTACGGCTCCTCAGGATACCACTGCAAATCCTCTCAGGGATGTGGCAGGCAGTCCAGCTGTAGTTCTTCACACAGGTATAAGCAGCATAGCAGCGACTCGCGGGGCACAATTAGCAAACACAAATTAGGAGCAAAAGGCGAGAAGAATATAAATAACATTTTGATAATGCAATAAATCAAAGAAATATCTCTGTGCTACTGGTTGTGTTACTGCAGCTATTTTGTGAATGTCCCACTAGGCTAGTATTACGCAATAAAAAGATACGATAATGAAGAAACAATCAAAAAAATGTGTGAGAAAAATTGTCAGAAACAGAGCGGTCATTATGTATGGACATGCTGCCTTTGGGTTTGCGATGTGAACATTCCTTGAACTCGAAAGCTGTGGGCAATTGATTTGTAAGTCACTGCTGTTGTGTTCATTTAGTGCTGAAAGTCGTCCTGTTGAATTTTAAAATGACCACTTAACGCTCTGCCGGGAAGGTAATAAGGGAGCTGGTGATCACAACAGGAAATGCGTTTCAATCACGGAGGCAATAGCGGGAGGTCTTGAGTTCTACAGAGAAACTTGCAATTCAAGTGGAACAATCCCTCCACGCAGAGAGACACGCCAGTCACCTCTCCTCATCAGCGCTCTGAAACGGGGCTTCTCCCGAGACTGACCCTTCCGAGCTGGCCCAGGAAATGATACTGCTCTCTATTTGAACATACACACACACACATCTACACACACACACACACCCTATGCACACACATACACACATTTTCTCATCCCCACTGAGTCTGTGCCCCAGAGTCAACATCTCAACCTGGCCCCAGGTCCTAGATATCAGGGTGTGAAATCTGTCAGCGCGTCCCTCGCTCCCATCCATTCTTGGCTATGCTCAGTGCTGCTCAGGAGCCAAGTGGAGTTCGCTTGCACTTCCTATCATATGATCAGAAGGTCTCAATGGGTGGGTGGGGCTGTTATAAGTGTAATGAAACAGAAACACTGAATGTTTTAAACTATAACAGGATTTTTTAAAATAAGGCTCATGTACTGGGCTGTGCTCCTTCGGAATAATATGTTTTACTGTCAGTTTTCTATTTTATGTATAACCTCTTTATCAGGGGTATTCAGATCTGGCCCTCAAGGTCAGTAGTAGCTACTGCTAGTTTTCTTCTTCTGCCTGATAGTCCAGTAATGCCCAGAGATTACACTCACCTGGTGCATCAGGTTTAAATCAGTCCCTGATTAGAGGGGAGCTGTACTGCTCACCCCAATGGCCAGTAAGCTTAACACTAATGAGTATGGCCTGCGGACATTACTGAATTATTTTGTTATCAGCACTTCCCTCCTTCCAGTGCTGCAAGGTCACTGTAGTCGCTTCCAGGCCTCTTGTTAAATTATCAAGGCAGTGCGGTGTGTTAATCGTCTCTATTAATGTAATTACCATCAGCCCAGCTCCGTTGATCTGATCACATTTGTAGCACTGCTATTAGTCAGTGCTCTACTCAATAATAGGTACAAGCCAATTGTAATTGAGAGGAAAAACATTGGCCATATTTTCTTTCTTGGCTGAGCAGGATTTTATATATGCTGTGAGTTTTATGTACAGACTGTTTATTCGCCTGCCATTTGTATTTATTTTATTTATTGACATTTTAGAGTCAATAAAATGTTAGTGTGTTCATTTGTTCAGGGAAAATCCATGTGAAAATTATAACTAGCATACTTAATCTGCATTATACAGCATGGGAATGTACTTTGCCATGATATATTTTAAAACAAAATAAGAGATAATGTTCATTTTTTAACTGAAGTGATTATGCTTGAGCATTCAGATAAGGTAAAATGAAACATTTTCAGTATTATTGAGGAACAAACCCCAAAATCCAGCGTTCCTTATAAACGTCTTGTGGGCATGGTCTGATGATAAATTGTGTGTAAAGTAAAACCAATTATAAGCATCTGTGTACCATGAATCAGACAATATCAAGTATCAGGATCTACAGACCGGAGTACGAGGCATGTCAAAAGCAAGGGGCGTGTCGAAAGTAAAAAGGGAATGTTGAAAGCATGTTTTCTATTGGTCGATTATTCCGTTAGTTACGCACATTATCCAGTCAAAAGCATCCTCCAATGAAGGCGTGTGAGAAGCCTTCTGATATCTTTGACCACAGTTCTGTGTTTGACTGAAGACGTGCGCCTCTGTTTCTGTCGTTTGATGATCTTGCAAGCAAGTGAACCTGCAAGTAAATAATGCATGAACAAAAGTTGTGGTATTTGAACAGAAGTTGCGGCATTTGACTAAACTGTTGCATTTAATATTTGAAAATGATGTTTAATTGCCAGTCAATTATACAATATGTGTTTTATTACCCATTGTAGCAAAGTCAAAACTGTATTAAGTGAGGCTAAAAACTTATGAGCTAGCTAGCTAAAAGCATCAATACATCAGCATGAGAAAAAATGGAACATGCCTCATAATTTAGCTTAAATTGCTCATTTAAATATTACTGTCATTAACGTGCTTAATAGAAACACATTACAGTTAAAGTCAAGACCAGTTACTGTCGACAAAACTCATTGGTGGTACCTCCTTGCCTGTTTTGTTCAATGACCGTATACCGACCTAGCAAAAGGCATACATTTGTGACACACCTGGAGACATATGCTTTTTACACAACAATGGACCTTCCAGGCTTCTGTTACATGGACTGCTCTTACAACAGTGGCTGTAATTTCTGAGTTGCTATTCTTTCAGAATTCAAAGAAGCAGCATTACTCTCCCCATCTCCTGGTGTGGAAAGAGGTTGAAGACATCAGGGGCTGTATCATGAAGCAGGCTTGACAGGAGTTAGTTACAGTACTGAGCTAGTTGTACTGAGTAAAAACCCAGAACATGGAGTGAAGTAAAAAGAGTTGTTCCAATGCAATTATCCAGCTAACTCTGTAATTTTGCTTTGTGATACAGACCACTGGAGCCATACTACTGCAAAGCCTGTTTTCTATTATTCTTTACAATTTTATGTTCAGCAAATGTTCATTTCCATTAACATGCACAAGCAATCTTTCCTGTGATTTACCCCCCTCATCACTGATGCTGAAACAAAAGCAGTGATTGGCTGATTACTATATTTGATTTTGTACATGTTAGGCTGCATCTTGTCCTTCAGGTGCAAGCTCACTGATACCCTGATGATTGATAGAAAAATGAAAATATTATAATATTATTTTATTGACACAGCTTACTTCCATTTACTCTTAACTCAGCATGATCCATCTGTTCACCATGGCAACCAGGACAACGTGTTTCGTATTTACTCGGGTTACATTTGTCTAATATTTCAGGTTGTCTAAAGATATGAATTCATTCAATATGAAAAATATGTAGTAATAGAGCAAATCAGGAAAGGGCCAATTATATGCCACTGTATTTACCTTAACTACACTATGGTACTGAGGAATGTAAATACAAATTAATATGATCAAATTTGTGGAATAGTGCATAATACATACTGACAGTTATTAAGATTTACTAAACAAGTAAAATACATACAGTACAATGCTGTGAAAAAGTATTTCCCCCCCTCCTGATAGTTTCAGATCTTTAGACAATGTTTCAAGCATCAATTGATTTTATGAGTATCATCAAACCAAAGCAAATTATAATAAATAAATGAAATAAAGAGAAGTCCACCAACATTATAAAAAGTACAGCCCGTGATTCTACTTCGTAAGAAGCTCTAGTAAGTTTATGTTTTATATAATGCTGAACTTACCAAAGTGTTTTTATATGCTGCTGAAGTAATGTGTTATACTGGTAATATGAATACGGCTGTCAAATTATTATATTTTTGATCATATGGACTATGGGACTTTTGTTGCATAATTTGTCTTGATATGAATGGGTTCAAAATCAAAAGCACTATTGAAAGAAAATCCACTCTACAAATTATGCAACAAAAGATAATTAGGCTTATTAGTGTGCAATCATTTAATGCCATTTCGAGGCTTTACAAGTGTAACGACAGGAATTTTGCTTAAATAATGTGCTTAAAAAAATATTGCAAATTGAGATTGATCGTTTCAGTGAATAGATACTAATGTTATTTCTCATTAAAACGCAAAGAGTAGAATTCGGTTATGATAGAAAAATAATACATTTTATTATAGAACATGTCATACAACACTCTATACACAAGGTATTAATCTAACAACTAGTGCTTGTAGTGAGCCCGAACGGACCAGTACACTGTATCGGAACCTCTACGTTTTGCTCATATAAGTAGTTATTTTTTACATTATTATTTTTTCATAAATACTGAGACTTAGGGTTATAATTTAAAAACGGGGTTGCATTGGTGGCTCAGTGGTAGAGCTCCTGCCTGCCATGCCAGCGGCACGGGTTCGTATCCCGGCCAATGCCCCAAAACACACCCACCTAATGCCGGTCCCAAGCCCAGATAAATGGGGAGGGTTGCGTCAGGAACGGCATCCGGCGTAAAAACATAAGCCAAATCAAATATGCGGATCTGATCCGCTGTGGCAACCCCTAACGGGAACAGCCGAAAGAAGAAGAAGAAGAAGAAGGTGAAGGTGGTTATAATTTCTTAGGTTCTTGAAACAGCAGCCACTTGTCTCTCAAGGCACATGATCAGGAATCTCTACAGCAGGGCTGCTCCGCCCTGTTCTTTGAGATCTACCATCCTGTAGGCTTTTGCTCTGACCCTAATTTGGCACAACTGATTTTACTAATTATCTCAGTGAGGTCTCTAGGGCTGCATTCAGAATGGCCCTTTCACTTCCTCCCATAGGGAAATCTACACAGAGGACTAAGTGCGTTCATCATTGTCTTTTTATGCGCAATTCATTATAAAAATACTCGTTGCTGATCAATAAGATACCATTGTATATGCGCTGATATAAATTGTATCATAAGTAAATAATGATATCAAACGCATAAAACATATGTCCTCAAAGGCCAACCATATAAACATTCTTTTCTCTGCTGATGAATGTTGAAGTGAGGAAGATACGCATGAGATAAGCATAATTCAAACAGCTCTGACCCCTCCCCTCGATCGCCCCCCTTGTTCAAGAAGGGCTTCCTCACATAAATGTCACATGATACGTTACTGGAGGTCTCACTCCATTGGAGGGAAGAAGTGAAGGGTGAAATGGCGACATAGCTCAGGAGGTAAGACCGATTGTCTGGCAGTCGGAGGGTTGCCGGTTCAAACCCCGCCCTGGGCGTGTCGAAGTGTCCTTGAGCAAGACACCTAACTGCTCTGGCGAATGAGAGGCATCAATTGTAAAGCACTTTGGAGAAAAGCGCTATATAAATGCAGTCCATTTACCATTTTAATTTGGATTGAGATGCAGCCCGGGTTGTCCACAGAGTAATCCTGCTTTGTGATACAGGCCCCTGGTCTGAAAGCTGGAGCCAGGAGCCTAAAGCTGCAAAATGACAATAAAGGCAGGGATGATCAATTATTGTTAATGTACTTCCTTACAGTTTTAAGAATAAACATCTTGCCACATCCTACTCAGATGCCATTGTTGTAAACACATGGGAAAGTAAGAATGGGAAAGCACCAAGAGCTGTTTCCTCCTAGTTCACTGTAATTTGCAACCTTTGACTCTACCTGTCCATGTGTGTGGTACAGCAATGAAAGGGAAGGAGCCTGAAGGCTAAGCTCCAAATTCGATTCAGCCAGGAAAGCATCAGTGAGGTCAGGGACTGATTGGGTGATTAGACCAGGCTTTCAGCTGGCTTTCCAATTGATCCCGAAGGTCTTGGATGGGGTTGAGGTTAGGACTGTGTGCAGGCCAGTCAAGTTCTTTCTCACCATTCTTGACAAAACCATTTATGTATGGACCCTTCTGTGTGCTCGTGGGCATTGTCATGCTGAAACAAGAATGGGCCTAACTATTCCCCAACTATTGGGGGAGCACAGAATCGTCTTGAATGTGATTGTATGCTGTAGCATTAAGAATTGCCTTCATTCGAACTAAGGGGCCTAGCCCAAACCATGAAAAACAGCCACGGACCAAGAGGTTTCCAGATACTTTTGGTCATATAGCGTACATACTTTAGATGAATATAAACAATAAAAAACATCAATGATGTTACTTAACTCTACAAAACAAAGTAGTTCTGGTGACTAAAGCTACAGCAACGAGCCAAACATGGGCTGAATGGCTCTTTCTTGTCGGTACATTTTCTTATGTACAAGACAGAATAATAGGAGGTTATACAGTTTGTGCTTACAGTGCTTTAAAGGGCCTTGTAAGAACAATGAAACGTGGCCTGGAGAGAGAACTCGGTGGTCCTTGAAGGACAACACGCAGCCTTTTGGGAAACCATAATTTGATCCAGTGGGATTCCATCTTGCTCATGAAATGGTGGTTCTTTTCTTGTGTTGTTATTGTTCTTTTTTTCCCATCTGCTTATTGGGGATGAGCTTTGCGGGGCATTGATTCGGCCCAAACAAAGCCGAAGTGGGAAGCCTGAGTCGGGCGTGCTGGTGATTAAAGACGCTCGGGTCTGGCGCGACGCCCTGCTTTTCTGCGAATCGTCCCACGGGGGGGCCCGCCGGGGAACTGCAACTGGGAGCGCATTTGATTTGCAAATACCCTGCAATACAAAACAAAGGTACATTTATCCAACCCCCCCCCCCCCTCCCCAAATGGCTGATAAGCAGCCGTCCATGCTTTTCGGGTGCGCGTCAGCATTAGCGGGGAAGACAGAGGTGAACATTTTGTGAGCACGGTGTAACTCATTCTCATTCTGGCTGCCATGGCAATGAGTGAGCACCATTCACAGAGTGATGACAATGAATTTTTCTCATGTAGTTTAAAGTATGCGGAATGATTAAATGTTCTGTCTCAGCAACCCTGACTCATTTGCATTTAAAATGACGCCTCAGGGTATATGGCACGGAAGTTGCATTTTGTATAAACTTTTTATGTGGGTTTGAAACAAGCCGACGCAAAAAAAAAAGAAGAATGAAAGTTGTCGACATGTCCTTTGAATCCGGTTCAAAAGCTGTGAGTGCCATTTTCCTCGGCAAGTGCATTCTGCATAGTCCATTCAAGGACGTCTGTGTTCGCTCGGCGAGCTCAAACCATTTGTGCTGTTCCACTGACAGACAGCCATCACTGATGAACACCCATTTCTGTGTTGGTGGTATCTGTCAGTTATGAAATGTCCCCATACGCACCAGGGGACAGGAGCAGGGGAACAGCGGGCCTCCCTGGTTCACCTGTCTCACGTGCCTCACAGGTGCTTCTTGTGGTAACTGTTACCCTCCCCCTTCTGTCTGCACCAGGAAGTTGCACGTGAGAGAGGAGCGCTCTCCCCAAAGCATCCGAGAGCACAGGGAGGCCAGCACAACGGTGTGTCCATGGATCTGGAGGAACAGCAGACACCTGGCAAGAACATGTCCTCCAAACAAGACCAGAGTAAGGAAGCTAACCATCTCTTTATTAAACACAATTATAAATACATTAGAGGAATATGAATACTTAGTCTGGTTGAAAACCTTGGGTGGCTGGGTGTGTGGCTGGGTGTGCCAAGCATTTAAAAATCAATGCTGACAGTACCATTGAATCGATAATCGTTTTTAACTTTTGTCAGAAAGCTGTATTAAAGTGTGACAATCTGGAATTCTCAATATGTGTATTTATACATGTTAAGTGTTAACTAAAGTAAAAGTCTCATGCACTCACAGACCATTCTACCTGTCCAATGTATACTGTAAATACAGCAAAAATGTCAGTTTTAGGGAATATGATACCTAATTATGATACCAAAACTGCTGGAAAAAAACTGCTCAAAACTTAATTAAAAGCAATTGAAATATCAAAATGTGAGGATGCACAAATGCTATATTTTGTTGTTGCAAATTTGAAAGCAAATCTTTTTTGTGACTTGTTTTCATTTGTATTTAGCCCCCAGGTAATTTAAATGAGCTTTAATTTATTCTTCCCATTAAATTATGCCAGCAATACAGCTTAATTTGAATGCAGCACGTTTGTGACTAAAGGCGAATGACAACAAAATTCCAGTGTGCACCCTACTCTAGGCATACAGACAATATCATATCACATTTTCATATTTACAGCATTGATATTTTATCCCATCAGAAACTACTAAGTATTAAACTAATATTTAACCAGGTTAAAGTAACACACTACATACATGGCAGCAATTGAATTCTTAAAATCATTTTTTGAAACATTTTCAAAATTATTTTGAAACATTTTCAAATTACTTCAAACTATTTCAAAATAACTGATATTACTGGAGTTTGGCTCACCTTTCCCAAAAAAATATGTGCAAATGCCAGGACATTTGCACATATTTTTTTGGGAAAGGTGAGCCAAACTCCGTTAATAACTCCAGTGTTTGCAGTGTGTAAATATATCTTGAATTGAATTGATGTATGTTTTCATCTCTCTGACCTTTTGGACGCGGGAGAAAGGGTCATGTGGGCAGTGTAAGACAGAAGCAGGATGACTGCTGTCACATACCGGCCTGGCTGCGGCAGAGTGTGTACACAGCTGACTCTGGCACGCGGTGCGGACAGACGTGAACCATCCCTAATCCCTCTCACTATTAAGGAACCGAGTGTGCTTTTGTAAACTACTGCAGTTGGAAGTGCCAAATACATTTATAAATCAATAAATATGGAGATGTGCAACGTAATGTTCTTTCTGGCCTCGTACACGTACACGTACTGTAAACACACAAACCTTCCAAACGGTTTTAGATTCTGAAAAGTTATATGTTATGGTGCAAGGGGCTCTTAAATAAAACCTGATTAAATATTTAAATAATCTGACGGTTAATACGGAAGTCCCCCATATCTCTTTGGGTATGAAATATCTGCCCGAAGCTAAATAATGCTGTACAGAATTGTAGTGGCAGACATAATTGGTAATTTAGGGTTGAGGTAAAACCCATTCTGGCGTCCATATTTTATTCCAGTCGATGGATTCAGTAAGTGTTAGTAATGTGTCTTTGAGTAAGAGCATTGTGTTATCATTAAAGAAAAGGATAGCAGAACTGCAGAGATATTTATCAAATGGAAGTTTTGTAATCGGAGCTATACGTGAAATTAGAGTGGCCTTGCAAGTCCAGTGTTGGCTTTTTGTAACTCACATCTGTGGGGTTAGTGATGCATTAAAGTTTAACAAATGGCAGCTTATTTTTCAGATTAATTTTAATAAGTTTGCCATGTGTTTCCTGTTATGTCTTGACACTGATTTATTCTCTGCCTTTAACGGTGAAGATAGGGCTTTTTGTGTTATAATCTAAACTGATAAGGGAAAGCAACCCCGGTCTTGGACTTTTGGGTTTTCAGAATTATTTTAAACAGCATGTGCCTTGTGTCAACCAGTCATTTGCATTAATATAGTGTGATAACTGATCCAGCTCCATAGGCGTGGCAGCAGTCTTTGACCAGGGTTCTTTCCTGTGCCATAGCAAATGGATCTAATCCAACCCCACAAAGAGACCATTTGATGAATGTTACCCAGGAGACCAAAACCCAATTTTGAAACCTACCGTGCGCAGAACAAAGGAGGCATTGTGATTTACTTCCCTGTCTCTGATTCCCCTCATTTCCATACGTGTACACAGTGCTGCTAGCTTCATAGCGGGTCTATCTGAATGCTGGAGGGGAGCCAATCCCAGAGACTTTTCCGGAACTCCACTGCTCAAGGGCAGGAATTTTGGTGGTAGATCTTCCGAATTCCAATCCCAGCGTCAGCTCTAGACCACCAGCTGGTGTTATCGTCAAAGCCAGGCTTGGAGGTACCCGTTAAGCTTTCTGTCCAATAATTCACGTTTTAAGTCCAGCAGCATTATCACTGCCGCACAGGTGTCCGGCGCACAGATAATCGGTCTTTGTTCCAGACAGCGAGGCCGGGCCTTCAGGAACGCCCGTGCACCAAAATAACATTCAGATATTACAGCTGAAATATGTGACTGTCAGGCACCCACCACATATACTGTCAGGGGTATTAATGAACAAGGGGCTACGGTATACGAGAAGATGAAGGGGCTGTGTATTAAAATCTCATAACTTACGTGAGAACTGTTTGCCATGCTCAACAAAAAGTGACACGAAGTGAAAGTGTTCCTGGCAGGGATTACTGTAAATGTCCTCATCAAGGTTTTTTGTCTGAGGGAGTGGGAAGGTGAGGAATCGCTCTAGTTCTCTTAGCAAGCACTTCAAGGTTTCTGTTTACAGGAAGATAAGCTCAGATAAACAGGCGTCTTTTGCTTTTCCAACACTAGTGGTGAAGGTTGTATTTTGTCTTGAGCTCTTATCAGTTGTTTACATGATAATACAATCACGTATTATTTTATGTGAAGGCGTGTCATATTTCTGTTGCAAAATCCAAGAGCATTTCATTAGTCATGAGATAAGCAGATTTAAACTTGCTTCAGTAATTGGATATTGCTGTGCGGTGCATATATCTTTAGAGGAATTATAACACAGCAGTGTGCCTTCCTGATGTGTGATGAGTGATGCCGTTTCTCCTTGAATCGCTTCACTCTGTTCTCTTGCTCGCAAATGAACACTGGGACAGATAGAGAATAGCTTGTGATGTCACCCTCAGGGTACTTGAAGGATGCACTTAACCCCGGCCTCTCATGGGAGCTGAGGATTCTTGCGATTTAGGCCCCTGTCATTGGGTAGATCTCTACTACTGACAGGCCTCCACTGACAAGCAGAGAACAAGTCCCCTTCCTGGTAACACAGAGTATCAGTTGTCGATAAGAGGACAAGTCCTGATCTTCGGCTCAGTTTATTTTGGCTCAGACAACCAGGCTGGGAACTGAGAGGGGTGATGGATGCACACAAGGACAGTCACACATTATGACTGGTTACTAAGGTTACTCGTTTTTACTGGCACGAATTCTTTAACTGGAAACTGTGTGCGTGTGAGTGTGTGAGTGTGTGTGTCCGTATACAGAAAATACATATAGTGAGTTCCATAATGTTTGAGACAAAAAATATATTTTTTCTCAATTTGGATTTTAGATTCGTAATCAAACAATTCACATGTGAATGAAGTTCACATTCTCAGCTTTTATTTAAGGGCATATGTATACACTTTATACATTTCACCATGTAGACATTACAGTACATTTTATACATAGCCCCCACAATTTCAGGGCACCGTAATGTTCGGGACATATTCATATTATGTAAATGAAAATAGTCATGTTTAGTACTTTGTCGCCTATCCTTTACAATCAATGACTGCCTGAAGTCTGTGATCCCATGGGCATCACCAGGTTCTTTAGATCCTGGGAAGCCCCCTTTTGACCACCGCACTTCAGTTCTTGCTTTCATCCAGGTATGAGTCAATCTGGGTCTGATCTGTCCACAAGACCTTTTTCGAGAGCTCTTTGCAGGCTCTTTTGGAAACTATAACCTAGTCATCCTTTTTTTGCAGAAAACTAGCGGTTTTCATCTTGCAGTGTAGCCTCTGTAGTCCTGTTTGCGGAGTCTTTGTGGACAGTAGTCACTGATACATCCATGCCTGCCTCCTGTAGACTGTTTCTGATCTGCCAGATAGGTTTTTTTCCCGGGCAGGTTTTGGGGATTCTGCTTAATGATGTTCAAAACGGTTGATTTTGGTAAGATTAAAGTTTGGCCTGATTGTTTTTTTTTTCTTATTTCTCAGCCTCATATTGCTTCCTTGGCTTTCACTGACACCAACTCTGTTATAGAGGAGCACTGTTACTGTTGCGGCTGCATCTGCTAGCATTGCAGTGTAAAGGTCATTACCTTGTACAGACAGATGATCACGAGATGACTGGTATGCAAAGCTTAGCGTGATCTGACCTGTTGGAAGCTCGACACTGAATTTGACTGCTTCTCGAAAGTAATCGCAGCTCCTCTCATGCCTGATAACAAATCTTTTATCTGCTCATTGCGGTTCAGTTCACAGGGTCTGAGCAATGGCATCAGTTCATGTGCACGCCAAGGATGTTCAAAGAACACTGTTAAACTGTGGTAGTTTCATTTCACAGCTTTCATTTTATACACCAATGGAACATTTTAGATATCAATCTAAAATTCAGTTTTTATCAGTCACAAGATAACAGCCAATAATTTTATCATGATCCTGATTCAACAATGTGTACATTGCCTTTTTTTTGTATAGGTCCAGTATTAATTAAAGTCTAACAGAGTACATACACTGCATGTACTCTGTTAGAGTCCAATTAGGAACATATGTCCTCTGTTAACACTGAACATTTTACTGTGCATGCAATAAAATGTGGTATATGAACCAAGCATTTGTGCCTCGTTCCTTGTAAACTGAAAAATGGAGAAATCTTATTTTGGGCTCTCCCCAAGGGAACTTGAACCTGGTAGCAAATTAAACTGAATTGCTTCTGAACATTTTGCCTCGGTACATGAAGAGAATATCTACAAATATAATCTTGGTGCCTGCCACAAATAAATGAATTGTGCTTAGCAATCCACATGTTTTATGCAATGCCCCCTATCCCTGTACTTTCCAGAAGAGTCTGTCAGCTTGTTCACTGATATTATTGCAGTCACTGGGTGTCGCAGTTACAAAAGTGTACGGCGGTCTTGCGTGTAAACTTAGTAACTGGTGTAAGTGTCACCCTGATCCTCCCTGACCCCAGGCCCGTCCCCCCTTATTCCTCCTGAAATGCACTCTCTAAGTCAGGGTGACCCACATGCGGAACGGCGCGGTACCCTGCGGCTAACCCGGCAGCCGTCACCCCGCGTCTCCGGCTCGTTATTTCTCCCGCGTATTCGGCCTGCCTCTTTGCCGGCTGCTCGTGCCATGCGTTCAGTAGCATGTAAGGGATTTAAGAGCGGGGCTGAAGTCACGTCTCCTCTCCTTGCTTGTGAAAAGCGACAGCCAGCTCTGCCGGATTACAGCTGGCACTTTCTGAAGTGGCCCGTCCTCTCCACTTTGCTCTGGATAAATCTCCTCTCTGCGGTGGATTACAGGAGGCAATCTCAAAGCAGAACGAAAGAATAATGTAACGAAAATGGCTAATGGTGTAATAATATATTCCACATTTTAGGCCAATTCACCTCTGGTGAATACGTTTTACACGGTTTTCATGTCCACTAAATGACCACTTATAGCTTAAAAGGTATTGAGTGTCCAAGCTTTTATGAGGTACTATATGAAAGTTATGACTTCATAAATCATCAGTGGATTGATGACAGTGCAGTAAAGCGACATTCCTCACTGATGGAAAGACTGGACTTAAAGAGGTTAATATTGTATGCATATGTAACGTCAATGAGTACTGTATATACTGTAAGAATCCATGTACGTCATCTTTGAAAAATGAACAGTAATTTTTGAATCTACCTGCCCATCCAGTAGTATATTGCCAATACATTATTATTATGTGAACAGTCATAATGGGGATCACAAATGGCGTCACAGCATGCCGTCTAATGAACCATTTATGGCTGTTGGGAAGGCAACCTCCCCCCGCATCTTCCCTTGGTTTAAATATATCTGTGAGTTTACTCTCTCCCTCTCTTATCTTGGTTTATTATATATGTGAGTTCTGTGAACTTCATTCTCAATATTAGTTTAATATATCTGTGATTGCAGTCTCTCCTTCTCTTACCTTGGTTTATTATATGTGTATAGTCTCTCACTCATTCAGTATTAGTTTAATATATCTGTGAATGTAGTTTATCCTTCTTTTGCCTTGGTTTGCTATGTGTGTAGACTCACTCTCTCAGTTTTACTTTAATATATCTGTGAACATAGTCTCTCCCTCTCTTACCTTGGTTTATTATATGTGTATAGTCTCTGACTCTCTCAATATTAGTTTAATATGTCTGTGAGTGTAGTATCTTCCTGCCTTGACCTTCCTGCCTCGACACACACACACCCTCACACACGCAATACGCACTGACATGAGTGCAAGAGGGAGTGCGGATTACACACAGTAGACAGTGCTGCTGTGATGCGTGGTCTCTGGTTGCATAGCGTCTGGACTCCACACATTACTGCAGGTTCAGACGATAGTGCTACAGTATTGCGTCTGGCGCCGTCATTCTCCAGAATCTGGGCTGGTGGGACATGCGGTCCTCAGGCCTCAGGTGATTCCTCTCTGTCTAGTACACCCCTCAGCCCACACCGTCAGGTCAGTGACCCATACAAAAACTCCACCACATAAAGGGCTTTCTATGGGCAAACTTGTAGTATAATGGTTAAGGACCTGAACTTGCCATTTATGGGCAAACTTGTAGTATAATGGTTCAGGACCTGATCTTGTCATCAACAGGTTGCACATTTTATTCCTGGGTATGACACCGCTGTTGTACCCTTAAGCACTCTATAAATGGATTGTAGGCAAAAACTCTTCTTTTACCATTTGCTCTGGAAATTTAATGTTTGCTAAATGCCAATAATTGTAATGTTAATGCCATGGCTGTCATTTTGTGTCTCTACTCCAGTCATAAACCCAGCTAGGCTTTTATATTCTTTGCATAATTTCAGAATAAATATGGCTTGTCATAAAAGCATACAACTGTAAAAGTGTGTCATTGCAAAATGACCCTAAAGCTTGAGGTTCTGAGGGTCCCTAATCTTGTCCATGTAGAGAGTGTGGCTCTCTGATTTCATAAATGAAAAGATTTCAATATGGAGGCGGGTGGGGTGGGGGTGGGGGGTCCAGTGACTAACAGGAAGTCTCTGCAAGTTCTGGGGTCTGATGTGAGGCACACATACACCTCACCTTCTAAAAAAAGACCCCAGGGCCCGTCATTTTACAAGGGGGTTTAAAATAAAATCAGCTGCCCCTGTCTGCTAGAGAGACAGAGGTGAAGTAACGTGCGCGTTGCTGGAGCTGGTCTCCAACGCTAAGGGCTATTAGTCTTCTGCGGGCAGAAAAGGAACCCTGCAGGCTAGGGATTTTAAGACGGTCTTGTGGGATTCTAGCTCCAGAACAACCCTGTGGTAGAGTCACAGTAATTTGGTAAGTACCACAGCTTGGCAAATGAAAGCATGAGACAGGCCAGCTGCCTTGGTTGCGCCGCTAATAATCGCCATGGCATTTCATTGAGACAGAACTTCGATAAAATTGATTTTTCTTCAGGCGGCAAATGTAAAAATAATTAGGAAATTTCACTGATGATCTCAGGCATTATCAGTGCCACATTAATGGTGCCTCCTTTTTTCTAAGGACTGTTTTTAATTGTTTTTTATTTTAATGGTAGAATTTATTTTAGAGCTTTTTTAAACAGCTGAAAGGCAATGACAAACGTGTGTGTGTGGGTGTCTCTATGTGTGTGTGTGTGTGTGTGTGTGTGTGATTTATTTGCAGTGCTTTATAAATACTTGGGCAATCTATCATCCAACACATGCTAATTAGCTTACATAATGAAGCTCTTATTTATGTGAACCAATTCAAGTCAGACAGAATCTATATTTAAGGGAATTATAAATAATTTTACTTGCATAAATATCAGCAGTTACGATAATAAGGTTTCTGGTGTCTGTATGCCCATATATGTAAAAGCAACAATGTAACATTGTCTTTTTGTCACTGCACTACATGTTTTCTGTATCATTTAATAATTAGCATTAAAATGTGACTGAATCATTAAGAAATGAAACCAGACAAATCATTTCATAATTACATTCATGTAGCCATTTTTTTTATATAGTGGATCTCAAATGCTAGAAGGCACACTGCACATCAGTTGAGGTGGAAATTATTAAGCCAATCACACCAGGATGATATTCAATAGCAAGATTGAAAGATGATTGCGTGGGCTGCCTTGTGGTTCATCCTGATAAAGCACAGGTTCTCAGTGTATTGGCACACCCCACTGTGCTGGCTGTGGGTGCCAGCCCTATGGGGCAGGGCATAACTGCCTGTAGCATGCCCCGGGGCAGGCAGATTTCAGTCTGCGGGGTGATCCCATCTAATTGTGAGAGAGCGGCCCCTCGTCTGGTCGATTGGGTGACTGGTCGAGTGTGTGCCTTCACTGGCTATACAGAACGTGGCAGTCTGACTGCTCAGCTGGTGGACAGTAGAGAGACAGGAACTGGCAGCACAGGCTTCGGACCATATTGTCATATTAACATCTTACTCTTTTCCACCTCTGCTAGCTCATCTGTCTTTCTTGGCATCGCATAATAATATTCATATTACTTATTACAAATCTTAAATTACTTGTTAATTCCATTGATGAATGGGTGGTCTGACTGGGCTTCCTTGTCTGACTGGGCAATTGTCTGACTGGGCCCATTTCACCTACACTGGTGTGCACTTTACCTCTGGTCTGAATCACTGTTCCAAATATATTGTTTCCCATAAGCTGTTTCTATCATGTTCCATAGCTTATCTCATAGAGCAGAGCTTTGGTCACTATGACTGTTGTGTAGTGCCATAGGTAGTGACCTGGGCTTGTAACCAAAAGGTTGCAGATTCGATTCCCAGGTAGGACACTGCTGTTGCACCCTTGAGCAAGGCACTTAACCTGAATTTCTTTAGTATATATCCAGCTGTCTAGATGTATACTACGTTAAAGGGGGTAAAAATGCTAAAGTTGCATAAGTTGCTCTAGATAAGAGTATCTGGTAAACGCCAGTACTGTAATGTAATGTAATGCTGCATTCTGAATACCAGAGAAGACTGTTTATGTTGTTTCTGTCATCACTGTCTTTAAACCCGTCAGTTATAAGAGTCTTCTGAAAGCTAGCAGAATTGTCAGTTTAACCATATTTTACACTCTGAAAGACAGAAAGCCCTGAACTCCTGTTCAGAAATTATTACAAATCCTTGGCTGAATAGTCTATATAGTGCATCCCTCTAAATTGACCTGAAATGATATTAAAGTTAACCAATGAAATGCCAGTCTGTTGTATGCTTACATTTTCTCAGTGTGAACACAGAAGAATGTTATATACACATACACACAATTTCATACAATTATAACGCTAAAAAGTAAGCAGAAGGAAGAATTTTTTTCATCAAACTTCTTTTTCCACAACCAACCAGGTTGATTTTTGCCTAAGAACCTTCTGGAAATAGATTTTCATTCTTGAACCTAGAGGAAATTGTTGTTCCTGACATTCTTTTCTCCCCTTACCCTCTCCATGAGAGGAAAGGTTCCACAGGCAATGGATTAAAGTGAAGTTGGTTTTTTTCTCAAGAGGACTTGGCACATTCACTGTCCTGTTATAAAAACCTCTTGGCTGTTAAAGCTGATCATACAGCAGCCAACCTTTTCCACATTTTTTGGCATGAAAAAACTTGTCTCTGAGTCACCTTACCTACCCAGAAATGCACGCGGATCGTGTATATAAAACAACAACAACAACAACCTGTCTCTCGTTTTCTCGTTCGCGGTGTTCCTAAATTCATTTTTACCTCAGGTGCAGAACATGTCACCTGCTTTTTAAAGGCTGGAGGGGTAAAACCCTGCTTATTTTGGGATGCTGCCGTGCTGGGAACACATCATCTCCTGACAGAGGAGATAGATTTACACCAGCATACCCATCATAGCTCAGAATCTAAAATTGGTGTTTAAGGGGAACATCGTGTCATAAAATCACATGGTGTCTGACAGGAGCCTAGCGTTTGCATGCCGTGACATAAGCGTAGTCCAAGAGCCTTCGGGTCTCTCTCCTCTTTTTTTCTGTGCCGCGGATGTGACAGGAATGACAGTAGTAAGGCTGAGGGACGCTGTAAGGTCAGGAGAGCATTGCGAGGCACAGGTCTCCTTTCCTCCTCAGATCTGACACCTCATTACTCCGTCCATAATTCTCCGCTGCCTCTGCTTCATCAGATTAGTAACCGTAGAGGTTTCAGCGTAAACTGTGTTTACATTGCGATAAAATCAATTTAATTGGTACGGCTTCGCTTACATTGAGACAAGCCGAAACTCTCCGTAATGTATTTATCTCCATGTAGAGTCGTGCCAGGTTTACTTTTTCACTCTCTGGCTGTTAAGAATGCACATCGATCCATTTCATTATGTTAACTGTCATTTAGCATTGTAAATTATATGTTATCAAAGGTAATTATGAACAAAATCACTAGACCTTGATACCTCTTTTTTTTCCGCTCACAGGATTGTGCATTTTTTTGTTCAAGTAGCAAGGGCATCATTTGCTTCTGACGAGAGGCATCAATTTGCCCTCTGCAAACACCATATTTTTCACTTGGCTTACGCTGATGATGGCTCATGTAGCATGCCAATTACGCAGAAAGGGCGTAAGACAGGGATTGCAACCTCAGGCCCTGGAGGGTGTGTTTCAGCACTTACATTTCATTTAATATTGGTGCCTAATGGGAAGCTAATGTGTACAATTTCCGGCCTTATTTGGAACGTTCGACTATTTGCAATCGTGTTTTGTGCGCGAACCTCACTGCCTATTTGGGACAGTGTGGCAGTTCTCCTCTGCTTCACCCACTCTTGCACTGAATGAGTCAGATGAAGTCCCTCTGTGCCCTCAGTAGCGCGGTCGCCAGTTGTGCGTTGCCCTATGGAGCTACCGGCCACAGTTGGCACTGCCAAGGTCTGGATTTTATCTGAGACTGTGCGGCTCATCCTTGCACTACAGTATAGAGCCTTAACCGAATGAGCCACCCAGAAGCCAGGCGTTACATAACAGCACATAATCAAAGTCATTAATTGACTAAAGTTTCCATGCCTTGTTTCCATGGCCTAAACTGGCTGGTGATTTAAAGGAAATGGCAGAACCTGCATACACAAATTTAGTGGCTGTATTGTATTTACTGTATGATCGTATTACTTAAGAGAAGAAAAACTATAAATATTAAAGGTTACCCTCACATAGCTTGAGGGTGCATTCACATAGCTTACCTTTGCAAGTGTATGAATTGTGCACAGAATAGTGAAACTGGTGACACAACACATATCATTTATAGTGCCTGCTTATGAAGTCAATGTGCTGTTACACAATTCATATTGTGTATTACCACCATGTATTTTTCTCCAGAAACACTATGGTATCTTCAGGTTGATATCTATTATAGCTGCAGTATCTTCAGGTTGCTTAAAAATTGGGGGGACTGTTCCAAAAACAGAAGTATTACTTGTAAACTGATGCACAGCCCAGTACTGATCATTTCCCCCAATGATGTCTCTCTGAATGTGGATCATAAGAGCAGACAGGTATATATATCTATCTATATATTTTATCTATATTTTTTTCATGTTTGATAGCCTGGCTGTGTGCACAATGAGGTCTCAAAAAACAGTGCTCACTCACTATATTGACTTACATTTCTCTGTAGGTCTATTGGCAATTTGGGATGTCATTGTTACTGGGACTTATATTTCAGGGGATGTTTTTAGTGCCGAGAAAAGTATAAATCTTCGTACTCTCTTATTTGATTGGCCGTCCACCAGTATGACCTTCAGATATTTTAATGAGGTGCAATGCCAACGTGGTCATTCCTGATTCATGAGCGTGCCTTTTGGACTCCGTGACAACATCCTCTATAAATACTACCTTAGGTGGCTATGTACAGAATGTAAATGGTCTAGAATGACCTCATACTCAACAATGTTGAGTATGGAGTCCTTTGGATGACAGGAGAGATTTACGGGCACTGTTGCTAGTGTCACACTTGGACATAAAGCATGTTGGCATGTTTAAAAAATGGCAGATAACTCTTCAGCTGGCAGTATAAATGTGCACAGCTAACCTCTTAAAGGTGCTGGTTGGGAGCCCATGATATAAAGTTAATCCTGGTTGCTATCCTCTGATTCTAAGAATATAAATGCCTTGTAAGGCATTTAGCTATATATAAAAATGACCCCTACCTCCATTGTCGACATAAGTACAGAATACAGCAGCAGTTTCTTTTTCCATTCATAGATTTTCAGATTGAACTTTACAGAATTGGGATTTGTTTTCCAGAATTATGAAAAATATTTTGTTTTATTTGTGTTACTTCACATGGGTTTCACATATATTTATTAAATTTGTGTTGAAATGTGGTAATAAGATAAAACAAACCAATTCATATTATGCTACAGAGAATTCCAAGGAAAGTGTTATTGGAAATGAAAAGTTCACAGTTTTTGTGACAGCTATTTGGAGTCCCAGTTGTGACGATTCAATACCAGAAAATCAATCATGTCATATGCAGACAAGAGGCTTCAGCAATGCCCACTGTCCTAGCTTGATGAATAAAGAATGTGATGTGTCATTCTGTAACACATTCCTTGCTGGACTGGGGTCAATCCTAATTGCAATTCGGGCAATTAGGTAAATTCATCTAAATTCAATTTGTTAATTATAGAAATGCCTGTAATGTTCTATGAGGACTTCTCAACTCATTTCCTGGACTGACTGATTTGAAATGGGACTGAGCCGACCCCGGTTCCCCGATCTCTCTCCCCCCTGGCGTTATGATGGAAGCGGTGAGTCATTAGAGTATTGCTGTATTTGTAGCTGCAGGCGGCGCGGGTGGAGCCAGGACAGGACTTCCTGAGGAAGCAGAGAGGCAGTGGAGCAGAGCTCCCGCTGAGGGAACGGAGCCAGAGCCCATCCCACTGAAGGAAAGGCTGGCCATGTATCAGGCGGCTGTCTCAAAGAAGGAGGCGGGCTCCTCTTCCGGAATGGTGAGAGCGCATCTGCCCTGGTGCACTGTACACGGTTACCTGCACAGTTACCTGCATGCGTGCTTACACGTACACATGGCCACGGTAATGGAGTGATGAAACCAGCAGGCTCACGCATACACAAGCACATATCAACACAAAAATGTATATATGCAGCACACAACTGTATACATGCAATTTCAAAGACCCATATGCACACACAAGCACATGCATGTACTGTAGGTATACTTTCTAACATGAATACACAAACACACATGTGCACATAGACTGAAGGACAGACAGTGACATACTAGACACAAAAAATACATGCACAGTTGCACATGCATGCACACACACACACAAACGTACACACACGCGCGCGTGTGTGTGTGTGGCACATCACAGTTCAGAATGCCAAGAAGATATTGTTTCACACTGCTGCAGACTTTTGACAACGCTGCTGAATTGCACATGAACTCCACACGGAGGTCAGTTCAATCACGTCGCGCTTCTTGCCTTTCTTCAGCAGGCACCGTGTGTGCAAAAACATTGTTTGCGCCTCACGCCCGAGACTGAGCCCACGTGAAAGAACCCATCAGGCTTCCTCCGCTATTCAGCATTCTCTTGTTTTCAGGTCCTCGACCGCTCCCTATCAAACATTTACAGAAAAACATGTTACAAAAAGTAAGGGGTAGCGCATCTGCTTAAAATGCATTGAAAGGAAGATGAGGGGAGCTTTTCCTATTCTCCTATTCCTGATTTTCAATTACCGCCGCGGCAAATATTTTTACTCGTCTCTTTCTTTTGGGAGACGTATAACACCCAGAATTTCTCGAGCACAAACAGTGGTGCCCCCTTGCCACCTTTCTTTTGGTTTTGCTCCCCCGGCCCGAAAAAGTAACACTTTGGAGATAAGCGTACCTATCTGTGATGAATGCTTATCGCAGATTTTTTGGTCAAAGCTCGCTTTTAACCGCACCGATTCTGCACAGAACCGAGTAATGCTCACGCGCGAGCATTAGAAGTAACACTTGGCCGCAGCTCAATCATAATCTTTCATCGTGAATTATGGACCTGCGACTGTTTTCGATGACTTTGTCATGCGGAATCAATAGAACGCGAAAGCAGTTAGCCACCGTGCGCTGAGATTCCACGTCCGCAGAAGGAAACATGACTCACGCTCGCCGGGCGCAGGATGAAAATAGTTCACTCCGGCACAAGCGCTACATGACGGCTTATTTGTGCCCCCTGCAGGATTTCCCTGGAAACCATTATTTACGCATTAATCCCTGTACCTGTCAGCGCGACTCTGAGGGCGGACAGCCCGCCTATCGCGATACGCGCTTAGGCTGCCGCGCCTGCTCGCCCAGAACAGCAGCCTAAAAACGTCGCTGTGTCTCTGGGAAAAGGAAACGTCGCATGCACTTCACTCCGGTACACCATTATTTATAATCGCGCGCGACACCCTTTCGGGTCCTTTCCCTTGTTTTGGTTCCCCCTGCCACACAGCTCGATAGGCTGCTGCCAAAGGTCAACGCACAAAAGAGGCCCATTAAAGCCATCACTCTGTTTTGCGGGCATTCAAAGCGAAGGGAGCTAATGATGTTTTTAACCGCTCCGTCAGGTTGTGGAGGAGGCCGAGGTCTGCTCCTTACCCGGAGGGCTCGCCGGCGTGAAGAAACAATTTGAGAGCCAGGAAATTGCGTCCTCTCACAGCACCGTCACCCAGGTCCACATCCAGCACAGATCGGTGCAGGTAATTAAGGAAAATTATTGCCGTGCGCCGAGCGCAGAGGACGCTGGGTAAAGAAGAGGCCGTCAGGGGGGCGTGCTTACACGGGGAGAACACAAAGACAGTCTGGCCCCGGTCTCCTGTGTGCCATCTGGTTGTCCTTTTGAGCCACGTCGCTCCGGTGAACTCCTGCATTTTTTACTTCCCCCTGCAGAATTTAAAACATGGCTAATGCAGTCAGCAGGCACAGATGTGTGTGAATATTGAATGGTTCCTGGGGCTGAAGAGATGTGTAGTACAATATATTCATAGTACCTGGTTCATTAAAGTGTGGGTGGGATTGGAGTTATATGTTTTACGTTCTGGTGATAGCAGCAAATGGTTTTGTGTTGTACAGCATGTCAGCAATATTTTTACATGTCACAGGGAAAAGATACAGCCCTCAGTGGGTCTGACATACTCAGCACTACTGCCCCTGGGTTATTTTATACAGTCTGGTACTGGAGATTCCTGCCTTCTTCTAATTGTGCACAGTTTCCTAGACAGAAGTAAATGGCGCACGTTCTAAAATGCCACAAAAAGTCTATGAAGTTAATGAGCTTTCTCCTTCCTATTCCTAGTAAACGTGTATGGTGAGATATCTCAGAATTGTCGCTCCTCTGTCAGATTAATGTCATTTTGCATACGAAAGGCTTCTAATTGTGAAGCTGCTACTTGTTATTGTTCCCCCGATGCATTCTTTATCTGCTTCCATTTTAACATTAATTAGTCCCTCTCCAGCCACTAATAGCAGCAGGCCACCAGTGAAAAAGAGAAATTCCTGTGTGTGTGTGTGTGTGTGTGAGTTTGTTTGATTTGCGTGTGTGTACGTGTGTTTGTTTGATTTGCGTGTGTGTGTGTTTTTCTTTGATTTGTGAGTGTGTGTGCATGCGTGTGTGTCTGTTTGTTTGATTTGTGAGTGTGTGTGCATGTGGGAGCGTGTTTATGTGTGTGTGTGAGTTTGTTTGATTTGTGTGTCTCTGTGTGTGTGCGTGTGTGTTTGTGTGATTTGTGAGTCTGTGTGCATGCAAGTATGTAGGCATTGACACGTGTGGATATGTGCACATGTACATCTGCGTGAGTGCCTACATGCATGTAGCTGCGTGAGCATGTGTGCGTGTGTGTGAGAGACTGTGATTGATTGATGGCGTCCTTTTTGCAACAGGAAGTGTCTAGCTCGTCAGAGGTGACCGTAAGGAGCAAAATTAGAGAGGTGGTCCCATCAACTCACCAGGCGGCCTTCATTCAGGAAGAAAAGGTACCATAGAACAGCGCTTCACACTTTCACATTCCCCGGAATGTCATACTATGAGCACAACATAATGTAGATAACTGGTCAGATATTGGTGTCCTTCACTTTATGATACTGTTGTCATGGTTGCTATTTGGTAGATGTTACCTCAAGACATTACAATCACTAGGCCCCTGACCTGCCCTGACAATATTTGTGAGTTAGTGTGGCCGCAACACGAGGCTGAGAGGAAAGCACTGAAGGCACAAAATCAAATCAGCGGTCACAAAAGCTAAGATTTTGACAAGTTGGTACTTCTTCCATCTTTATGTTGTGTTCATGGTGGAATATGTGCAAAAATATGATCCATTGTGTGGGGGGTCTGTGACCATGTACCTCAGCAGTTAAGATTAATGCAACTTCGTAAGATACCATTTAATGATTTCTTCCTTGGTCTTCAGAGGGCCAATTTGATTAAGTATAGTTATGAGATAATAAGAAGTGATCAATAACACATTTACACCAGTAGCACATCCTCTTAGCTTACATTGACAGGTTTGTTTCTTCCACTGTAATAATTGGAAAGTATTGTGCTTCCTATGTATCTTCATTGCTAAAACATTTGCAGGACATTGAATCGGACCACAATTTACTAGTGGGTGGATGAGCTAAGGCTACTACGGACTTTTAGTGCAAGAGAAGGACCAGTCTCGAGGAAGATTTAACTTAGTAAATTGAACTTTGGATGTGGGGTGGTTTAAAGGTGATTTTGATTTTAATCTCACTAATGAATGAAAAATAAAGGCAGTCCATCCAATTCGGTTAGTGCAATACTAAACACGATGCAGCTGATATTGTCAGATCTTTCACTGATAAACACTTCATTGCTCTGTCACTCCAATATAATATTGATATCCTTTATATTGGACCTTCAAACTGTCTCCTTTATGCCAACTGTAGTGGGTAGGCATTTACTTCCCTAAAGCTGTCATAGCTTGTCTGGTGTGTTGAATTCATTTAACTCATCAGTATATGAAATTGGATTGCCAATAATTGCAGTAATCACACTGTGACTTAATCTCATTGCAGGTCTCGCACGATCAGAGTGTTCACAAGAGCTCCGTGGCCTCCGATTATGCCAACCATTACGAGGAAACTGGTAAAGCGCTTTCTATTGTTATGCTGAATCGATTCGGATTCCTCTATTCTTTGTCATTAGACCAGGGGAAAGAGATGACCTGCATTTTTGTGGTGAATGACTATAATGGTCTGAACATTGCTTAAATGAGACAGCGTGAGGTGTGGAATGTACAATAATACATTACATTACATAATTATTATTTTTATTATTAATAATTTTATTATTGTTATTCCTATCTGCCAGGATTACTTATGGTTGGAATAGTGGTTTCCCACTTTAAAAATGAAACATCTCATATATGTTTCCTTTGAGGATTTTGAATGTAAAGTCACATATATTCACCTGCAGTACTGTACATACTGTGCTAAAGCTCTTTTTTGATAATTATTTATTTTTTATTTTAAAGATAGCATATTTTCAGTTATTCATGTGGAATAATCAAAACAACTGCTGCGTGTGTTGCGACAATTTAGCATTTGGAATTCACTGTTTGCCTGTGGAAGTTTTTCTATTATGTGAAAACAGCCGGCACATTCATAGCACTTATAGATAAAATCATACAAAGTAAAAAATAAAAAAATTAAGCATTTAGTGACAAGCAGTTAATACAGTTTTACTTGTCCCTGTTGGTTTTTTATTATTATTATTATTTTTTTTTTTTGCATTACCATCATTTTGCAAGCAATCCTTATTTGGCAACTTATCTCATTTGCTGTTATGAGCTTTTTATAATAGTTAAGGTAGTACTCTGTCTAGACTATTTATTCTTTTATTCTTTTTTCTTTTTTAAAAAAACATCTTAGCTATTTTCTGAACAATTGTTATTATACAGTTGATCAGGTCATTTGATCTAGTGCTTGCCTATAAACACTGATTGGTTTATTGATTGATGAATTCATTGATTGATAACCAAATGTATTCACAAAATCTGTTTTTGCAAGCAGGCTATCAATTATTTCAATTATTTGTCTGTACTTCCTATATTAATTGCTTGTTTATTATTTGGATAGAAAGCTAGCTAACTAGGGCACTTCTCACAGTGTAGACTAACACTGCAGAATACTAACATCTAGCTTATAACAATAGCTTATGAGCAGATTGGAAGTTACACTTACATCCTGGGTCATGTTTGCATATTTATAATCATTAACTTTATAAAGAGCTTGCAGTTCAGGCAAAATTCCTATATAATAATACTGCCTCAGCTGTTTCTCATTACTTTTGGTGTGAATAACAATGTGGTTTATCAATTTTTATTTTAGTGAAGGTCATTGGAGGAGAGGACTTGCCAAAGATTTCTACTCAGGCTTTGAAGCAGCAGTTTGAAAGAGCCATTGAAGATGCCACCCCAAGCAAACAAATAAAGGTAACATGGGTTATTCATCACTCACATCCAAATTCCCAACTTTACCAGATACAGCCATAGTAAATATAATGGTCACTGAAAAGTCACTTAAAGTTAAAATCTCTGTCGAAAATGGAACCCCTGGTTTCTTCTGAACAATCAAGAAAAAACAATTGGAATGGAAATTGAAATAGTACCATTAACTAATCATTTTTCAAGGAAATGTGTATTATGCAAAAAAGAGAGAAAATCTTAGTAGACCATTCACAAATTTTAAAACTGTTAATACTGTTTTCATTAGTATGTACCCATAATTTGTTTTATTGCCTTCGGTCTCTTGTTTTTCTGCTGCTTGAGCATCACTACCTTTTGTTTCATACTTTCCTCAAACTGTCCTCTCACTATACTTTCTAAATCATGTGATACATTCATAGCTAAATAGAGGATATAGCAAATTGTTTTAAAATTTAGACTTATGTTAAGTGGTTTACATACAGTATATACACATACATTTATGATATTGAGCAATTTTACTGGGACAACATGATGCCCTCCCATGCTGTAATTTTGATTTATTCTTGCAGCAGAAAAATGTACTTGCCTTGCATTTTAAATGAATGGCTTTAAATCATATTTGTCACCAGTATTCAGTTAAAATAGCAATGAATGTATCCTTGTTCTTTTCTCCAAAAAGATTGATGTTGATTACAACCAGTTTCAATGGGCTCCAGTTGTAAATGTTTCGTCTAAAGCCTCAACAGGCAAGACGACTACAGTATCATCCGTGACTTCGAAAGTGGAGGAGGCAGCCTCCAGTTCTGCTTCTGCCTCTGCCGCTATCTATGAGAGCATGGAAAGCCTGCCTCCACCACCCCCAGAGCTACTTCAGCCACCATCTGAACATTCAGAAGGTTACTCACCAGAACCTCCTGAACCAGCCCCTCCATCCAAGCAATCAGTCAACAAGCAGTACACCAAACAGAGGAACCTCTATGAGCTGAAGCGCCTTTACAAGCACATCCACCCGGAAGTCCGCAAGAACCTGGAGCGAGACTTCTTCAGTGACGTGACGGAGATAGAGAGGACCCAGCTGGAGAGCCAAGAGGAGGTGACCGGAGACGTCCAGCAGGCCAGATCTGTGTTTGAAAACACAGGAAGTAGTCCCAGCAAGTGTATGAGCCCTGAGCGAGAGTACCTTGAATGGGACGAGATCCTTAAAGGGGAAGTACAGTCCATGCGCTGGATGTTTGAAAACAAACCCCTGGACACCATTAAGGATGAATCGGCAGATGAGGACGAGGTGAGGAACATTGCTCAGCAGGAAATAATCGCTGGAAATGACGTAAAGTACACGGCATGGATGTTTGAAACGCAGCCCATGGACAGCTTAGGAACAGAAAACCCAGATTCAGAACAGAAAGGCAAGTGTCCCGAGCTGGCGAGAGGAGATGTGCGCACCGCAACTTGGCTGTTTGAAACGCAGCCATTAGACACTCTCAACAAGGTCTACAATGAGGAAGGGCAGACCACAGAAGTCATCCTCACAAATGACGTAACTCGAGGGGACGTCAAAACCGCAAGGTACCTGTTTGAAACTCAACACTTGGATTCTCTGGGCCACACCGAGGCCACTGATGAGACCCACTTCCTGCAGCTGAAGTCAGAGTTAGAGGAAATCAAAGGGGAGGTGAAGACAACCACACAGATGTTTGAGACGCAGCCAATGTGCGTCATCAGGGGAGACTCCGGTCAGATGCTGGAGATCACAACCGTCCGTAGAGAGGAAACTGAGAAAGGGGATGTGAAGACCTCACGCTGGCTCTTTGAAACTCAGCCACTGGACATGATTAACAGGGATCCCACCCAGGTGAAGGTGGTTTGCGGTGTGTCCATGGAGGGCACCTACCAGGATAACGTGAAAAAGGGCAGATGGCTGTTTGAAACAAAGACTTTAGACTCCATCAGAGATGAAGAATGGGAAGGCTCTACGCTGCAAAAGGAGGAGATTATTGGAGCGGATGTTCGCAAGCAGTGTTGGGTGTTTGAGACTCAGCCAATGGACACTTTGAAAGATGATTCAAATGCCAGACCCATGTCCGCTGAAGAGATTGTAGGGGGCGATGTGCGAGCAGCTAGACATTTATTTGAAACTGTCCCAATGGAGGATTTGAAGGAAAATCGTGAAGTGGGAAAACTTCAAAAGCTAGTGGCATCTGAAGAGGAAAAGGGTGATGTGAGACATCAGAAGTGGGTTTTTGAGAGTCAGCCACTTGAGAACATCAGAGAAGAGAAAAAGGAATTCATCCGAACTGTAAATCTAGAGGAACTGGATAAAGGGGATGTCTCAAACTACAAGGAAATTTTTGAAACTATGGATTTGAGCAGGTGCGATGAAAGTCAGAAAATACAAGTTGAGGGTGTCACCAGTGGCTCTGTGAGGTCAAACAAAGTTCTTTTCGAATCCACACCCTTGTATGCAATGCAAGACAGCTCTGGTCACTACCATGAGGTAAAAACAGTGAGAAGGGAGGAAATAGTTAAAGGCGATGTGAGAAGCTGTAAGTGGATGTTTGAAACACGTCCTATTGATCAGTTTGATGAAAGCATCACAAAGTTCCAGATTATTAAAGGAATATCTAAACAGGAGGTTGAGGCAGGTGATGTTAAAACAGCCAAGTGGCTGTTTGAAACACAGCCTCTGGATTCCATTAAATATTTCAGCAATGTTGAAGATGAGGAGAGCGAAGTTAAGGCAGAAGTTGAAATTGTGAAAGGTGATGTCAAAACGTGTCAGTGGCTGTTTGAGACGCAGCAAATGGATACACTGTATGAGAAAGAAAAGAATGAGAGTGAAACTGAGGAAATTCACAAAGGTGATGTCAAAACCTGCACTTGGATGTTTGAGACCCAGAACCTGGACACGATTCGGGACGAGTCAGAAACCGTCATTAAAACACGTACAGTGCAGCAGGAGGATGTCCAGAGCAAAGATGTCCGTATGGTTCGTTTCCTTTTCGAGACAGAGAACCTGGAGAACATCACAGGTGAAGAAGATACTTCTTTTAAGAAAGTCACTAATATAGATATTCAATCTGGAGATGTATCCAGAATGAAGTATATATTTGAGAATCAGTCTTCTGACATTATGACTTCAACTTCAGAGGAAACCATGCACAAGCTGAAAACTATTCAGGCAGAGGACATTCAGAGAGGAAATGTAGTTAATTGCAAATGGATGTTTGAAAATCAACCTATGGATGCCATTTGTGAGGATTCTGAAGAACACAAGACCATCCGGACTGTAGTAGATGTGCAGGGGGGCAATGTGGAAAAAGAGCGATTCATTTTTGAAACCACATCTTTAGATAATTTTCAGAAGGAATCCTCTGACACAGAGGTGAGCCAACTTCAAAGAATCATGTGTCAACAGGAGGAGAAGGGAGATGTGAAAAACTACACCATGATGTTTGAGACGCAGCCTCTGTATGCAATTCAAGACAAAGAGGGTCATTACCATGAGGTCACCACTGTGACTAAGGAAGAAATCATGAGGGGTGATGTAGTGGGTGCGAGGTGGCTTTTTGAGACAAAACCTCTCGACTCAATAAAAGACACTGATGAGGTCTATATAATTAAGTCTGTCACTGAGGAAGATATAAATAAAGGGGACGTGAGTTCAGCTCGGTGGAGGTTTGAAACTCAACCTCTGGACGAAATTGCAGAGGACATAAAAGTCTCAGTCAAAACAGTCAGTGATGTTCAAGGGGGTGATGTAAAGACAAACAAACAACGTTTTGAGTGCAATGGGATGTCACAACAACTTGTGAGAACAGTTAGTGTGAGTGAAATCCACAAAGGCGATGTTAAAACTGCTACGTGGATGTTTGAAACACATACACTGGATAAGATCCGCAGTGAAGACTCAGAATACAATGAAATGGAAACAGTGAGAAAGGAGGAGGTCTTAAGGGGAGATGTTAAACAGTCTGTCTGGCTATTTGAAAAACAGCCCCTTGATAGTATAAATACAACTGAGGAAACAGATGTTGTTGTTACCCGTGAAGAGATTCCAAATGCAGATGTGAAGACAACTAAATGGCTTTTTGAAACAACCCCAGTCCATGAGTTTAATGAAAAAAGCATAGAGAAGGTCGAGATAATTGGTAAAAGTATTAAGGAGACGCTAGATGAGCTATACAGTCAGAAAATGGTTGCATCAAAAGGAGTACTCATCGAGGCAGATGAGATTGGGGATGTCAGAATGGCAAAATTCAAGCTCATGAATCAAGACGAGCCCCAAATCCAGAGAGAGGAAGTCCTTAAAGGGGATATTAAAAACATAATGATGAACCTGCTGAACAAAGGGGACTCTATAGAGAAAGGCATCATTATCAATGAAGAAGAGAGGGGTAACATCAACACAACAGTGAAACAGCTGTACACTCAAGAAGTGGGAAGCATTGAGAAGGAGGAAATCATCAGGGGTGACATTCAGGAAGCTATAAACAACCTGTTTAAGGGTGAAGGGTCTGCCAAACATGGCATTCTTATTCAGGAAGATGAGAAGGGGGATGTACGAATGACTATATATTCTCTTCTCAATCGAAGAGATGAAACTGTCCTTGAAAAAGAGGACATTGTCAAAGGAAATGTTAGAAGTACCCTGCACACGCTACTGACTGGCCCAGATGCAGGGCAGATGATGAAGATTACAGTGAGTGATACAGAGAAGGGAAATGTGAACTTTTATTCCACCTGCATCGAGTCTGGAGCTCTGGAGTACCTGAAAAACCTACAGGTTGAGCCAGAGGATATTCTCCCAGAAAAGGAAGAAAAGGAGAAGATTGTTGGTGGCGACATTAAAGCAACCAAGCTCATCCTGAAGAACAATCAGCTGCAAATCGAACGCACTGTGACGGAAGACGACATTGTCCCTGGAGATGTGCACAACACAGTCAAGGTGTTCATGACTGAACCTGTGGTCTCCCTGAATAATATTGAGAAGGAAGACATTGTGAGGGGAGACTTAAGAGCTACCCTGGATTCACTATCACAGGCCATCAACCAAACAGTCATGGTTGAGAAAGAGGAAGTGATTAAAGGTGACATATCCACCACACTGAGGTCTCTGGAAGAGGCCAAAAATCTGTCCAAGGAAATTGAGAAGCCAGAGATTGTTCCAGGTGACATCAAAGGAGCACTGGAGTCCCTGGGGAAATCGGCAACCACAAAAGTCGAAATTGTCATTGAAGATTTAGTGCCTGGTGACATCAAAGGCACCTTAAAATCACTGGAGGAGGCCAAGCAACTTTCAAGAGAGATTGAAAAAGAAGAAATTGTCAAAGGCGATATTCAGACAGCAATGCAGAGTCTGCGCGAGGCATCCAATGAAAAGAAGGTCTACCAGCAGCAAGTGAGTGTACAGGGAGATGTGAGAGGCACCATACAACTGCTGCTGGAACCACCACCTCCATCCACTCAGCGTAGGCCTAGTACAGAGGGAGATGTGAAAATGTCTATAAAATCTCTGTACAATGGACAGGATCAAACCCAAATTGAGAAGGAAGAGGTGATAAAAGGTGACGTTCAAGGCACTATAAAATGCTTGCTCCAGGGGAAAGAGCACACGAGTGCTAAAACCACTGTTAATGATTTCAGAAAAGCTAAAGCAACAGTGAAAGCCCCATTACTTTCTCAGCAGGAGATCCATGAATGCTCAGTTGAGACTAAAACTGAGAATGAGGCTGTGAAGCCAGCTCCTGCTGTTAAAAATCTGTCTCAGTGCACTGAATCACAGAACACCCTACAAAAGCACACAGCCACTAAATCGGTGAAAAGCAAGTCTTTAGCCCAGGAGGAGCATTCTCTCACAACACAAACCGCAGCGATCAATATGGCCCGTTCTCCAGTGCAGATAAATGTTAAAGAACGACCACCGAAACAGAAGGTGGCCTCCCCTGCACCTGTGGTCGTAAATAAGAAAAATGTGAGCAATCTGGTGACTGAAAACACAGCAACCTCAGCAGAGATCAGCAACCAATCGCAAAGTAGTGTAAACACAGAGCATACACAGGAGACAAAAACAGTCAGTCAGGTGCAGACAACCGTGATTGAGCAAAAAACTATTACCAAAAAGCATGATGTTAAAACCCTGAAGACCGAGTTCCGTAATCTTGACGTAAGCCGACAGGGTCACATTAAGACTGGTAAAAAGAAGATGAAACCGGAGATACACTTCCCACCACCACCCACATCCCCACCCCCACCATCTGAGTCGGAATTTCCTCTCCCTCCCCCACCTCCACCAGTCGAACCTGACCGTCAGACATTTCCAACCCCCCCTCCACCTGACATGAGGCAGGACAGTGACCTTCCCCCACCTCCTCCACCCCCTGTTGAATCCCTGTCACCTGAACCAGATCATTTCCCTCCCCCCCCACCTCCACCCCCACCCTCAATGGCAGGGCAGGACGTGTTGCCACCCCCACCATCACAGCAAGAGCTGGAATCCATGCCTTCCCATACACCTCACCAATTACCTGCAGAGGCTAAAAAAATGACAGTCAAACCAGTAAAGGCTCCTGCCTTATATAAAGTCCCAAAACTTGAAACATCCAGGCAGTTCAAGCAGGAAAAAACAATGGCACAGAAGAAGAAAATGCCACCTCCACCGCCCCCGCAACCTTCAGTGATGACTTCACAAACACAAATACAGCAGGTCATGACAGCCACGGAGGTGTTCACAGCAAGCAACACAGTGACTGAGATAAGCAAACCAGAGGAAACCATGAAAACAGAGATTCAAGCTGAATTAAATCCACTGCCCTTGACAGAAGCTACATCTGGGACTCCGCTGACAAAGCCTGCTCACTTAGAATCGCCTCGCCCACCGAGGAAGGTTTTCAGCCCTCCGAAGAAACTGCCTCTGCCAACTGTTCAGTCCCCACCTGCTAAACCCAAAACTTATGCAAGGAAATTCAAAACACCACTAATGATGGCAGAGGAAAAGTACCGAAAGCAGAGAGAGGATGAGATTGCAGCAGAGGACATGACCCCGACCTCACCCCCTGGTAATGCAGACCTGCAGGTCACAGACAATGCTGTAATTAAAGAGGATGTGAAAGAAGACACAATTGAAGAGAAATCTGAAAAGAACATTGCCTCCAATGTAATTCATGCTGAAATGGCTCTGACTGAGGCTAAATTAGATGCAGAATCTCTTCATCCAGCTGTATCCACAGGTCTGACTGTTAGTCAGAAATCCGTTTCTCAATCTTCTGGCATTTCCTCGGCTAAACAGCACATCACCTTCAATCAGACTGTAGTCTCGAGGCACCAGTCCTCGTCTGTTTCTTCCACCAAGCATCAGACAGTTTCTGCCAAAACAGAAGAAGTGATTTCTGCTCAGTCTGACTCTTCCTCTAACATCAAAGATCATCCCTCTGGATCCACAACTCCTGAGCAACTAGAGGGCTCTTCGAAAACTGGCCCAAAAAGCCTGATTTCTAAACAAGACATTATGCAAGACATTACAAATTTGCAAAGTCAGACTTCCGCTAGCATCAAAACAGAAGGAGTCAAGAAAGCAGAAAGTTCAGCTGTTCAGGGACCAGGGAAGGTACCCCCACAGCCCACGAAAATGTCTAAAGTAACTCCTAAATTCAGAGTGAAAACCGTAAAAGTGCCAAAACTTGAGAAAATTGAGAATCAAGAACAAAATAAAGACACCAAGCTGGAAGATCAAGTTGTTGTAACGGACACTTCGGTATTAAGTCAAAAAGAGCAAATTGTTTCAGAGGTTCAGAAAGTGAACGTGGTTCAGGAAAGCACTGAAGTGTCTGGGGCCATTGAGAAACACATTGAAACTGAAGTCAAAGTAACAGAAAACAAGTTGTCTGAGAAAGCTGCACCCACAAAGGAAAAGAAGCCAGAAAAGGTAATCCCCAAATTTAAAGTTAAAACAGTCAAACTGCCAAAAGCTGAAAAAATTGAAAAGCAAGAAAAAAAGATAGATGTCACTGTTTCAGAGACGTGTGATGTGAAGGTGGTTCAAGAAAACATTCATAAGGTAGCTGGCGGTGCCCAGTCACACACAGAAATAGAATCCAAGGTGGAAAAAGTAGAGGAACAACAACAGGACAGTAATCTAGAGGTCCAAATGAAAAAGCCAAAGCAAAAACTAAAGAAGGAGAAAGAGAGACTACCATCTCCCATTAAAGTTGCCACTGCTCATAAAGACACAAAGTCACTAAGTACCTTGAAGACAACACAAGAGCAGGAGGAATTAAGAGTGCTCCCAATGCAAAAGGCCCACCATGAAGAGCACACCCAGGTTCATGAAGAAGTGATTATTACTGAAAGTAAAGTTCGCCAGAGTTTCCAGCAGCAGGGCTCCATTCAAGTTCAGATGCAGGTCAAGTCTTCTCAAAAGCAGAAAGAAGAATCCAGCAAAAAACAAATACAAGAAAAACCAAAGGGTGAATACAAGCAAGTTTCAGTTAAATTGATAGGGAAGCCAGACCAGAAAGGGGCTGTTCAGGTTGTAGCAGAGGATACACAAAATAGTGAAGTGCTACAGAGGCTGCTGTCTCACATTGAAGAGCTGCAGGGCACTGCAGGAAAAATGGACTCTAAGAAAGTAAAGACAATGTTAAGCGAAATCCCAGAGTGGTTAATCAGCCCGGAGGAAAAGAACGATTTTGATAGAGCTGTATTTGAGCGCAATGTGCAGAAGCTGACAGAGATCACAGAGTACGTGAAAAATCTTGTACAATCCAGGCTTTTAATCCTAAATGGAAACAGCACCACAGTGGAAAAACATGTCTCTGAAAGGACGGATGCTGCTGGGGCAATTCCGAAGACATGCAAAGTAAGCATTGGATCTGTTAAAGTTGGCACTCAAAAGAAAGTGTTAACTGAGAAAAAGAGCTCCCACGACAGCAGAAAGCAGGAGCTGGTGGAAGGAAGAGCTGTTGGTCCCAGAACACCCTCGCCCATGATAAGAATGCGTTCACCGTCGCCATCCTATATCACCATTGAATCCATACGAAAAACTGACTCGCCCCAGAGGGTGGCACCTTCGCCTCCACCAATGCCCCCAACTCCTCCTCCTCGCAGGTCAGAAACACCATCCTCTCAAATCAGCAGGGCCACGCCCTCTCCAACTTTCAGTCGTGCTGACAAGCTGGCTAAACTGAAGGACACCACTGCTATGCTCTCTCAAAGAGCTTCCCCGCCTCCTCCTCAGCAGTCTGCTCAGTTTGTGGAAAAAAAAGCTGAAATCGTGGAATCACCCACGTCCTTCCATCGACAGATCAAAATTGAAACAAGCGTCATGGAGACTTCGGAAACTTCAGATCCATCGGCAAGCGCATCCGTGAAGGACAAAAAGGACTTTTTTGAGGAAGCGCAAAAAGCCGAGGTGAACAAGACCTACATGCGCAAGGAGCCCATTAATATCCCTGAGCGCCTGGGTCTCGATGTGGAGGAGATGGAAAAGGAAGAGAAGGAAAAGGAGGAGCTCCCTAGGGTTGACCTGTCACAACTTGTTAACAAATTTGAATCACCTGAGCAAAAAGTTTATGTCAGAAAAGAACCTATTCTCATAGCAGAGAGGCTGGGGACTGACTTGGAAGAAACTGACACTCAGGAAGACAAAAAAGTCACTCTGATGGAGGAAATACCCACTTTTAGCATTAAGGCTATTAGAACGGTGTTTGAGACTACTAAGAAAAGTTCCCAAGCCAAAGAGCAAGATGACAAACAGGAGGCAGTGGAGCCAGACATCATGACAGATGGTTCAAAACAGGCTGACTCCTCGGGGCCAGAAAAGGGCTCCAGGCTGAGCTCTCCCCTGCCTGTCCACCATGAAGAAAAGAAAGAGGAATCAATTGAACCCACAGGGCTTTCTGAGACAAAGTCTGTCAGTGAGCAGTTCTCAAGCGCTGATAAATTTGGCAACAAGTTAAGTGGGTCAAGGAGCTCCACGACAGTCTCCAAGCATGCAGAGAGCGTGGTGACCCGACGGGCCCCTCCCACATATGCAGATGTAGTGAAAGGGAAAGTCCCTGTACTGGATGTTCCTGCTGAGGATTCCCCTGAGGAGCTTCTGAAGAACTTCCACAAGACCTGGACAGACAGCCAGAACGTTTTTAAGAGCCTCGGTTACACCATCTCTGAAGAGAGAACGTCACGGGTTGTGTCACACCAGGAGCAGACCGTCATTACTGGTAAACTGGGTTGTGCAGCATGAAGAAATTAATACGCAGTAACGGTGTGTTTTTGTTTTTTACCTTTTGAATTGTACTTTTACTAATGCTCCAATCCTTCTCTGTTCCCCTGCATGTTCTAATATCAGATTTCCAGTCCCTGTTTTATTTTTTTCCGCCTTATAGCTTCTGAGGCCTTGTAATCTCTCACTAAAGCTTCTAAACTTAATGGGGGCTGACAATCTGTTAAGCATCTGTGGATGTGGTTTGAAGAAACAGTCTCATGATGTCCTGTCTACAGGGGGTTGTTACTGTAACCCCAGATGAAGCTTGTGTTTTATATGCGCAGTTGTACTAAGCTGCTTATGAACCATGAAAAAAGGAAACTTTTTTTCATGATAAAAGATACTGTGTGTCAGCATGGTGTCTCAGTTTCTGTCATGTCATTTTTGACATCATGTCATCAGTCGTTAATGCTTTGGAATAGTATGACATTGGATTTGCATACTGTCTCACTGAGTTAATTCAAGACTATAGTCTGTGTGTGTTGATGTGGTGGGGATGTGTGGATGTCACATGCAGAGATGCTGGTGTACAATCTATGGTAAAATATCTCTGTATGTGTGATCCAAATATCACCACTGTTTGCATTTGTTGATAATAACACTATGACTGCGACTGTATCTGTATCTATTAAACAATATGTATTCATATTTCTGCTTTTAAACACAAACTGTGTAAAAATACTTTTTTATTGTTTTTTAATTGTGTAATTTGCGTTTAGCATACAGTGGAGCACAACATCATATATTTTTTAATATGATCAGTGTTATCGCCATTTCAGTCTTGGAGGACACTTAGTAACTCTGATTCAGTTGAAATGTCAAATAATTGCCTTTGAATAACTAAAATTCATTAAACCTGTTTCTGCGCAGTGGTGATAATTTAGCCATGGTTGTAAACAGCTTATATACTGTAGCTCCCACACTATTTTACAATGGTGTTATTTTGCAGTAGTGAAATTTACTAATATTCCTTTATTTCTTTCTAGAAAATTCAAGTTCCAGAGTTGGACCTGTGCCAGGTGTGTCAAAAGAAGGTGTATCCGATGGAATCCCTGATAGCAGACAAACAAAACTTCCATAAATCCTGTTTCCGCTGTGTGCACTGCGGCAGTAAATTAAGGTAATCCCAATCAATAAAATGTGTTACAAACCACAAATGTCAAAATATGATGAACATATTTTCTGTATCCCTTTCATTTCAACTATGTTTACAATTTTTTATTTTTCTTTGGGGGGCGGGGGTTGTCCACAGCCTTGGCAACTACGCCTCTCTCCATGGACATATATACTGCAAGCCACACTTCAAGCAACTCTTCAAGTCCAAAGGAAATTATTATGAGGGATTCGGACAGAAACCTCACAAGGAATTATGGAGCTCTAAAAACCAAAAGCATTTTCCTGAAAAGGCTACGCTCAACACCTCCCCTGTGAAAACTGATTTGCAATGCCCCAGTACACAGATCAGCATTAGCTCAGCAGAGAAAGAACGGCCAACCCAAAACAAAAAAGAAATAAGTACATCATATGATGAGACCAAAAAGCCCACAAATAAAATTTCTATTGTATGGCCCCCTCAAAGTGAGTCCCCTAAGAAAACTTTCAACATGGAGGAGGATGTTAAGTTGGTTAAGCCAAGCTGGCCTTCCCCGGATAATTACTCATCTGTATCTGAAACACCAGCCCAGACAAATCTGCCCAAAGAAATGGCTTTGAAAGAGATCAGTGAGTTGACTGTGCAAATGGAGACTGGACCTCAGGAAAACAGCATAATAACAGAGAGGGAAGCAGCAAAAGAGACAATAGTAACACCTGTAGAAACTGTACAACCTGTAGAATCTATAAATGCCATAGAATCTTTAGAAAGTGTAGGGCATTTGGATTGTGTGGGGCGTCTGGACTGTGTAGGGCTTGTAGAAAGTGTAGGGGTTGTAGAAAATGTAGGGCTTGTAGAAAGTGTAGAATCAGCAGCAGATGTTAGACCAGGTCTGAACATTATAGAGCATGAGAATGGTGCTGAAATGGTGGAGCAGGTGAATGTTGAAGCTGACCAGATAGATGGGAGGGATAGGAATAGTGAAGAAGCTGGAAGTGATGGGAGTTTTCCACAGGAAGGAGAACAACCCCAGAAAGTGCTGGGTATTCAAGTGAGTGAAGATAGGGACACAGGTTGCAAAGAACGTGCTGAAGGTTTGAACGAGAAGGTGTGTGGGGAAGAACGTAAAGAGGAAGAGAAGGAAAGAGATGCAGGGGCAGCGCAGGTTATGTTGACTGATGGCACAGCACAAGCAGTAATGGCAGAAAATGCAAACTCAAACAATAACAATAATCAGACTTTATTTGACCTCGAACCACTTTGCACAGAAGGGGAGAACAGTTGGGTAAATTTGGAGCTCCTGGGTGGCTCCTGTAGTCCTTCCCAGAAATCCATGCCAAAAGAGGACACTTGTGTTAGTGATTCACAGGAGCTGAGATGGGCACAGCCCGATAATGTTTTACAATTAGCCCAAAAGCATGACGCTTTTGTGCCATCAGGTACCAAATCCATTGAAGCCACAGGGGACTGCTTCATCGATGACTCGTTTGCTGATTTGTCTCCAAAGAATACCTTTTCACCTGTAAAGGAACCTCAGATGACTGCTTCAAGCTTTCTCCAGGACATATTTGCTGGCCTTGACACCAGTTCCAGTTTGCTTTCTGGTGACATGTTTGGCGAACCTTCGAGGGAACAGTCCTTCGCTTCTTTATTTGACAACCTTTTGGATTTTGGAACTCAGTCAAGTGCAACCACAGATCATCCAACAGGCAAGGACGAGAAGGATGTGATGGCTGATATCTTTGGCGCAAATGTTTGTGGCACATCAGGACAAGCTGGGCTTCCCTGGCAGGATGAATGCGAGATATTGTCCGTGGAGGAACAAATCAAAAGAAACAGATATTATGAGGACGATGAATAAATCTTTGGCCATTGTGCCTGAGGCCAAGCTCCTAATTCAAAAGTCCGTATTCAGACAGATACATTTTGTACGTATATCACTATCTCTTCATTTAACCAAATAAGTCCATGGAGAGATGACTTGAATATATTTAAATGTATGCTTTTAAAATTCTTCATTTTTTTTTTGTACTACTTTCAAAGATCATATTCTGTCCAGGCTAATCATGGATAAATATTTACATTTTTAAACATGCCTTTTGTAAGCACCTGGTGTGCAGTTTAGAAAAAAATGATCAAGGCAATTATTTTTGTTCAATGTAATACGCATCATATATACATCAAATTTTATTTATCATGTTTGTTCAGATATATTTTGCAGCATAAATGTATTATTAGATTAGTGGAACTTACTTTGAATTCCTGATGGCTTTAAACTTATCAGGCTGGCTTAACTACAGTAATTATATGTTATTGCTTATCCATAAATAGTAATAATAATAATAAAAACATAAAACGATTTATGTCTCAGGAGTCCCTTTTTTGTTTTTGTAAGTTTAACGAGGAACACATTTTAAACAGAAAAAGGACATTCTTTTTTGACTGTGTAAAAAGGTTTTCTGAGATGATCTATGGCCTGTGTGGCTGGGGCAGACCAGCCATAGAGCAGAGATGTGCTGAGATGGTTCCAGTGAGTGCTTTATTGATTTCCACTGAGACAACCTGAGTGTGATAAGGATCACTGATTGCACCATTTGTATTGTCTGTACCAGACTGCAGTTTTCTTACGTCATCAGCCCAATTGCCTGCAGGTGTACTTGTTCTGTCACATATGCCTGAAGAAGTTGCTGTCATTATTAAGAAAAAATTAAGGACAATTAAACTAGACAAATGTTATACAAAATCAGATATTATGCTTACTGCAAACAGTTTAAGGATACTTAAACTTCAATCCCTGTTTGTTGATGGGTTACACTGCAGAATTGCACATGCTTGAATGACAGAACTGAAGTTACTTTAAACATCAATATCAATTGAATCTCCCCCTCATTGTGACACTGCAAGATGGTACAATTTATAAAGAACTGAAACTGGTACTGGTACTTAAAAGCAAGGTACTGTAAATTCAGCATAATCCAGAATCTTAATGGATCAAATCGAAACTGGTTAGCACCGCATAGAATTTTTGTTGTTATGAGGCACATACTGTATTCATTTAACTGTAAATATAATAATTATATATGCAGTGTTTGTATCTGTGTGTGCGTGCATGTTCAGGTGTGTGTATGTGTGCCTCTGATGGCTGGTGCTTCAAAAACTGAGCAGGCAGGGAAGGTAGGATTCTGAGGGGAGCCTCAAAAGTAAATTTAATAGGAACAGCAACTTAATGGGGCATGAGAGAGTTTTATGAAGTGAAGGCTTTTATACGATGAATACATTTTTTCATGTCATTTTAAACTTTTTATCTTGTGCACAGTTTATATCACTGTGCAGTATATTTCACTAGTGTCAAAGTATATGCAAACGATATAGGGAATGAATGTGACCTACAGTTTCACAAATCCAGAACATTTTTCCGGCAATGAAAATGACAATACAGAACATTTTCCTTATGCTCCAGTCCATTTATTCCTTTAGCCACTCACTCAACCAATTAGAAAAAAGGATGAAAAAGGTCAAGTGCATTTATTCGCTGAGGTTCAGCAAAAATGGAGTATGGAGGACAAAGGATAGAAAGTGATAGTCGCTAGCTAATTTAAATAGCTATATTTTAGCATTCTAGCATCAGAATTTTCTAAATGCAATGTTTTCAGACAGATGAATAAACAGCCCCTATAGGCAATGCCTGTTGGTTAGTAAACTTTACTAATGTTAGCTGAACCTGCATGTTCAGTGGGTTAACTGAATCAGCTAGCTATCTAAGTTAATTACATGCTTTTACATGGCTAGATATCATACCTGGGTAGGGTTCCCAGATGGCTGGTCTTTGACTGGAATGTCTGGTTTTCAAATTATTTGTACAAGTTTGATTTGTGGTCCCGATCTGACAAAATAATGTTCAGTCAGGGTATTAAATTAAGAAATTTACCGTTAGTTTGTAATGAAATTGTATCTCAACCATCCCCGGTGTGTGATCTGGTCCGATAGCTAAACTCCCCATGTTGTCTGGTTTTGACAAATTCTAAATCTGGCAACACTATACCTGGATAACTAGCTACCTAGCTCACCTTGCTACCAGGCTCAGAGCATAGAGTGCATTTACAAGGTAAAATCATGCATCTGTCCTGAGAGTACTAATTAACCAATAACATTGAAGTAACTAAATAACAACTACAAAGCCAGCACACAGCTGAGTTATATTAAGTCGAACGGAAATTAGGCAATTAGCAGTATGCATCAGCTATAAAAGAGGTCTGATAATTATCAGTTTGATATGAGTTTCCAAAGCCACATAAGACAATTAACAGATTTCCAAAGAGGCCAAATAGTTAGTTCACAAATCGCAGGTGCAGCAATCACAAAAATTGCAAAAAATTTTATTGTGGCAAGGGAATAGTGTTGAAAATTATGACAACATATGCCAAACAAAAACGTACTGCATCATTACAAAGGAACAAAGGTTGCAGTTCACCAAAAGGGACAGACAGATGCTTAACAACATAGTTGCTCAGTACCCCAAAACTGTAGCCTACAAAAAGCCTTCAGTACTGAATCAACACGTATGTGACTACATTGTTAGCTTTACCAATTATTTTCCACCAACGGAACTTTTTCTGGAACTAAGGATCTTTTTGTTTTCCACCTCTAGGAACTGATGTTGGTTCCTGCGGATTTAGTTGCTGCTGATGAGTTAGTACTTTTTGATGGTCCGTGAACTACTGCGGTGGAGCTTGCAGTACTGAACCTAACTGATTTGTCAAACATATTATTTGTGAGAATTGCTAATTAGACCAAGCAGTATTTTAAAATATTGGCAACAGAAAAACATTTGAGAGCAAACAAGTTTTCAAACAAAGGAAGAACGGAAATGGAAAAACAAAACTAGGCAAAATCACAGACCAATAATGAGGTGCAAGCTTTAATCATTATCTGGTCAGAGAACGACATTCTGTGGGAGTTAGAGTGGGTGACCTGTAATGAAAAGGCCTACCAAAGCATTTCTATGAAAAGCTCTTCCAAAACATTTCAGTGTTTAGCTGAACTGGACATAGACCACTCAATTAAACAGTGCCAGGAAAAAAAAATAGTAATAAAAACCACACAATTAAACTTAACCTTTGTTTTTTGCATAATTTCCTCCTACTTTTCCTAATCTTCATGATTCTTAAGTTGTGGTTGGAAAGCAAATGTGAACACACTCCAGGTATCACGTAGTGCACGTTGTGGACAGGTCCTGCCTACTTTTAGTTCCTACAACCCAGTTGCAATGGGCCAAAAGATGATATTTATGACAGAGTCACCATTCTGAAACTGTTTGTAACCAAGGCTGATTGATTACTCTGCATGGTTGTATAATGATTAAGTAATATTAAGCCATTTTACCAGCCCAGGTATGCCATATGGTGCAAACACTCATGATGTCGCCATATTCCAAGATGGTAACAGCTCTATACAAACTGATAAACATATTCAAGAGTGGTTTCATGAACACCTGGGTGAAGTCAAAAGCCTTCAATGGCCTTCACAATCACCAGATCTAAACACCATTGAATCTTTTTGGGAGGTCCTGAACCACAGAGTGCAAAGTTGATTTCCACCTCCTTCATCCCTCGAAGAATGGGAGGCTTTTCTTCTTGAAGAATGGTCCAGTGTCCCACTACACCTAGTTCAGAAGGACTGAAGCTGTTCTGAAAGTGAATGGTGACTCTAGTCCTTATTAGTTACTTGATATGCATGTATTATTTTGTCCAACCCCCTTCTTTGAGTATGAAAACACTGGTCTGATGCAAAGATCAAAGAAAATTCCCTCAGATTGGTCCTTGTTTGAAGATTTCCCTGTTTGAATATACATTTCACTGCGCTTTAATTTAGTACAAAGGATAAAGAAAGAAGAAGAGGGGGACAAAAGAAGAAGCTTATTTTTTCAGATTCTTTTTTCAAGTATAAAAAGGATTTCTCAGCATTAACAACACTGAGTGAACCTCAAATACTGTACATATTGCAAAAAAATCAATAGAATAAATAATTTACATCTTTTTCCCTAAAAATCCAAATAACTGCATGATGCATTAGAAATAAATACGTACTTACATTAGATACATATACCTTAGACAGTTAGAAAGTTTAAATCTTTATTTTTTCATGAGAGTTAACAAGGTTTAACAGTTCATCTAGCATTTGCTCAATATATTTGTAGAGATTACATATTGCGGAGCTCATCACCCCAACCAATTTGGCAGCTCTTGGGTGACGGATGTACTCGTGTATTCACAATAAGAAAGTTAACTAAAGTTCAGTCCCTATTCACATGGCATCTAAGAGCTGCAGGAGCTAAGAATTGCAGAAGCTGGTCAGCTCAACGTCTCCAAATCTGATCTGTCTTTCCACTTACCTGATCTACCTACCATTTTGTATGCCATACAGGACACTTGCTTGCACTATAATTAGGAGAAATTGTTTAGTTTAATATGCATTTGGAAAGTGACACAGATTGTGTTGGTTTTGTTTCTATAGAAGGTTCCCTAATTCCTACATGTATCACTGGATATAGAAGTAAATATCCTTAAATTAAAGCTGACAGTCTGCACTTTAACGTCATATTCATTGTTTCATTTCAAATCCAAAAGAGTACAGATTCAAAAGAGCGGAAAATGTGTCACTGTCCGAATAGAAACAGACTGCACTCTACATTGCTATTAAGCCAGTTAAAATATTTCAGTTTATATTGTCACAATATCAGTTCAGTTTAACTGGCTGTTACCAGGGATACCATTACCCAAGGATGACAAGCTGTAGTCTGAGGTTTGGAATGGAACGCTCAATCCATAACAGTCTGATCTTACTTATCTAGTCCAGACTAAGCAAGACAATTAATAACTAAAAACAAATAAAAACATTTAAAAAAGCAAACAGCAATAAACCCCAAGATGAAACCAAGTAACTGTGCCCCTGTTTCCTGAGGATTTTTTTTGATACACTTGCATCTGACAAGTTTGCCACTGTTTGAGTGGTTTGAAACTCTTCATTATTGCCATTATTGTACTATAGCAAGTAATATAGTTTTTCATTTATTGTTTTACCCATTGCCTGATTTATATAGGCCAACAACTATTTTTCCCTTTTTATTTGTGATTTTTTTATTTTCCCTGTGGTGAAAGATGAAAAATGGATTTTGCATTGGTGTTATCTTATACCTACATATACCCCAGTGAAACAGGAAGCTGTGGATGACCACAAAACAGTTCCTTGAGGTGAAGACGAATAAAAACAAGTACAATGTGTTTCAAAATTCTATTTATTAGAATCTTTAGGGGTGCTAGTACGTGATTTTTTTGTATTTTTTGGAAAATTAATTATTGATGAAAAACTTTTACTCTGAGCAATTTTATTAGAATGGAACATGACAATTTTCCCATATTGTTTTACAAGCAAATATAGCTTGTTGCCTGTTGTTTATTTTGTACAGCCTTTGTATGTGTCTTTATAAAGGATGCCAGTAAATTTGGGTCTTCCACCCCTTTAATCTTGTGTGTGTTCAGTCAGCGCAGATTAGTAGGCCTACACAGGCTCTAAAAGCTCATGGAATTATGGTTCTTTTCTGGTACAAGCATATATTGTAAGCAATATCAAGACATTTTTGAAGTTTATCAAATGGATGGATATCTGCATAACTTACATTTTATATACTTACTTATTTACAGTAGAGTCATGTGTAAATTCATTGCTCATAGAGAAAGTCATGCATTTAAAAATAGTCATGAGCTAAAAGTAAAATAGCACTTCAGAAATCAAGGTCCCTAACTATTACAGCACTGTTCCTGCTCACATAAAATGTTTTATTGTACTCATCATAACAGTACAGTAAATTATTGTTGATGAGGATATCTTTGCTTTTGTAAAGACTTTTGCTCATGATTGCAAATTGTATTACCTAAAATATAATTTATCTGTGATGATGGCGGTGAAAAAGTATATAAACAAATGTGTCAAATGTTCTAGGGCTGATTATGATGATTTATAGTGATAGATTAGATGTGAGTTTACATAAAGATACAACTACTGTTCTAACACATAAAATGTCCGAATAAACCTCAGGCATCTGAAAACAAGATTTTACATGCCTTTCAGAACAATATTAAATAACACTTTGCTTATTAAAAAAAAATTCATTTCTATTTTTTTTTTTTTTTTTACATTTTATTGACACATTTTCATCCCTTGGATCAAGATGTAAAGATAACGTATGTCCAATTTTTTTTAAATTACTACAGCTTTAATTCAAATTTACAGTGAAGTCAGTCTCCCCATGGACAGACAATATATACAATAGCTATCCAAGAAAGTCCCATTTAAGAATTAAGTGCATCGTCTAATCTAACTGCATGTTAAAGGGATTGGAATCACTGTAGGCATAGCTCCTCCAGACTGGAAAAGCATATAAATTAAAGTAATTGTCTAGTGATTTCTTACATGGTTCAGTCATTGCCCAAGTGTTACGGGAAGTGTAGTACTGGTCTAGATTGTGCATGTGAATTAGTATCATGCCTGATTGATTTAATGTTATTTCTACTCATAAGGTGAAATTGCATTGCTGTGGTGCACTTAAAAGCACAGTTGGTGCCCTCATTTAATTTGCTTTATATTCACTGTTTGTGACATTAACGATTGCATCCCTGATGTTGTTGTCTGCTGCCAGAAAATCCTGCTGGTACCGCGGCTGGGTGTAGGTTAACCTAATTGGAACTCATTAAAAGGAAAGGGCAAACAAAAAAGATGAGTATATGCGAATGTCAAAACGTTCCTTCACCTCTCTGCTTTTTATAAATGCTTGGTGATTCAAAACACAGGTATACTGCAACTTGTGTTTTTTTTTTAACTTTTATTCTTTTTCTGAGGGTGTATTAATATTTTAACAAAGCTACTGCGCTGAGATACTGACAGGCTGAAGAAGTTGGGAAAAAAGCATGCATGTGTGATGAAGCTTGAGGTACTGTACCTGAAATGCACTGCATTTCACTGCCCAGCACAGTTTTGGGGGTCAGTACAAGGAAGTCCCTGGTTGAGATGAAACAGGTTTAAAATATACTGGGGAGTATGAACAGAATAAGACAGCATATTGGGAGCTAAGATCAGAATCAACTTTAATGAATGCATGGTGAAATTTATTGGTTTCTTGAGATAAATTGGTGGGAATGGGACTTGAAGTCACCCTAACATTATGATTTAAAATGATCCTGAATATCACTTTGATGAGAAATAAGGGGAATGGTGGAGCCCCAAAAGCCCTCTTACCCCAAAGAGAAAGAACAGGTCTTTATTTTAATCTTGACCGTAACCACATCATGGAGGCTCTCTTGACCAGGAAGAACCCAGAGAAACACTGTCACCTTCAATATATGCAGCTGTAAAGGATTACATGCCTGGTGTGCGAGAAGACCACCCCAAAACCCTGCAACCACAAGGTCTTCATTCCCCCACCCATTAGTGAAACAACTTTGAACTATTTGAATGCCCTTCCTAAAATGGCTAAGGGATTCAATTTTCAACTACCTCAGCAGGTACTCTATGATATGTTCTTTCTCCAACAAAGCTACTGAGTAAATTGCCTAGGAATTGTTGAGGCTGTTCAGACAGACGAGGCTCTCCTGGGAAATAATGACAGATGAAGATGCACTCATCATGAGGGACACTGTGAGAATGTCTGTCTGTCAGACAGGCCAAATACAGCGTTATTTCACAAATAATATTGTTTCATGACTAGGGATGGGTATCATTTGCATTTTGATGATACCCACGCTGAAACGATACGTTTGAAGCCGTGCGGTGCTTATATGGTGTCTGAACCGGTACTCTACCTTTTTAAAAATAATGTACAAATGACGACATTAAAGAATATCTTTGTATTGCAAAGGCACGTCCCATTGTTTGAATCCTTTAGGGTAAAATATACCCACACTTTAGACAGTTTTGCTTATGACATTTTGGCCAAGTTTAATATTAGCTAGCTTGCTAATGGTACCCACTGTCTCTGACTGAGTCGACAGAGCAAACAAAGTTTAATGTTTGTGAAGACAGCACCGAAATGAAGCACCGAAATTTGCAATTGCAATTTGGTTCAGTTAGTACCTGTTGTATGGGAACTGTTGTCATAGTGCTACTGGGACCCTGCCCTATTCATGACTTGGACAGCTACAAGGTAGGCCCTAAAACCTCGGACTACTATTGCAGGCTTCGCCCACACCAGGGGCTTGTCCTGCAGGACTGCTGCTGAGTACTATTGGAGTCATTTCGCAACAACATTACATGCAGGAACAAAATGTTAAAGCATACGGGAAAGAATGATGGTCAATTTTATGGTCAGCCTTGAAAATTGAAAGTGAAAATTGACCCCTGTGGCATTTCTTGTGTTTGCTACTTTTTAACGAGGCTCCTGTAGCAACCTTGCAAACTCCACATTACAAAACTAAATGGTAGCTAGACCCGTGATTATCTACCTACACACAAACGGTTAGTAGATGGGTCATGTACTCTATGCAATGACCCATTAAAAACAGTTACTGACATCCATTTAAATATACAGCATGACAAACACTTTCATTTATTGGCAATTCATGGTAAAATGACAGAATACATGCCTATGTGTTCTTTGAGCTGGAATGTATGTGTGTTTGCATGTCTGTATGTCTCACTCTAGATTTAATTATCGTATGGTCCATACATGTATATGCATTATCATTATCAGTTACTCATAACACAATACAAAAAGAAAGTATATCTCAACAAAAAACATTTTCAATGTGCAAAAAAACTCAATTAATTAGTCTCCTTCCTGATTTCCTCTGAGGAAACACATTTTTTTATATAATTATTTCATTTATTTAATGAAAAAAGTTATCAAACACCCATATCACCCATGTGAAATTAATTGCCCCCTTAGTTTCTCGATCAACCAATTAGCCAAATTTATAAATTTATAAACAAATTCAGCTGACTGTACGCAGCCAGGCTTGACTGCAGTGAGCCCTATTGAATCTAATCTTCAATCTAAACCTCACTTATATTGAACCTTACCATCAGAGTAAACAAAAAACTTTGTAGTCGCCACTAAATTTCTACAAGCACACTAAGCCATGATCAGAGGAAATTCCAGAAGAGATTTTAAAAAGTATCAGTCTAGAAAGGGTTACAAAGCCATTTCTAAGGCTCTAGGACTCCACTGAACCACAGTAAGAACCATTATCACCAAATGGAGAACACTTGGAATGGTGGTGAATCTTCCCAAGAGTGGCCAGCCTGCCAAAAAGTTTCCAAATGTGCAACGACTACTCATGCCGGAAGCCACAAAAGATCCAAGAAGAATGCCCAAAGAACTGTAAGCCTCTCTAGCCTCAGTGAAGATCAATGTTCATGATTACCCAATAAGAAAGAGACTGGGCAAAAATGGAATTCATGGGAGAGTAGCATGGTGGGCAATACTGCTAACCAAGAGAAACATCAATGCTAAGTTATTAAAAAAGCACCTGGATGATCCCCAAGCCTTTTGGGAAAATGTATTTTGGGCATATAAGTCAAAGATGAAACATTTTGGATGACACCGGTCCCCTTATGTCTGGCGTAAAGCAAATACAGCATTTCACAGTAAGAACATCATATCCACAGACAGTCAAATATGATGGTGGTACAGTAGTGTGATGGTGATTAAATTCTGCACAGTCCATGAGCTGAAAGCAAAAGCATAATTTTGTTATGCAGCAAGACAATGGTCCAGAACACAAAATCTTAATGGCTAAAAAGAAACTAAATTAAAGTTTTCCAATGGCCTAGTCAAAGTCCTGACTTGAACACAATAGAGATGCTGTGGAAGGCTGGAAATTAGTAGTTCATGGTCAAAAACCTATTTGTCTGAATTAAAGCAGTTACGCAAAGAAGAGTGGACTAAAAGTTTGATAATTTTTTTCATTAAATAAAAAAATTATTTTTAAATGTGTTTTGCGTTTAATCAGGTTCCCTTCATCTAATATTACATTTTGTCTAAAGATCTTAAACCGTTCCGTGTGACGAATATGCAATAACAGAGGAAAAGTTTTTATATAAAAAAGAGGTCAAATTACCACAAAAAATATCAGCTACCTGAAGAGAACTGTGGACATTCAAAGTTTATGTGTCACATCAAAGTGTCAAATAACAACATAACAAAATAACAATAAATGCAGGTGGGAAAATAAGTGTACACAGAAAGGATATGTTTACACTTGGTTGTCAATTTAATTGTACAGCTTGTTCAATTTTTGTATACTAAAATCAGTATGGATTGTAAAATAGAAACTGCAGATAGATTGATACATAGATAGATAGAATAAGCTTTATTATCCCCACTGAGAAATTTCCCTTGCTGTGTATAACATTCTCATTTACAACCAGACAGTTATACCAAGAGACATACAATCATTTTCACTAGAGAAAGGGGAGGATGAATAAATAAATACAGATAAAAATGACAAATATTTATGTCTATAAAATAAACATTGAATCTATCCAGACATATGCTTGTCCCGTTCATGCACTGTATGTTTGTGGGTCAGATAAATTCTAGCCAAATAAGTTAAACAATATTATTTATTTTAAAATGTACAATAATGAAAAATCTCACTTGTGAACATAATTATGAAAATAAAATAAAATAATTAATTTTATTCATTACATGTTTTTCATGCACCCAAAGCACTGCATGCAGACAACTGTACAATCAGTGTAGTAATAAGATTAATTGCTGGTTATTTTTACGATAAATGATTTGCATTTCACACTTTCATGTGACACAAAAACTTTGAATGACCTCATTCTCTTCAGATAGTTATATGCAAAACACTGGTCAAAGTTACATTAAATCATTTAGGAAACATTTGATAGCATTGCTTTGGAATAAAGCTTGTTTAAAGCTTGAGCTAAAATGGCTAACATTTTTTGTTGTAACTTGGCCTCATTTGTATATCAATACTTTTAACGACAGACATAGATTTGGCCATTTTTAATTAATGACTTACTGACAGTGCTTTGTATGAGTGAGTTACATTGTCTTTTTGTACGTTGAAAACGTTTTTTGTTGAGATTATTTGATAGCCTAAATATAACAACTTAATAGGCTACTATGCAAGACTTGAATTAAAATGTTTTTTTTTTAAATATATATTTGCAGTACAAAACAGTGCGGTAAATATGCAAAAAAAAAAAAAATCAATATCATGCTTGTTCAAAGTCACAAAGATTTTTTTTCTATTAACTCCCAAAAACAGCTGTTTCGACATAAACCCATGCGACTTAAACATGTGTTGTCTCGAAATATATTTTCCAAAAGTCAGGAATGTAGAGGAATTGCCCGTTTCAAACAAAGACAATCTATCCTGCTACATAAAGTAGCGTAATTTCTATCAAACGGATTGGCTATGAATCCGTACCGATGCCCCTGATTGGACGATTCTCTTGTCAGACTAAGCGCCTGCCCCGCGTTCCGCTATTACGTTTCCTCGATACACATAGCCTTTCGCCCAGAGACGCTGATCAAGGGACAGTCATAGCATCAGCGCCTGTAGTCTTGGTGGGATGGAGACAATACAACTGGTAGGTTCGAAATGTTTACCATTGATGCAATTGCTATGTATTCTCCGCCTCGCATCAGGACCGGTGCAACGGGAAGCATGGGAATATTTTTTAAGAGGCTTTCGATATAACCTTCACATTCTCCAGTTCTTCGATATTGTAAATGAAACTGGGTCTTACTGAGTCAAACAGCTGGCTACGTTTCCATTGATTGCTGTTCTTCTTAGGCGGATTTCGGTGTTAAATGTTTTAGCGAACCATTTTATCCAGTTTCCTCATGTCCTCCACAGGACGCGTACTCTGGGCAAACACTGTGTTGGACTTCGTATCGATGCGGTGTTTGGCTACCTAGGTGAACGTATTGTAGCCTCTCTGCATATTCTGTTTCAGTATCTCACAAATTATTTTGTGAAGCATAAAGTAGTTTAGCGGTATTACGCGAAAGAGACATACTTTGCCATGCTAAGAGGTCATTCCCTCCAGCACTGACTGGATTAAAGGGGAATCGCACTTAATTAAAAGTGGTTGTTGCTTTAGTTATCAGGGAGGATTTTAAAATTAAACTTAACAGATACGTCATACATGACGGGCAAAGTGAAAACAAATTGTAAATATTACTTATAGCCATTTGGAATTTGCAGGAAGTCTATTTCGATAAGTTCAATGGCATAGCCTGTAGCTTACCTACGATCATTTTTTATGGGACAAAAACGAAATCTAAAATTAATATTAGATTGATTTAAGCCTTTAGGCTTTATAAAATATGCCAGTGACCTGACTAATTAGTTTTCCCAGAGTTCATGTAGCGGAGCTGTAATTAAACGTGTGCGAAATAATAGAAAATTGATTATTCACTTATTTTAAAATGTGAAAAAAATGAAATTTATTTGTTTCTTTTATACGAGCCTTCTTGAGCCACGAATGTATTTTTATGCGTGAAGCGTCTTCTGGAAATAAATACTGGTAACTGATTTCACAGTTGTTTCACTGTATCCTGGTGAAGTACCTACACTGAATTTCATACGTGCTTTTCGGAAAACAGACGAAAGTCATTTTTCACAGAAAAAGGGAGAACATCAGGGTCCTTTGAAAACAGAAGGCACTGAAATCTAATGCATCTGCTGTTTATATCTCGAGATGTTGCTCAGTCAAGCGTGCTTTTGTTCTGAAGCGCAGATATTCCGATGTCGAAGGTTTGCCATCCCGTAGCTCACTGTCGCATGCTCTCTTTTCATAACCGGCACCTTCTCCCGTATGCCGTTAAATATCTTGAATAGGCTATAGGGTATGCTTCTATACTCATAAATAACGAAAATAACGAAAATGATGACCGAAATTATACATTAGCTTGTGTAACTATGCATATAAACAACTTAACAATTAGATTAGGTCCACCGAAAGTATTCAGATCAATATAACTTCTGTTTACAACACCCTGAAGACTTTTCGCTTAACATCAATAGCAGACGAATAATTAGGTTCGATTTAGAATCCGTTTTCAGTTTTTAACATTTAGTAAGGAAAATACTTAACATTTAAAATTAATTTTATTTTCTCTGTATATAATCCTGCCATGTGTTTTTAAGAAGTGCATTGCTATTCTTCAACTCAGCTCACAATTTATTGGTGTGTGTTCTTCTCAATACCACGTGACATCTCCCTTAAATAAGCAAGAAAGAGGCAGGTCATTTAAACAGAGTGGCATTTTTGGGAGGTAGCTATTTAGGATTTAAAATCTTCAGGTTCTCTGATTGGCTAATGCAAATTTCATTGCCTCCTAAGACATTAAAAACTCACCGCCTGACTATACCATTGACTATCATTTTCAATAATTAAATATGCCTGTAACACTCAAACCCAACTGGTGTGCTAGAATGTCCTGTTACCTCCAGCAATGCCTACTGAGACCATGGAGCCTTAATATAAATTAAGTATATAAATTAAGTATTCTGAAGTATACAGGTGTTATACAGTGCAGTTCATAAGTATTTTGACAAAGACACATTTTGTTGTTTTGGCTCTGTACTCCACAGCATTGGATTTGAAAACAATTAAACAATCAGACTGTCAGCTTTAATTTAATGGTATTTACATTCATATCAGGGGAACCTTGTTGGAATTGCAGCCCTTTTTATACATAGTCCCCACATTTTGGGGGACCAAAAGTAATTTGAACAGTTGAAGCTGTTTCTTGGCTAGCTTTTTGTTGAATCATTATTAGTTCATGCACAAGAAAGCTAACAACAGGTCGAGAGTTGATTCTAAGCATGCAATTTGCATTTGGAATCTGTTGCTTTTGTCTCTCAACATGAGGACCAAGAAGTGTCAATGCCAGTTAAGCAGGCCATCATGGAAAAATCTGAATAAATAGCCAAAAAATTGTGTGTCAAAATCAACTACTTGTTACATTGTTAAGAATCAAGAACACACTGGTGAGTCTGCACCGGCAAACAACCTGGTAGACCATAGAAAACCACTGTAGTGGATGACTGACCTATACTTTAAATTGGGAAGAAAAAACCCATTTTACTTGTCGAACAGATCAAGATCACTCTCCAGGATGCTTCACATAGATGTGTCAAGTGGGTTCACTGCAAGATGCAAACCATTGGTAAGCCTCAAGAACAGAATGGCCAGGTTAGAGTAGGGAAAAAAAAGTACATGAAAAAAACTGTGTTTTGGAACAGACTCTTTTGGACAGATGACATGAGATTTAACATGTACCAAAGTGATGGAAAGAAAATTGTGGAGAGAGATAGGAATTGCTCGTGATCCAAAGCACCCCGGGTCATCTTAGAAACGTGGAGGTGATGTCTTGGGCATGTATCACAGCCACTGAAACTGGCTCACTTGCCTTTATTGATGTTGACTGCTGATGGCAGGAACAGTATGAATTCTGAATTGTGCAGAAACATATGTTCAGATCCAGCCAAATGCCTCAAAACTCATTGGATGGTGATTCATCTTGCAGCTGTACAATGACCCCAAACACACTGCTAAAGAAACCAAGGGGGTTTTCATGGCCAAAAAGCGGGATGTTCTTGACTGGCCAAGTCAGTCACGCAACCTGAATCGACTTGAACATGCATTTCACTTGCTGAAGACAAGACTGAAGGCAAAACGCCCCAGAAACAAACAGGAACTGAATATGGCTGCAATACAGGCTATTCAGTGTATCACCAGGGAAGATGCCCAGTGTCTGGTGACATCTGTGAGTCCCAGGCTTCAGGCAGTAATTGAATGCAAATGATTTCTAACCAAGTACTTAATATGATGACTATTTAAAATTATGTTAATATGTCCAGTTACTTGTGGTCCCCTATAATGGGGAGACTATGTAAAAAAGGGCTATAATGACTACAGTGATCAGTGGATGTCGATGTTAATACTCTAAAGTTAAAATCCAATGTGCAGAAGTTCAGAGTCAAAAAATGTGTCACTGTCCAAATACTTATGGACTGCACTGTATATAAAGACTCCAATGTCTTCAGTGTTCATAAACCAGTTGACTCCAGGGAATATTTCTTTTTTTGAGAAAGAAAAATAATTAGATGTTTCAATGGAATTATTCAAGGTCCAGCCTCACAAGGCAAAAATACTTACCAAACAATCATATATTTTCAGCAGATAAGAGGTGCATGTTCTTTTACAATATTGGGTATTATTTCTGTAAAAGAACTGGATACCTCTGCAGAAACATGGTAATAGGATAGACCAAATTGCTTTATAATTCAGTACTTTGCACTCGGATCTTATGAAATAAATTATTTGGGTAAATTTATCTATGTCCCTTGCTCTGCACACTTGATTTAAAATTCCAACATATTTCGCTTTTTTTTATGACAGCACCTGAACGTGTTCCGAGTGTGCGCGTCTCTAGGCTTTCTCCGTGGTAGGAGTGATGCTCTTTTCACAGTACATTTTGCCCTTTTAAGTCTCAATATTGACATGTTTAATGCAGTGTGATGACAGAACACGGCACTGCAGAATAGAATCTTGCGTGGGAATCTTGCAGAGAAGTGCTCTTTTCCAGATCTAGAGATATATCTCTCTGGCTGTATCTCCCCCAGGCAGGCAGCTCACGAGATTTAAACTGGACACTGAACTCCCATCGTTATCGTGTCTCTAACAAATATAACAAATATGTTTTATTTCAGTTTGTTTATCTGCGATCGAGGTAATGACTGGGCCATTCATCCGTGCTAAATGAAAAAGTGTAATTAAATACCAAATCGATGGTGGGTTTTGATAATGACCCTGACAGGCCGCTGCAGGGATATTAGATTTAAATGACTGAGAGAAATTCTGAGGATGGAGGTTGTGCAATGCTAGTGCAGACAGAGCAGAACTCAAGTACAGTGTCCCTGAACTGCAGAGTTTGGCACCTTTTCAATGTTTCCGAACAGTGGGGGGTGTAAAGCCGATCGATTCGCCTCCTTAGGAGACCTCTAAGTCGGGGCGCCATCATTAATATCGGTACAGGTTTAGATCATATCGATTTAGTATTGATTCTAAGCCAACTATCATTTAACTGTTCTTTTACTTCAAAGAAAATAAGGTAGTTCATCTTTTCTCTTTTACATTTATTTCAAGTAAACTGACAGTGGCATTTTCTCCCACATAGTTTGTGGTCTTTATAATTTAGAATACCAAAATTTTGCACATTGACAGCTCTCTTAATTAGATGTGCCAAAATGTAGTTAGTCACACAGTACACAGTACACCATACTGAAGTATTATCAGTGGACGTGCACGTTACTCTGTGTACAATTCAGTGTATTTAATTCCTGTAAATAATTAGAATCTTATTTACTGAAGAGTTGCATACCTGCTCAATAGCAGATACAGACAGACCACTGATAGTGTGAAGTGGCAGATGTGGACCCCCCCCCAGAAATTCCCATCCATTGTTTTAAAATTATTTATTTTCGATAAATGTAAGGTGCTACTTGAAACTTTACATTTTGAAATGTAATGTTTTCTCTTATTCTCTCACTTTTAAATGTAAAGGTGTATTACAGCTGGCACTGAACATCAGTTATCTGTCACTGCTGCATTTATTGTTCAGTACACATCTAGGGATGCTTTCCAGCCACTTAGGGCTCACGTATCAGGTAGAGGTTAAGCCCTGTTGCTGAGAGTAGTGTAACACATGTAGCACAGCTCAGGTCTTTCCTCAGCTGTACACTTTAACTCTGAAGTGGTATAGACATTTTCCATAAATACCAGTGACCAGGGTTCAAAATGCTCACTGCAGACATTACTGTATAATTGCTCACTTAACCTCTGGAGTGGAGTTTTAGGTGAAATATATATTGTATACATAAAGTGACCACCTTAATGTTTGGGACATATTGTTTTCTTGATTTTGTGGTTAAATTGCACATTCTCAGCTTTTATTTAAGGGTATTTTTATACACTTTGGTTTCACCATGTAGATATTACAGCCCTTTTTATACACCCCCCCCCCCTTTTTTCAGAACAGCATAATGTTTGGGACATCATAATGTCATGTAAATGAAAGTAGTCATGTTTAGTACTTTAGTCTCATGTCCTTTACTTGCAATGACTGCTTGAAGTCTGTGACTCATAGACATCAGCAGGTGCTCAGTAGCTTCTCTGGTGATGCTTTGTCAGGCCTGTACCTGAGCCATCTTCATCACCTGCTTGTTTCGGGGGCAAGTAGTACACCCAAGTAGTGAAGTTTTCTCTTCAGCATATGAAACGTGTTCAAGTGGATTCGTACAGTATAGGGTGAGTGACTTGGCCAGTCAATATTCTCCAGTTTTGGCTTTGAAAAACTCCTTTGCTGCTCTAGCAGTATGTTTGGGATCATTATCTTGCTGTAGGATGAAGTACTATCCAGTGAGTTCGAAAGCATTTGCTTGAACTTGAGCAGATACTGTAAGATCCTCCTGAAGTGTTTCTGATTTGTCTGATAGGTGTTTTTTCTTCATTATGGTAAGAATTATTTGGTCATCAACATTAGAGTTCTTCCTTGGCTCAAAAGCTCACCAGTGCTCTCTCACTTCTCCTTGACTTTCATTGCCACAGCTCTGGCCCTCATGTTGACAAATGCTAATAACAGACTCCAAAGGCATTCAAAAGCATAGAATCAAACTGAAATATTAAAAGCTGTCTTATACCTGCACTAAGGAAGCAATTGAACATACCTGACTAATCAGAAACACCTGTGAAGCTATCTGTCCTAAACATTATGGTGCCCTAAAATGCCATGTATAAAATATGCTGTAATTTATACATGGTGAAACCAAAATGCGTGAAAAATTATCCTTTAATAGAAGGTTAGAATGTGCACTTTAATCACATGTGAAGTGTTCGATCACAAATCTAAAATTATGTCGTACAATCAAGAAAAATCAAGAAAAAATATAAATTTGTCCCAAACAAATTATATTTGTATATGCATGCAGGATATAATTTGTAATATGTGTCATGAAAATTTTTGCATGTTTGAGGTATAGCTTAAATGTATAAACTAATGTATATTTTAAATAATAGGTACAAAATAATAGAAAAAATATTAACAAAGGATTTTCTTGTGAAATGTTCTGCAGTGTACTTTAATACCCTTTATGAAAAAGAATAATACACAAACTGGGAGAGGGGGTTTTAATCATCACAGTTTGCACAGACCATAAGTAGTGATTTGCTCTACAAAGGTTGTTCTTTTTCTCTGTGGTCATCAGTATGCAATGCAGCACTTGACTATTAGATTAGAATGAGTTAACAGTGTGGCAGAGGCCGTTTGGGGCATGATAAAATGGCCTACATAGAAGAGTAATTATTATGTGTTGTGCCTATTATATATTGAATCACCGTTGTCCTTTGTTTTAAAAAGAACCAAATACAATTTGGATTGAGGTACAACGTTTTCAATGGGCATAACCCATTTACTTTAGAGAGATCCTATTAGCTATTGATCTGTTTTGTATTTTTTGTCTTTCGTCTTGTATTTGTCGTCTTTTGATAAATAAAAATAAATCATATTTCAGAACTGCCTGCTCTAGTGATAGATTTCTTTTCAATTATATATGAATCCACAAAACATGGAATATTTTGCCAAATATTGATCTGTATTCAGTCGCACTTTGATACACCAGTACAACTTATATATGAAGTACATGTATTGCCTGTTATCCACCTTACATACTGCTTTCTTTGAAATGATAGGTAATATTAACTTTATATTTTAAATGCAAATATTTAATGACTAGAATATACATTTCCATATTTTCACTAACTATAGGCTGTAGTGTGTTGTTCTTAATGTTCTTTAGTACAGTAGTGCTTTTGACCTATGTTTGCCGATTGTGTTCTTGTGAGAGTGCATGTAAAAGAAAACCAGGGATGATCTGATCTGTGAATCCCCAAAACCGCAATACTAGGAGAATACAGGGTTTCCCCTAGAAAAGGTCTTAGGCCCGGTGACAAGTATCTTTTGACGGGGGCCGACGGCCCGGCGGCCAAGTGTCTTTTTTGACGGGGGCCCGGCGCGGGCCAGCGACAGACTGATGGCAGCATTAAGGTAGGGCCCTAAAGTTTCTGTGATAACGGAATCACGGACGGAATCGCGGAATTGAGAATTTAAAAAAGCTATATCACAGATTCCATAGGGCCCTACATTAAGTCAGTGCTAAAGCTAACTGGAAATTTGAAAATATGACTACGTAATGTGAATGTTGTTAAGTCATTTATTCAACACACATTTAAAAAAATCAACAACTATTTACAGCATAGCAGAGTCTTACAATGAATCTGACAACAATGCACAGTCTTGGAATGCTGTGTTTTCAACAACAACAAAAGAAATTAAATTAAAATAAATAATATCAAAGTTTTTGCACTCTAAAAAAACTTATATTCAAGTCCTGATTGGCTACTGAATCTTATAACAAGCCTTGGAATGCAGGGCACATTTAAATAGGGATGGGAAACGAGAACCGGTTCCAAGTTGTCCTATTCATTGGAATTGTATGCCTCCGTGCTTATCGATTCCGAAGCCAGCATGTTTTTACGACAGCTGCACATTGCAAAACAATGACGTAACGCCTTGGGGGAGGCTCGCACGCAGGCAGCCTCTCTCAGGTGTTTGCTTTGGACGGCAGCTGTCACAACAAATTCGATCCAGGCTGCCAGCCTTGATACGTTCTGTTGCGATAAAGATTCAGTCTTCAGATAAAGACAACTCAGCAATTTCTCTGCATTAACGGGTTATTTTCTAGCCTGAAATGCGATTGTATTACTAAATGGCTACACATGTCATGTAACGTGCAAGTAGTTGGCTATCTCCCTGGATATGAAGTAAATGTTTTTAGCAATAAATAATAATAATAATAATAATAATAATAATAATAATAATAATAAAAAATGCGATTTTATCCATGGAAATAGCTACACAGAAAGGCAAAATAAATGTTGTGGTTGCGATTGCCGTCGTAGATGTCAGAAGGAAATGTCACTGACAAAAAAAGCTTGCTCTCTTTGCAGCGGTTTGGGCTGGAAATGAGCTGTAAGAGCGGGATATGCACAACACTGCCTACTGATTGGCTACTGAATCTTACAACAATGTACAGCCTTGGAATGCTGGGCACATTTCAACAACAACAATATATATGTATCTGTGTTACTGACTGTTTGGCTAGCTAGTTAGCTAAATGTTAGTTAGCTAAGTTAGCTAAATGACCACGTTGTCTTGCACATCAATGTCATCAAGCTAACCTTATTAATAAACAAGTGAAGTCGTTAATTCGATGGCGATTAATAAATCATGTAATGTTACAATGTATCGAACGTTACATTCATGCTATTAGTTTAACGTTACCTACACACTGCTTAAGTTTATATAAATATAATGTACTTACCGACGAGATGAAGTGATAACGCAGTTTGTAACGAGGTTAGTTAGCCTACTAAATAATAAATTGTGGCTTGCTAGGTAACGTTAGCTTGTGATAGTTGGAAGCGTCAAGTGTTTAACGTCACTCCACGCACAATGAGGGTAAAGAAAATCTGATCTCAGACCTGCTGTTCTCCTATAGTGCGTTCACGTTTTAACCAACAGATTTCGCTGGGGAGCTTTTCCCACTGTAAACGTAGTTTAAAAAACATTAAAAATACATTTTTTTTTTAATTCCCCGATGCTTAGGCCCGGCGGGGGGTCAACTTAGGCCCAGCGGGCCTCCGGGCTTGCAATACACTGGCGGAAACCGTGGAATATTAATCCTGTTTTTTTGCGTTATGCATGTGTTTTCAGTATGATATGAATATAGTCAAGAGGATAACATTTCTGTCCATAAAGATTTTTCCTCAATCAACTATCTGTGCTAAGGCAATATTCCAGCCCACTTAATTAAACAGTGATATTTAGGAGTGAAAAATTTGCTCTAGGAGTCCATAGACAATGCATTTTAAGGTATATATGCATGTTATGTTTCTCATTTTGTGTACTGTGTGCTGTTTGTTATTTCAGAAAGCCTCATGTCAACAGATTAAGGAGAAATATTTGACTAGACTCGTTAATGCATTTCTCCCAAATATCTTATGGAGATATACTGCTATTTTTCTGCTTAAACTGTTGTTTGTCACTCCTTGAGGGTATTCTCTGCTTTGCCTGCAACCAAATAAAAATATTTTCTTCTGGCTGCATAATAACATACTCGGTATTTCTGCCTTGTTTATACCTCATCTTTAATGATGTTTGGGTTAAGACGTGGGAGAGGACTTCAGAACAGTCTTCTTCTGCCTGATGCATTTTTTTTTCTTTTACATGTTTTGCTAGATGTTCTGGGTGATTATTCAGGTGCAGTTATAAAAAGAGGTTGCCCTTTTTGATCTAGCCACTTGACGGTTTCAGCCAGGGACGTTCTGTGGCCCATGCGGGCCCGTATCACAGTTCTATCATAAGGCCCTCTCCTCTCTTGTCATCGCTGCCCCACCAGCCACTTGCTTATGTAGGTCTACAGGACACTAATTTCAACACCAACAGAAGCGTAAGGGCAAAGGCATATTTATTTCTGGTGTAGCGTAAGACATTTTGTGGAGCCTACCCCATTGTATTTGCAGAGCATGAATTCTAGCAATTAGTTGTCCTCGCTGACCATTAATAGCATCTCTGTTCCTCCTGAATATCAGGGTCTTGATTTCTTCCCAGTTCACTCCCATTCATTTTTTGGACCTTGCCGAAATGAATAGTTTTGAAGCACAAACTAACTACAAAGGATAGTAGATTGATAAAAGAAAGCACTAACGTCAGAAGGTTTCTGTTTTCAGAACTTATAAAACTTATAAAAGAAAAATAAGATCTGGCAAAAAGGTTTTGTTGTATTAACTAAGTGATTTATTCTTGTACATGATAACAAAGTAAATCAAACTATGGCTTGTTGTATTTTTATGCTGTAGCAAAAATAGCTCCTCTATTTATAGCTATCCTAAACCTGAAAACAGCTTAACAATTTACAAAATCTGATATCTTTAAGAAAAAAAACATTATATTGATTTATTATTCTCCATAGTTAGTTTGTGTTTTTGAACTATTCATTTTGGCAAGGTCCTGCTAATGAATGGGAGTGACAGCTGGTTTGCTTGTTATCATGCTTGCAAATACTAAGTGGTTGGCTTCACAAAATTACTTATGTTGGATATACCAAAGTGGAATATCCCTTTGTGAAGTAAACTCTAAGCCTTAATCATAAAACCTAAAGGTGGTGTGTTTGTTCTTTCAACCATTCATTACTGGAATTTTGAAAAGATGTATTTAAAAAAAAAAACCACATATCCACATATTTAATCTTTGTTTGCATTCAGGCTATGCATTTCCATAGCTTTTGGGAAAGGCAAAGGAGACGTTAAATTCACTCTGAGAAACATGTAAAATCGTTTTATTAATTAAAAAACAATTTTTAAGAATTTTTACATGCTTCTAGAAATAAAATTTAAAAAACTATAGCAAATGTAATTTAAGAATTTAAATTAGGATAGCCAGATATAACATTTTAACGTAGGCTATAACACATCTGAAAAATAGACCTATAAAATAGAACATATGACATTCGAAAATTTGAATGATATGCATGGAGCTCCCAATGCACTGGTCAGAGCTGTCCTTGAAAATAAAGAGCGCAGTTAAGTGATTTTCATAAATAGTGACGGGATTTATGTTGCTGTGAAAACTTTGTTGTGACTAGCGATTGGATTAGACAGGTCATTCAACTGCCATAACCCAAACCCCACCTATTTTTTTGAGGTAGACTGATCACTCACACTGGACTTGATGGATACATAAACTGGCCTACTCTCCTTTGGCGAGTAGCAAGCTTAATTTTCAGCCCTTTTATATTAATATTTTTCAAAAATTTGCATGGGCATTTGGGGTACCTCTGCTGTTCGGGGCCTGTTTCATTTTATAACTGTTGAAACTGCCACGGCACGCCTCTGGTTTTAATTTCGGTTGTAGCAGGTGCATTCTCCGTTTTACGGTTGTCATGTGTTTCAGAGCTCTCTTCTGCGTTCAGCAGCTGCCTGGCTGTACACTGTGGACATTCCTCATCCCGCATTCTGTCCTCAGTACAGCTATCCCTTTATACTGTGGATGCTTAAAGCAAGGAGATTGAAATAGTCTTGTTTGTCTGACATGATATACCCTCATGCATTTATTGTCAAAGAGTTCGGTTTCCCAGACAGATCTGGAGCCTACTGGTCTGGCTTCAGTGCTCGCTTACAGGAATGCCTGATGTACTTTTTATTTGCGCTCACTCCTTGCTGCTTCACACTGTCACGTTTGTGGAGCGCGTGCATAACGATGCCATTGCACTCTCTTTCGAGTGGTTGGTCCTGAGGTTTTCACCTGGGGGAGGGGTGAGGGGGTCGGGGCACTACTGATTTTGAAACGGCATTTTTTTTTTGTCTCCGTGTCGGTGGAAGTTCTTCACAGTACTGCCAGCGTACATCAGAGACATATTAAGTTCAGTTTGAAATGTGAAGTAGCATTGTGCAGTCTGTTTATCTTCCCCGTGGCTCCACCGTAACCTTCTTTCCGTTGACTGCAGAGCTCTACGGGATCTTTGTGCAGTCTCGTTCAGTGTGACGCCTACAGTGTCAGAGGTCTGGCATGTGGGCCCTATGGGGTGCGTTTCTATGCAGTGCTTCCTGACTAGTTTCTCTCCCCCTGCTTTAGCTTCTCGTTGTGTAAAAATAAACCAGCCTTTTGATATAAAGGTTTAAAACTAGGGTCATTCAACATTAATGGAATACAGTGTGTCATTCAGTGACAGCTGGAGTTATACGTTTGGGCAGTATTCAGATTTTTCACCATCATGCTGTCCTTGAAAAGTACTGGGGTAAATGGTGTAGGGTTGTCACGATATCCGATAATATCTCATGTCAAGATATTTGAAGATATCTCTGATGTGATTGTCTATGGCTACAATAATTAAAATCCTAATTATTATTAACTGTTTTAAGGATAAAATATGTGCAAATGTTTTCAAATAATAAGATTCATTAGAAATAACAGGTGAGTTAATATGTCAAAATCTGAGTAACCAAATAATTAGTTATTCACATAAGTCAAATCTGTGTGGAGCGCCCCTACTTTAGTTTTATGTTGCCTTGCAACAACGTCCGTATACTTTGTTTTTTTATATTTGGTTGTTATTATTATTTGCTCTGTTTTTAATCTTTGGTTATTGTTATTAGTATATTGGCCATTTAGTTTATTAATGGTGCCAGTTATCTGATGCAGAATCATATCCTTGATAATTGACGGAGATGTAACGAGACACACTTACCCTCGGTGGTTGAAGTCACAAGGAAGTACTTGTGTGGGTCTATTTGTGCTACTGGTACCGGAGTGAGTGTTCAGCACTGCCAGAAACATTGCCACTCCATTGTATAACCTCCTAAAACCAGAGAGTGTTAACATGATCTTTTTCCTGGCTAACAACACAGAAAACTAGATCAAACACAGAAAATATCAAATAAGTTTAGCGTTTAGCTTGGAGAAAATTCTAATTTTAGAGTGTTATGTTATTTGATTTGATTTAATGTTACTAAAATGTTTTTATTCCTTAAAGGAACACTATGCAGGATTTTTTTGCCTTGCTGTGGTCCTGTGTGTACAATCAAAAAAGTTTTCTTCTTCATCTTCACCCCCCCCTGACTCAGCCTAAGTACCTGACTTTGGACATTTAGGTACATAACGTAGCTAGCTGGATAGCTAGTGGTAACATTACTGACTGGTCCAACAAAAAAATGTGCCAACTACACATGACTTTTCAGCCACTTTGTGAACTTCAGTTGTCACCATTGAGGAAAAGCAATTCCAAGGTTGACTCTGGTTTTTGAATGAGCCCTATTGGCTTGTCGTTTCGTTTTGCTGTACTTGTGCCTCTACCGTTGCAGTAGCTAGCTACAAGCACTCTGATCCCACCCCACAGGCTCTGTAGTCACACCCTCCCCTCAGTGCTCAGAAGAGAGTGTCATGTCCAGAAATATCCCAAACACTTTTTAGAAGAAGAAGTACAAGCAGATGAGCACAGATTCTGCTAATGTTCACACAGACAGAGACTGCCACTGCATCATAGATTTGACTGAACATTGTTATTTTGTAATATTTTCAAGGTAAATATCTTGCAAAGTATGCCTTTAATTGCTAAGCTGTTTTTTTAAGTGTTCATACATAGTTAATATAAAGTTCAATTAGGTTTTTATGTATTTAAGCTTATTTTAAAGTAATTGTTATTTAATATTGCCTTATTTAACTTAAGCTACTGGTCGTTGTTTGTAGTTGAGCACACTGTCACTAAAGTAACTACCGTAACATACGTAAGCAAAGTAAGCAGCACTAAGGCTATTCAAGATCAATGCTTTCACCGGGGCATATATGATAATTACTTCTGTAGATGTTGTCATAATTCCACTATAATATAAAAACAATAATAAAATAATATTAAATATTACCATATTTCTTAAAGGCATATCAATGATATGAACAGGATATCATGACAACCTTAATATGGTATGCTGTTTTGACATTTTTCATTAAGTTATAACCAGTGGCAGGGCTGTGTCAACGCTTAAAAATATGTTATCTTACTGACTTGATTTGGGTGACAAGATTGAATAAAATTTATTTTACAGAAAGCTGTCAAAATGCCTGCATGCAAATAAAAAGAAAACATAGTTACTTCTGGCATAAACAGCATATAGCTTAGCTGCTTAAATAGCTACGTGGTATTTATGGTGAATTGGTGATTTATGTCAGCCTTAGCTAATATTAGCTAGTTCATCTAGCTGGCAAACATTTACTACACTAGTACTTTAGGAAATGTGACGAAAACACTTGTCCTTTTACATTCTCACTGTTGTTGGGTATTAGGTTTTAGTGTCCATACCTGTGTTTTACAAACCTCTTACCATTACTACACACCGGCAACATAATTGAGTACATATCATCATCCCCCTAACTAAGCATAGATACGCACCCCAAAAAGAACCAAAAACAGCCAACCAAGTCCAAACTCACTCTAAAAAGAGCCTATTCTATTCTTGTTCAGTAATTACAACCGATATTCACAAGATGAACTGGAGAAGCATTGAGAACAGCATCACGACAAGTGAAATTGCTTGATTCACAGAGTAGTATCGCATGTGTTGGCAACTTATTTTAGATTCTAAAGATAATGACAAGTAGCCAAGAGTATGAATACTAATACAGTATGCATGGGCTTTACTTCTTATTTTAAACAGAAAAGTTCTTCCCAATTACATTCTTTGCTTTGTCTAAATATTAAAGCATATCTTGTCAAGCAGGGTATTACAGATATAGTGTTCTGAGGGGGTAGGGGTGGGCTTATAATCATCTGATAGTAAAAATACATTTTCTACAATTTTTTTTTTGCTGGTGGTGACATTTTATCAACTCCCATGAAATGCTATTTTGAGTTCATCTTTTTAAAATGATCTTATACTTGAAATATATTTAGAATGCTGGATTGTGTTCATGTACATACCATGAAATAGTTCTTGCTGCTGTTGTAAACAATGGCGGCAATGTAATAAGAGATTCTGTTTAAGGTAACATTAATGTTAGTGCCGAGTGATTAGTGTTTTTTGAGTGTGGTTCATTTTCGATTCGGTTTTGGAAATTAATCACAGTTTTCGGTTTCAGTTTCTTTTTTATTTATTTATTTCTTAAATTTAGAAATATGAATTTATCATGTATTAATGACATTTGAAATTCTTTCTGAATATTTTTTATTGAAATGTTAAAAAATAACTTAAATAACTAAACATTTCAAATTTTCAAAGGCTCCAATGCTGTGACTCATGTTACAGCAAATCACTTGCATAAATGATCACTTTGGTCTTTGAAAATATATGTTAATTTCAGGTGTGTATTTCATTTTTTTATTTTTTGACTTTATAATTTATCTCGCTTTTCATACACCATTGGCTCTGGGAGCAAAGAGATTTTCTCTTTGGCAGGTGAACGTTATACCAGCCTACTTCACAGATTCGTTTGCTGGTTCCTTTACTGCTCTTGTTCAGACTCCCGCGATTGAGAATGAGAGCCATGCTATGACTGTTTCCGACTTCAGACTCTCGTTCACTGTCTAAAAGGATGTATATCTGCCTTTTCACTATCTTTTTGGTCTAGTGCTGATGGCCCTTGGCCCAATGGAGTCTTTTATTCTTGTTAACAGCATATAGCACAGGCTTTTTCAAAGATGCGCATTCTTTTGAACCAGAAGATCGTAGTTGCCGTTTTACTGTAGTTAGGGGAACTGGTTTCCCTCTAGTTGTATTGAGTTCTTCCTGTACTTCCTGTAGGGCTTCTCTTGCTAGGCAACACAAGATGTTTGTCTACTGCATCTTGATCTTCAGTCGTCAGCTGGAACCTTCTGAGTATGTACTGAACACTGCATCTGGAAATCTTAAGCTTCTTAGCATTTTCTCATTGGGTTTAACCTTCTTGCCACAATGTTTACTTGGCTTCATACATCAACTTTAGTTCCTATTTTACTTACACTACAGGCTAATGGTAATATGCTGCCTGTAGTTCTAAAAAACTTAAGGTAGGTGAGATTTCACTCAATTTAATTACTTTTCCGCCTCCCTCCCACCCCTTCACCTCCCACTTTGCAAAATGATTGGGCATCCAGTAATTAATTAAATTGTAATTAAACCCAAAGGAGGCTATTTCAAGGAAACTTTTAAGTAATCTTAGACATGACTTACGATTACTTTAATACTTTTATATTCAATAAATGTGCATATATTAACTGAATTATTCTCTACCTAAAGTTTTTTTTTTTTTTTAACAGGTTGTATTACAGGCATTTAGCAGACACTCTTTTCCAGAGCAACTTAAATATATACTGAAGCAATGCAGGATAAGAACCTTGTTCAAGGGTACTCGACCCTGTGTCCTTTAGGTTACAAGGTCAGTTCCTTACCCATTATACTACACTGCCGCCTTTGATCGCCTAATACTTTTAGCCTGTACTGTACGTCCTCTGTAGGTGAATTCCTACAGCATACTGTTGTTATGCTCTTCAGATGTTTTTGCAACGTTGAACCTACATTTAAAAATAAATGTATCTGGGCATGTTTTTTCTGCAAGTTGCTGTGTAGGATTTACTTGTAAATAGGTGGCGCAAGTTACAAAGTCATTTCCAATCCACAAAGGGTTCATTATAACATTATAATCTATAGGCAATTTTATTAAAAGAGAAGAATATTTAGCTGTGTGGACAGTTTCTAATGAATGTGTGAAACACATGCTGAGAAAACATAATCTTTTGTTCACATTTTATTTAGGTGACATTATATCAGGCAATCATGGAGCTGGGCTAAGCTGTAAACCAGTTGGTTTTAATTTTACTCAGACACTCAAGTGTTCGTCATTGTAATACGAAGACATCAAGGGGGTGGGAGAGTGGGAGCTTTATTGGTATAAAATCCATTGGGAAATGCATCCTGAAAACATATTTTCGTTCACATTTTATTTAGGCTACATTACTAAGCTGTAAGCCAGCTGCTTTTTGATTTTTCTCAGTGTTCATCATTGCAATATGAAGACGCTGGGGGAGAGACAGTGGTAGACCTGCAGCGAGTGTAGAACTCATTGCGGGCCCAGTTCCTTCTCGGCCCGGTTCCGTCCCGGATTCGTTCTGCCACTGCTTTTAGTTCAGGAACTGTTGCTTTCGGTCACACCGAAAGGAATTGCTCAGAGAGCACGCCCCGCTGAAGCGGATCAATGCTGTTGTTGGCTAATGGTTACTACAGAGCCCAGTGGTGAAAACTGTTAAAGAGGAGTAGCTGCAGCTTCAACAAAAGGCAAGTTCACAACTTACTGAGAGCTAACTAAAGGAATGAATCATTACATGGAGGCGAATCAGTACATTTTGTTCATATAAATGATTTGTTCAAAAAGAATGAATCGTTCAAGAATGACACATCACTACTTGAGTGGTGGTGACGTGACTTTGGCAGAATGTGACCGCTTATGGTCGTTCAGCGTAGCAACTTGTTAGCAATTTACTTTACTAAAGCACGTAACTGCTTCGAAATTCATGTTTGAGATATTAACGGATGTAATTTAATTTGTGGAACAAAATGTGAAACTTGGTTCAGCTCATATTCACTAGAGACCTTATTTTCTGCATAAAACCCAGTGGGGAAAAAGGCATTGGAAATCTTCAGAGGGAACCCATGGCTCATAAATGCTAACTCACTTCTGAGTTTTAGGACTACAAACGGTAACATGCTTTGGTCGAAACTGTGCGGATATACACAGTGGGCACAGTGGACGTACTACTTTCATTTCTTTTTGGGAGAAAACTGCCCCATTAAGGTTTTATTTACAATGTGGGAAGCCATCTGTGTGTGATGTGGGACAAAAGGTAATGCTGTGCAATTGTCACATTCTTGTCTAAAATGTTTATTATGCTACTGCGGATGATAAAAAGGATGATAAACTTGCAACTGACAATTATACTATTTGGCAGTGTTTTGCAAAGAGATTCTGTTTAAGGAATGTGAAGCAAAGGTTCCACAGAACATTAAGCTCCTGTTTGTTGTTCCTGTGTGCTGCAGTTTATCGTGTAGCATAACTTAAACATGCAGCTCATGTGAATATTGGCAGTGCCACACATGTGGAAAGACTGTTTCAATGAATATTTTCAAGAAATGACAGTATTGAAAAATAGTGCAGAGTTATCGGTTTAATACCACTGCATACAGTGTTCCCAGTATACCGCCCAGTCCTATAACCCATGATATGATATTACTGGATATTGGCCCAACCTTAACCAGGGTTTATTGATTTCCCACACACATGGACAATGTATGATTACTGAGATCTGAGGAGTTACAGCCACAACAGTGAAACTGTGAAGTGAAATTCATCACGTGCTTGCGAAAATTATTTGCAATTTGAATTTGAGTTTTCCCCATTGTGAAACTGACACTTCTGTTGGCCTGCCGGACACAAAACTGGCTTGGTCAGGGTACAGTTCATGATTGTTTAATGCTTTGTCTGCGGTGTGGAACGCCTAATCATATTCATTATTAGTGCTTGCTGGCTGCTGCAGCTGATTTGGGAGAGGGCACACAAGCCATCCTCAGAATCATGTAATGTCGGCCAGCCAGTGCTTCTCATAACAGAAATCGCATCACGTTGCACAGACATCGGTGGTGGCCGACTGAAACCCTTCCGTCCCTGAGTGCTGCCAGTGCTAATATTGCATTGCTTTGCCAAGTTGATGGCCACAATTGGCACTTACACTGTCTGAATTTGTAACTAGACCATGGGGTTAAGGGACTAGAACAGTACCTTAATGTATGAGCCACCTAGTAGCCCGTCAAGGGCAAGAGATTTATGTACTCCGAATGTGCTGTACTGACCGGCAGCATCAGACACATTAAATTCTTCACATGTGTTTACTTATTAGTGAAGCAGCATTTCCCAATCCTGTTCTGAGGGGTACAATGTTTATGCTGTTTTCCATTCCAGCGGAGCTCTCAAATAATTGGGTTTGATTGAGTCGCTTATTGAACGCTGATCTTTTAGTTAATGACTACCAAAAAGACTAAATGAATTAAATGTGTCGTTGCGGGACTGTTTGTGCTAATGGAAATATAAATACATTTAATGAACAGTTTTTTGTTAATATCTGCCCCTTGGAAAAGTTCTGGTTAGCCCAGGCATTTAAAATACATTTATGCAATTCATTGTTGAAGGTCCAAATGAAAAGTCTTCAAAAATCAATGAAGTTTCAGTGGGATGTGGTTTAGCAGATTGTAAGTTAGACCTGGCCAATTGATAATTTGAAATTGATAATTGGCCAGGCTAATTGGACCCAGAACAGAGTGTGCTGCACTGTGCGTGAGTGAGTAATCACTGCGACAGGTTAAATCTGCCATCCCACTTACTAGAAGCTCTGTCATGACAGTGTTTGAGATCTGCTCACTTGGCTGTAACATCTTGCCAAACCCTCGTGGAATAAATGTGGACTGTTTTAACATCTTCTCCCTGTGTCTCTGTGCTGTGCCGGAGGAGCCCCACGTTGGGCGCCACTGTGGCAAACACGCCTGCCACAGGCCACCGAAGTGGCTTTTCTTTGGGGCCCTCCAGCACAGAGACACAGGGAGAAGATGTTAAAACAGTCCACATTTATTCCACGAGGGTTTGGCAAGATGTTACAGCCAAGTGAGCAGATCTCAAACACTGTCATGACAGAGAAGCTTCCCGGTGTGGGTGGGGATGGCAGATTTAACCTGTGCGCAGTGATTACCTCACTACGCACAGGTGCAGCCACTCCTGTTCCTGGGTCCAATTAGCCTGGCCAATTATCTAATTCTTCACCAATTATCCAATTGGCCAGGTCTAATTAGCTTGACCCAGGGCAGGTGTGGCTGCTTAAACCAGCCATCCCCACACCACAAAGTTCAATACCTTTCTTTGTCATTTATTTGTTAAATGTACCCAAATAATTTGAAATAATTTAAATGTTGTTATAGCCAATACATTTCAGAAAACCTACATCTGTGAAACAATACATTAGCTGTGAACTGCTGATACTTGTTCAATGATGTAAAAGACAGATCAGCATAAAATGAACAGCTTAATAAAACCCACAGTTACTAAAAGCTCTGTCTTTTAGGCATAGGGTTTGAAAATGATATCTGAACCCTGGGGGATCCAAATCTTTTCATCAAAGGGGCATTTTTCAAAACAATGGGCCAAACAGTCAAAATAATTCCATTGATCTATCAGTGTGATTTAGATAACTTTTCAGTCACTGTGTTGGGTGCACATGGTGAGAATGGAGGTTAGGGTTAGTCTGAACAGGCAGGTTCGGAAGCATTAGCATGTGAACTGAGTAGAGTGCCGAGAGGCTGGAGACCTTGGTCTTTTAATCAATGCGCTGGTCATTTCTGTTGTTGTGCAGAGTGACCACTGAGGGCCTTGGTTTGAAAGCTGCAGCAGGCATTGAGTCGTATTTCATGTAGAATCATACTGAATTACGTTATTTCTGTTGATATTGATGGTAGAAAATTTCAAATTCCCGAAACATAAAATGAAATGGGATATCCTTTCCTTATGAATATAAATGGCGGCCACTTAAGAAGTTGTGTGAAATGGGCAGGAAAGAACTATGTGAGGAGATGAGCACAAGCAGTTTTCACCTTTTAGTATTTTGATTATTATTGACGGTTTAATGAAACCAGTCTTTGGAACAAATATAAAATGGCTAATAACCTGGAATATTAGTAGCTGACTTGCATTCTGTCCATTGGCGCTAGTTCTTGGAGCCCTGATTAAAAAGAACCCTAGTGAAAGTGTCCTTGGAAATTAGTGCACAGTATCCTTCAGGGCAGTGATGCGCTGCTGGACTGTAATGGAAATTAAAGGGCCTACACACTCAAGCAGGAGTCATTCCTATTGCACCCATGGCAAAGCAAGAACTCCAATTACAAGGCCTCTGCAGTAGGTAGGCATGGGGAAATAAAAGTCAGGGAAAGTGTTTGGCTTGATGTATAAAGCATTTATAAATCAGTCCTCTGATGGCTGTAACCTTGCAGTGCAGTGTTTCCCCTTCAGTAGCCTTAAGGGGGCACTGCGCTCAGCGATCGGGGTGGAATACCTGCAAACCCCCCCGAAAAAGATAAAAGCCATCCATCATTTTGACAGACAAGAAAATGAATTGTTCCTATCACAAGATCATGGGTTGTGTCCAATAGACCTAATACAAACAAAATGCTGGCTGGCTGCATGCTGATGCCTGCTGAAAGGTAGGCCAGGTGTCTGTGGTGGAACTGAGAAGTTGCTGCCCCCAGAATTTGCTACGATAAGAGAGTGATGTTTTTGGGCAGGATAACTTTCAGTAACAACAGGTGCATTTTTATTGTAAGCAGAAGTCCAAGCTTGCTTCAATGCTGTAAAAAGTAGAGTTTCCCCCTTCCTAATTTCCTCTGTTATTACACATTTGTCACACGGAATGGTTTCAGATCTTTAGATAAAATGTAATATTAGATAAAGGGAACCTGAGTAAACACAAAACAAATTTTTTTTTAAATATTTCATTTATTTAATGAAAAAAGTTATCAATCACCCATATCACCCATGTGAAAAGTAATTATTCCCTTAAATTTAACTGGCTGCACGACCTTTAGCAGTTTCCTATAATTTTATATCAGTCTTTCACATCACTGTGGAGGAATCTTAGCCCACTCTTCTTTGTAGAAATTCTTAAAATCAGATAAGGGTTTTTGAGCATGAACTGCTCATTTCAGTTTCTACCACAGGTTTTCTACTGGGTCCAGATCAGGACTAGGTCACTCCAGAACTTTAATTTAATTTATTTTCAGCTGTTCAAATGTGTTTTGGATCATTGTCTTGCTGCATAACCTAATTATGCTTCAGCTTCACCTCACAGACAGATGACCGGACATTCTGCTTAATAATTTCCTGGTAGAGGCTCCTCCTGGTTCCTTAAATAATGGCAAGTATTCCAGGTCGCTGCAGTTCTTTGGAGGCAATATATTTCAACAATTTGGACTTTTCTGGAATGTCCTATGATTGTGCCACTGTGTGCTTGTAGAAACTTTGTGGTGACTGTTTCACTCTGATGATGAGGTTCAGTATGAGTTAAGTTTGTATTAAACAGGGTTGGCTGCAGTCAAACCTGGCAGTATTCAATCAGCTAAATGTTATTATCAATTTAATTTGGTATCTTGGTTGATTGAAGGGCGGCACAGTGGTGCAGTGGGTAGCACTGGCTCCTCACAGCAAGAAGGTCGTAGGTTCGAATCTCGGCTTGGGGCCTTTTTGTGTGGAGTTTGCATGTTCTCCCCGTGTCCGCGTGGGTTTCCTCCGGGTACTCTGGTTTCCTCCCACAGTCCAAAAGTAGGCTAATTGGAGACTTTAAATTGCCCATATGAGTGTGTGAGTGAATGGTGTGTGTGCACTGTGATAGATTGGCGGCCTGTCCAGGGTGACTGCCTCTTTCCCAATGCATGCTGGGATAGGCTCCAGCACCCCCCGCTCATTATAAGTGGGTATAGATAATGGATGGATGGATATTGGTTGATTGAGTAACAAAGAGGGTGATATGGGTGTTAACTTTTTTCATTAAATAACTGAAATAATAATTTTAAAAATGTGTTTTTTTGTTTACTATTTTTCCCTTTTTTAATATTACATCTGATCTGAAAGCACTGAGCATTTGCAAATATGGAATAAGAGAGGAAATCAGGAAGGGGCAAATACTTTTTTTACTATGTGAGATTAACTTTAAAATATAATAAAATTACCATGCTACGGCATATCTATGATGGACTGGCAATCTCACTGCCTTTATGGACTTTTGCCAAGGCTAGCCATTTGAGGTATGAATGTGTGTGTGTGTGTGTGTGTGTGTGTGTGTGTATGGGTCTGCATGCTTGTGTGTATGTGTTGCCTTATTAATTAAGAATCACACAGGCCAAGAGAAGAGAGGGTGTGTCCATGGAAAAGTTCTGCACTTCCAGAAAGACTGAATGCTGTGATAATGCCTGCTTAATGTGCATTTTAAATTTGAAATCCCCCCACATTTTTCTTTTACTCTGAAACTGCCAAACTAAAGAAAATCCTTTGTTTATTATTTTTTATTATTAATATTTTATAGTATGCTATAAAGCAAAACCAAAGGCATAGCTTTTATTTTGTTTTCCTTGTTGGTGCTATGCTCCTCTTGACCATGTTGCGTTCAAGCCACTATGCGAATTAACCTTTGATAAAAAATGCAACATTCTGCCCCTACCAAAATAAATTTTACACTGTGTATATCTTTTTTCAAAAGGTCAGGATCAGTCTTTTTTATTCTGCTGGGGTAGTAGCCTATAGTGTGTGCTAAAGGTGCATTCCTGGATTGTTGGTAATAATTGAGCTTTAGTACAATGCTGGCTCCTTAGCCATGCTGGTTTGGTTGCTATGGGGCTGGGTGCTTAGCAATTACTCGTCGCTATGGCACTGTGACTTGCAGGTTTTCAGGCAGGTCACTCATGGCTGATGTGGTGAACTTGCAACATCAGGCACCTCGAGGCTAGTCACTAGAATCAAGCTGTAGTTCTGCATTTTGCTTTTAGGCTAAAAGGCTACATTTAAAAAATGCTTTTTAATTAGAAAGGTTAATGTTAGCCTTTCCTATTTGGATTGGAAGAAACTGTGCACAAAATGGCAAATCAATCCCCTTTAAGATAAGAGTGTTTTGGATATCAAGCTTATTTCTTTAATTTGTTTTTTGCCTGCCTTACGAATTCCCGAATTTGGGAGTCCCGATCCATACCTCTGGTTCGGAAAGCTACATTTTCCCCGTGTAGCAACACAGTATTCCTTGCAGCATTTCAGAAACATCCCTAGAGTTGGATATGCAGATGTGACATTTGCTTCGCAAAATTACACGCAGTGTCTGCAAAACTGATTTCATGATGAGAAAATGCCCAAGATGGAGGAATCTCGGCCGCCCGGGTCTTTAAATGCTTCACCTTGTGTTCATGTGGTTAGCACCCCGTCACAATAAACCCTTTCAGCCCTTTATCATTCATTCAGTGACCCCCAAGTTTGACCCCTTTGAGCGTGCATTCATCCTTTCGATTTTACCGTATTGGACCCCTTCAACTCTGTTATGCTTGCAGTCCTCACATTGGACCATGTTTCAGCCACATTCTCACACTGTCAATGTCCCTGCATTGTCAAATTTTAAATGGACTCCAAGGTTGTATATGCGTGCTGAAAATCTGCTTGTTGCTAGGCGTCGTTGGCATTGACAGTGGCAAAACCTATTCCCTCTTGTGCTTGCCTTGCTCGTTTGTGTAGTACATATTTTTTTGTGTGTCATTGGTAAATGACATCGTACAGATTCAAAGCAAAGTGTGGGAATGTGTCGTGGAAAGTGCTCCCTTTGTGTAGCAAGCCAAACTATATCAAATACACTGTTTAATTTCAGGAACTGCTTCAAAACAGAACACTGGAGCATCCTTGACCCATTTGCCCCTCGGCAGAAGCTGCTTTGAGAAGCAGATCTCTCAGGTTTCATCGGAACACTTTCACATCACTGGCACTATGCATTGCCGCCTCAAATCTGTTAATTAAAGGCAGTACAAAAAATAATAAGCAATGGTTTTTATTTTCTATTTTCATCTATTTATTTGTCAATGGCATTTGTACAACTTCGCTGTTGGCATCTTTTTTGAGCAGTGATTGGTTTATATTTTCTTTTGCGAATACTGAACATAGTCAATTGTAGTTCCATGCTTACAGTTTCAAAACATTAACTCAAATGTAATGTGCATTTCTTCCTGGGGCAGCAGTGTAATGTAGTGGTTTGGAAACTGCGCTGTTAACTCAAAGGTTGTGGGTTTGATTCCCAGCTTGGGCACTCATCCCTTGAGAAAGGTCCTTAACCTGAATTGCTTCAGTTTAAAAAAATATCCAATAGTATAAATAGATTGTAAAATAAGTTGCCTAAAATATCTGTTGAAGTTGCCTTGGATGAGACTTGCTCCTAAATGCCTGAATGTAATGCAATGCAATGTGATTACAGTCAAACATGCACTCGAGGTTAGCCACATTTAACGCTAGACAGGCCAGAGCTGACGCCCTCGGGCGTTTGGACTTTAAAATGAAAATTACCTAAACACAGCTAATGCTTCCACAACCTTTATGAAATATCTGGGCTTAAAATAACTGAATTTTTAGAATTCAAAAAAATTGGCACATTAAGAAAATACAGGAGGTTTGTGCCATTTTCTGCTCAAAACCCTCCCTCTGGATAGTTGCTGAATAACATGCCAGAGGAGAGAAAAACACATTCACACATGGGTACTTACCAACAGGTAAGTGCTGGTAGCCTTATGTTAATGTGTTTTGCTCTCCTCCAGCATGCAGACTAACTAGCCATTCTGATTTTGCAGCTAACTAGTGGTTTCTATCTTGCATTGTAGCCGCCTGTAGTTCTGTTGGTGATGTGTTCTGTGGACAGTGGACTCTGACGCATCCACACTTGGCCCCTGAAGAGTGTTTCTGATCTGTTAGACAGGTGTTTGGGGGTTTTTCATCATTATGGTGAGAATTTTTTGGTCATCAACCGTAGAGGTATTCCTTAGCCTACCAGGCCCTTTGCAATTACTGTGTTATCTTTCCTCTTAATGCTGTTCCAAACAGTTGATTTTGGTAAGCTTAAAATTTGGCCTGCTTTTTCTTATTTCTCCACTTCATAATGGCTTCCTAGACTTGCATTGGTACTGTGATCCTTATGTTGACAAATGCCAATAACAGACTCCAAAGGCAATCAAAAGCCTAGAATCAAGAGTAGATACTCAATGCTCTCTTATACCTGCAATTGAACACACATGACTAATCAGAAACACCCGTGAAATAATTTGTTCCAAACATGTTTAAATAGAGGATTATCTATGAAAAGTGCTGTAATTTCTAAATGGTGAAACCAAAATGTATAAAATATATGCTTTAATAAAAGCTGAGAATGTGCAAATATGAATTGTTGAAAAAAGTGTGTCCCAAACGTTATGGAGCTCACTGTGTTTCACAGTACAGTTGATTACTGTTTAACGTCTTTCACATTCAATAAGTATGGTTGTTAAGATGAACTGAAAACACACAAGGGAGAGGAGCCTCTCCCACACATTTCCTGACATGACCTCATTTCAGCTGTAATAATAGGTTTTCATCCCAAATGGTGCAGACACAATTTTGCTGATATAAAGATAGCATTATGAGTAAACCTGAACATATTCTTGGTATGATTTTGTTCATGTACTATTGTGATAGAATTAATATGTTTTTTGAAGAGTTTGATTTCAAAATATGGTGATGAGAGATAAGTGATGTTGTATGTGTTTTTACATGAATATTGAAAATCTCTTGGGAAAGGGTTACTCCCCAAAACAACAATGACAAACCAATCTCTGCTAAAAGTATGTATTCTATTTGTAAGAAAATGGCTCAGTAATAATACTGGAGTGGTTAAGCTTAAAAAAAAATATTTAAAAGGGAAAATCTGAATTTCTTCATAAAGCAGAGTATAAATGCAGACATTTCTTGGTAATAGTTGGGCACCAGTAATATATCAAAATGAAACTTAATCACTTGAATCACCATGTTGTTTCCTTTATCATTTTGACAATGGAAAAATATGTCTATAATGCTGTTTTAGACTCACTTTAGTGGGAGCTTTTCTTATGTGACTGAACTTTTTAGTACATCCTTACTGGCAAAGTAGTGGATTTCAGATTTGACATTTTTTTTTTTCAGTTCCTTGAGAGATAGGGGAAGAGGGGGAGAGAGAGCAGGAGAGAGCGAGAGATGAACAATGGTGTGGTTAGAGAGAAAAGGGCCCACTCCCATCACTACAGCAGAGACTTATGGGAGTAATTGAAGAAGATATGAGTGCTGATATTGAGGTTCCCTAGATGCATAGCAACAAGGAGATGGGGTTAGGATCCTGCTCTTTTATAAAGTGATTTCTTTTATCCTGAGAATACGGGCAGAGAATAATTTTGCTACCGTGTTATAGTCAGGATTTCATGTAATTGTGAATGGACGCTACTGCTTTTGACCCAGAAAACTGTGATGAGGAGTTATGACTGGGATCTGATAACTATATCTGTTATGAACTTAGCCAAGCCAATTTCTTATCTTGCTTCTGAAATATTCATATTTGGATGCCGTGGTTTTGCATTAAAATGGTAACTAAAGGCATATCTTTTTAGTTTTCTTTATCATATCCCTATTACATGGTTAAGCTGGAAAACGTTTGTTGAAATAAAACTGCAATGGTCCCTTGTCCTTAGATTCTGTACCCTGTGTATTTTGAACTGCAAATATAAAGGAATAATAATTTGACTGTTATTTGACTGTATATATCAGGAATATGCTGTCCCTTTTAGCTTGAATATATCTGTAGCATATCCCAACCTTATTATTTCATGCCCAGTTTTTCAGCACAATCAGCACTACGTGATTAAGGCATGGCACTTCAATTTCAACATTTTCAGGACTGAAGAAGCTGTATTTTTGATAAAATCCTCTCTCTTTGTGATTTCTTTGATCAGCATAATTAAGGCAATCTTTTGGACAGAAAAATAAGTATATTCAGTATGACAGTCACTTGCTTAGAACTTACCGAGATGCTGTGGAGCCATATCATACTGAACCAGAGGATCAGATATATTTAGACATACATTCAGTTGTCATTTGACTTTAACGTCAACGTGTATTTAAAAGTCAATATTAGTCTTTTTCAAAAGTTTGCCGAGTTGAGTGATCATCAAAATGAATAAAAATAGATTTTGCTTTGATAAAAGTAATGAATGTAAAGTAAAATTTGAAGAGAGGGTCACTCTTTGATATAAATCATTTGAAAGCACTATTATATTATTTGCTTATGATGTATGTTTCATTTTTTTCATTTGGTCTTTGGAGGGGGACATTTTCTCCCTAAACTTGCCATGCAGGTTGAAGGGTTTTTTTCCTCACTTAAGGAACCTGAGACTACCTTCTGAGTCAACCAACAATAATTCCAAGGTGTTAAACCCAGTCAAGCTTAAATGTTAATTCAGTGACATTACTGTTTAGTCAGTGGGAATTCAATATATTTCTGTATAATATTCATATTTCTGTTTGTGTTTTTCTTTTTATTATTTGTATAATTCATTTTTTCTTTATGTCTCTTGCTTTTCTAATTTCGTTTCATCATCATTACTTTCGCTGGCGTTCTGTGGATGCAGCATGCCATGGGATTGGTGAAGTGTACATTCCTCTAAATAAAATATGTTTATATTTCTAATCACAATTTTATTCAGGGAGAGTATAGCAAAAATCATTAACATACACATTATTCACATTTTACTCTTCCACCCCCCCCCCCCCCCCACCCCTCACCCGTCAACCAATTGTTACCCTCCACCCATAAAACAGTCCCATCACATTACAGTACTGCATTCACAGAACACCAATCAACCTAATGGCAAATGACTAGAATTAGACGAGTAAGATAACATAAAGAAAAAACGAATTACACAAATAATAAAAAGGAAACATAAATAGAAATAATATGAAACAATCAGTTATAAGTATATTGTGATACATGCATGTGCATAGTCATACAGTGTTCCATCTCTTGTGTAAGAAACAACTGGAACAGCCTTTGTACTGAGTGAGTCCATAAACAGCAGCTACCTCAGAAGAAAGTGAGAGAGGATTACATGGTAGAAGGTTTCCTTCAAATTTATCAGTATCAGACCATAGGGCCCCAAATATTATGGCATATGATTGTTAATGGAAAATTAATATATTTTCCAGCATCAAACCATTATACCAAAGTGATGCATCAGAAGGGTTAGCAGACCATTCCAATAACATTCTTCTCCAAGCTAGTAAGGAGATGAAGGTATCTTTTTTTTCAGTTTATAATTAAGCCATCACCTGGAACCCGAAAAATAGCTATCTGTGCTCCGGGTTCAACATCTATGTCACATGCCTCAGAAAGGGTCTGTATAGAAGACCAGCTGTCAGTCAATCGAGGGCAAGGCCAAAACATGCCAGTCAAGTCTTCTCTGACACTGTGACACCTGCCCTGCTTAAATTATGGTAGATTCTGTGCAGTTTTGCTTTCCTTCAATGGATATGGTGGAGGCCCTTAAACTGCATAAAACCAAGATATGCAGTCATGTCACATTCAATGTATCTAAAGCACTGGTTTGCACAAAGATTTGTCCAATATCTCCTCTCTCAATTCTACTCCCAAATCCTTATTATTTTATGGAGGGCCACATTTGTAAGGGACATGATTATAAAGAAATATTTTAGATATGAGACCCTTAAGCTACTGTAGGTGTGAATTTGTGATATTGCATCCAGCCCTGATCTCGTGGCAAGTTAGGGCAGGTTGAGCTTTGATTTATTGATGAATCTGAAAGTAATAAAATAAATTAGAATGGAGTATGATACTTTTTTCGCAGATAAGACATTGAAATTAGTTTAAAAGTTGACATTTTCAGCTTTGGCTAATTTCTGCTATTACATGAAAGTGGAGTCTAGTTTAGCTGGAAGGCAGAAGCGGTTATTACATATGGGGACTAGGAAAGACAAACCTCCAAGCTCAAAATGCTGTTGAAACTGGGACCAGATCTTGAGGGCGGAAGCATCAATGGGGTGAGAGATATAACATGAGGGACAGAGACATGGCTTGGCAGGGACTAGGGCAGGGAGAGATATTGAGAAATTTTATTTTGCTTCTTTCTGACACCAATCTGTCTCTTGGGTCTGAACCCAGTATACAGTTTTTTGAGTATTTGCTGCCTAGCAGTAGTACAATTTGGATCAGGAAAATCCAATTCTCCCTGCACTTTCTACCTTTGGGATTCTCATTGCAGTGTGGCTGCATAGATTTGGAAGATTCAGAGTCGTATCATAGGTAAAAATGTTGCACCGCGTAGAGCAGATATTGCTATCTTACTCTCACATTCCTCCTCTGAGCCTGCATTTCTGTCCTGTGTTTTGTGTTGTGTATGTGTTGCCTTAAAGATATAAGGTTTTGCTTTTTGGTATTGACTTGAGGTGTGGCATTTATAAGTTGTTAACTTTCTGGTTACTATAACCCAGGGGGTTGTTGGCCATAACACTGCCCCATGAAAAGGTGATAGCTTATCTTTTGAGTGGAAAAAGGATTGGACAGAAACTGTGGAGGACACAGAAATAAATATAAAAACCTGAGCCAGACATTCATTTTTACCCAATTAATTCTCTCAGCTAGAGACATATGGAGTTTGCCCCATTTCATTTTTTATGATTTAGCCCATTTTCTCCACACAGTTTCTCTACAATTTGGAATTCTCAATCATGTAGGCTACATCCGCACCTAACCCCACTCCCAATGCAGGACAGCATAGACAAGCACGCTTTCTCCATCGCAAGTGATGTCACCGTCTGCTTCTTTTCACACTGCAGCCCACAAGCCATGTTCAGACAGATAAGAGTCAGAGGATGACACTTCCTGCGCAGCTTTAGTAAGCAGGCCACAGTTGGGCCTGGCGTGGTCAAGAGCTCAATTTATTTGTAATCACTTGCTTGTGCGGCCACACTATGACTTTATGTCCAAAATCAAACTTTTCCAAGACTGCAAATACATATCCCCATTCCACCCAGACAAATGCCTTCTCTGATTCCATGGCAATAACTGCAGGCTCATCCAGATATGCACAACATTGCGATAAAAAGCATTAGCGAAGGAATGAGGACCCCTCTTAAAAACAGCTTAGTCTGTTGAAATGATATCTGTCATGGTGGCATCCAACCTGGAAGTAGCTTAGCCAGTATTTTCACATTAGCATCCAGTAGCGATGTCGATCGATAAGGGCTATACTCCGATGCATCCTTTAGCAGGAGTGTGATAGATACCTCTGTGAGAACCTTCCTGACTCACAGAGTGCTTCAACATTTCAAGCTGGGTGAAGCCCAAACAAAAGCTTTCAGGATTACAACAGAACTAAGAAAGTAATGAGGATTTGATGGGGACAGCCTTCGCCTGTGTCTGATTCTGTATCTACCTTTATGCTGTCGTTGAATTCAAACACTTTAAATTCTCTCCGGTGTTGGTTACTGCTAAGCCATCACATCCTTAAATAATGTACGGAATCCAAAGAGCATGAAAAAATAATGACTGTAATGTAATAAGATTTTGGGCTATTTTTTGTTTTGCGCTCCACCCCCACGTGATGTCATCACGTCGTAGCTGCAATCAGTGCTCCCAGCGGAAGGCACTGCGTTAAAGAAATCTGAAACTGACTCTTTGCCAGATTCACTATTCAAATCTGACTCCTCCCTGCTACAGCGCTAAGTGCTTCTGTTTACTCAGGGCGAGAGCTGGAGTGGTTTACGGGTTAGGAATGCAGCTCCAAGCCCTTGACAGAGCCAAAGCCGATGCTTTCATGCCCTGCTTCTGATTCATTTATTTTTTTCTGTTTGAGATTGTAGTTCCCATACAAAATTCTATATTTAATGGGAGCTCTTGTTAGATGTCTAGTTTTATATTATGGCATATGAGAGGAGATGGTATGCTTTGATTTCAGGTCATTTGCTTGTGGGAAGTACAATATTCAATTGTTACAAAAATTACACATTCTTGTTAGGCTTGAAATCCAGCACTTGCCTTGCCCACCCCCTCTCCACCACACACCCCTCGCACCCCAAACATCAAAGGAAACCGCTTGGGCATTTAAATATATTATTAATCTGGTAACACTTTACAATAAGGTTCCATTAACTAACATGAGTTAAGGAATTAACTAACCTGAACAAAGAACAAACTAATATGTTAACATTTATTCATGTTAACTAAACCATTAGCAATGGTGGAATAGAAGCTAGAGATTGAGCAAGTAGCCTTCTTAGGTGTAAATAATGTGCTATCTATGCAAGTGTTACATTTAGAACAATTTGTTCGTGTTAGAAAATACTTTTCCTGCCAGTATATGAAACAATAATTGTGATGACTAAAAGGGAACAAATCATGCGTCAATTACATTGAGATAACATGGAAGAGAATGGTACATGATTTTATACATTTTTTATAAATGATTTGTTCATTTTTGCAAATGCCCTGTTTATAGATTCATTCCGTTTTTTTCCGGTTTGTTGACAAAGACTGAACTTAATACAATGAAATCTTATTGTAAAGTGTTACAATTAATCCCTTGCATATGAACAAATTTAGGCTGTTGTGAGGTTCACAGTGTTTCGGCTTATTCAGAATGTGTGGAACCCATTGTGGCATTAAAATTGTGTGGGACCAAATATGATATTTGGGTTGTGTGGGGTGTAGGCAACAATACTTCAGTTTAACAATGTGGAAAATTTAACCTTTTAGAAAAATATTTTGGCAGACCTTAGGTTAGTCAGTCCTTTCAAACAAATTCATTCAGTGCTTTAATGTGGCATCAACCAAATCGGGTCTGTATCTTCAGTTCCTTTAGGATGCAGCACAATTTAGGATGTTTAGGACTAAGTCAAGTTTTGGAGTTTGGGGGAGTTAAGAGAAGAAACATTGTCTTCCTGTGTTTTGTGTTGTATGTGGCTGGTTTTAGATTTTTACCTAATTTCTTTTCTTTATGTTACACTGTAGGTGGAAGTTTGATATTTCCTGACAAGGTCTGATTTGTAAGTCTCTCTGTCTCTCTGTCTCTCGGTCATTTTAAGTTGCTGGAAATTTCTTGCGAGTTTGAAATGCACCATGCAGACATTGCACGCATTGTGAGTGTTGCATTACGTGAGGAGTTGTCGCCACCTTTAACGAAACAGGATTAAAGGTGTTGTTTTGGAGCTTTGAGCGCTCCTGCTCTCTCTATTTTGGGCTTGTCCCTGCAAAGTTATTTGGGTAAGGAAGAGTAATGAGTAAAGTCTGTATGAGTAGATTGTTTTTCATTGGTACACGTCTTTTGTGTAACCTATTTACACACATTACTGAAACCGTTGAGAATGGAGTTGGGTCTCCCTCCTTGGAATAAAAGCAACATGTATCAAGAGTGAGAATCAAGAAAATATATATAGAATAATTTCAGAAACCATAAATTACAAGTGAGCACCTGCTAGATATCTCTCTCTCTGTGACTCAGCTGCCAGCAGGAAGATGAGTGTCTCTCGGGCCTCCAGAGGTTCGACTGCTGATTTCCCCGGTGGCCAGATGGAAATGTTTTATGGATCACTCCTAACAGCTGGACCCATATGCTTGCTGTCTGCTGAACCCTTGACCTTGTGAGAAGTCAAAGTCAAAACAAGGCCTGATGTGTTTGGTGATGCGCTTCCATCGCCTGTTCGGGAAGGGACACGGCGAGAGGCGCTACTCCCCTGCTGAGCGGGCATGGAGAAGATGTCAGAAACATTTTTACATTCATCTCCGTTCTCCTGCGAACCGTCTGAGAACAGCAGGCTTTGCTCGCACCTTGCAGCGTGGAGGCTTTTGTTCATCTCTTGTGAGAGATTTAGTTTCAACGGGCAGTTTTTTGTACCACCTATTTCATGTGAAATTCACCTCGCTTCTGCAGTCTGTTGGGTTTTGGGAATGTGTTTTTCAGATTGTGATTTTGTGCTCTTGCGATCTGTTGCTAGTGAGTGGGAAATTGCCCGGTGTGTTACCTTCCTGTCCATTGCCTGTAGAGGAATTCTGTTTAATTTAATCAGTCTAATTCCAATGGATGGACGTATGAGAGTGACTTATTGTAATGTCCCTCTTCCTGTGTTTGCCTGTAGGCTCATTGTAGGCTGTACTATTTCATGTTCTGTCCGTTCAGATAAGAGGCTTATCCTGGTCTGACCGCGCTGTGCGAAGTCAATCCATTTGTCTATTATTGATCGCATTCTTCTAGCTGTATCACTATCAGCAAGTTCTTCCTGCAATACATAGGGCTGCGTGATAGACAGATAATAGTTTAAACAAAGCTTAGCAAGTGCATTTTGAATGTTAGTAAACCCCATAGACATAGAGGGGAGAGGAAGAGCCTGAGGTCGGAAATGACCCCTGTGCTCTCCGACTCCCTCGGTTTCTCCCGTTCAGACGAGGCGCATTAACCTGCAGATGTGCGCATTGTCAGAATGCCCGGCTCACCGGAAAAGATAGAGGTGACCCTTCAGACTGGGAAAGGCAACGATGAACTCAGACGTCGTGATTGTTGAATTACAGGAGAGGCTGTCGTTAAAGTTTCTGCTGCTGTTCTTGGATTGTGCGAGAATTGTTTTACCGTAAACACAGAGTATGGTTATTCTTTGTTTACAGTGACTATTGTTATGCATAGATATTGAGGTCATCCGCATTGATGTGCTTTTCAAAATACAGAATCGTGTTCAATCTGTTATGATTGCAGCAGTCTTACACTGTGGTATTTGTATTCTCTGGGGTATAAAAAGGGCATGCAATTTTTGTGTTTTCAACTGAGGTAGAGAGGGAGAGGAGGAGAAGGGCAGGATCCTTCGTTAGACACAGTGAAGCACACCACATTAACACAGAGGGACTGATAGCAGCATTTTTTTAAGAACACATTTATTGTGCTGGCAGCATTAATGTGTAATACATTAATTAATAATACCCTGCTCACAAAGTGCATGCTAATCAAGTGTTGGGGTGTTTGTGCTTCTATAAAATAATTTTTTTCAGTTTACATTTTAATTACATAATTTGCTACTTACTTGAAATGTTCTAAGCATGCAATGCAAGGTGTTGTATTTTGAGGCTTTTGGTAAGTCTTTTGGCATTTAAAATTGAAAGTCGTTTTGAGCACAAGAAGATTTTAAAGAAAAAGTCACGTAACATAGCTGTGCTCATCAATTGAAAAATAAAGAAAATGTGTCATCTTAAACACTGAACTACCCCTGTGTAAGAAGCTCTGGATAATTATTAGCTTTTACCCATAACCTTATGCCATTAAGTTGCCATAGCAGAGACAGAACTGTAAAATTGATGCGTGTTGAAGTGCAGTTAAAAATGCATTTTAAAAAGTGACATCTAGCAAATTGTGCAAACTTTGGCAAAGACTGTTTGGTTTGCAAATGATGAGGCTAACTGGGTTGAATGTGTTCCCAATCAAACAATTTTATGTTATTATCTTTTGTCTGTTCTTTTTATGTTTTTTTTTTTTGTTCACAGACATGTCTAGTACCTCTTCTGTGAAAAAAAGAAGGACATTATTTCATTTTGATGAGGTGAATGGTAATTAAGAGATTCTTGTTTGATATTGGGTTCAAGTGTTATGTGACAATAAGGCTGATGTAAGATACAGTAATCAATTACCATCATGTGTTTTTTTTTCTGCATCGTGTGTGTGGATTTTAACTCAGAACAGAACCTAGACCAGCTGTAAGAGACTGATGGGAGATCCCAACTGAGCTGATATGGACAGGGACATGGGAACTGGGAGGGAAATTGACAACTTTATCTTTAAAGGGTGCTGCCAGATATCAGTTCCTTTGATGATTTACCTCGTGAAAGAAAACTGTAAAATGCATTTTCGAAGGCTATTTCACGAAGGAAATTCCTCTGCAATAACTAGGTAAATAAAGATTGAGAGAGGAACTTTCTTTCTTACAAATAATATATTGGATTCAAATTTTTTTCAGTAAAGATTGAGAATACAATTGAAATACTTTGGGTCTGGATTATCTCTGAGAGCTCCTCGTTTAAACAGGTATTTTAAATGTGTGGGCTGAGTAGCTCTGTCAGTATCCACTGTGAATGCTCATTTATTTGTTTTATGTGGAAAGGATAACAAGCCCTGTCTGCATTCACTGCAGGGCCCTGCATTCACATGGTAAATATTATGAATCCTTGAGTTGTGAGGGTGAGTAACTGCATCCTTTGCACTAACAGTGTGGTGATGGTCACAATTCCTGGATTGATTATATTTACCCTTGCACAAGCAGTGTGGCGATCGTTCATTTCTGCTGTTTTCTTTCCTGGGAAATGGAATATCCACAGCAGCTTAAGAATAGCTAGACATTTTGGTGCAGTGACGTGCCTCAAGGTGTAGAATTGTATCCTCAAGGCGCAGAATCGAATCCTCAAGGTGCAGAATCAAATCCTGGCCATGCCAGAACCAGCTATGAGTGGCATAACTGGCATCACCCAGGAAGATGGGGTGTTTCCCGCGTCATCAGGCAGTAGCGATGCCGCTGATAGATTGGGCAGCTGCAGGCCTACAGCTGCTGCACAGGAACTGCAGACCTCCAGTGCAGCGGCGCTCAGCTCAGCTGCTTAACTGGAGAATGAAAAGAAGCGAAAGTGGTCTGCACTGCACTTTAGAGGACCTGCCTGCTATCTTGCACTCTACTGGGTCAACCGGTGTCATTACATCTATGGGAGGGGCCTACAACTGTGAGTGGGCTGAGCAAGTAAAATGAGTGATAAAAAGCTATCTAGTGTTGTACAATGGGGGCTTCATTCATATCTCCCCTCAAAACACGCAATGTGTGGTGGCTCCCCTCAAAACACGCAATGTGTGGTAGCTCCCCTCAAAACACGCTGACCCTTTTTCTTATCAGACGGTGCGCCTTCAGCTTGTGGCTGTTGTTATTTATCGGCACACTGGTGTCAGCTAAAGCACTTTATGTATGTAAAAATAATGAACCCAAAAATGCAAATCAAATTTCACATCTACTGTCTGCACAGGATAACGAAAGATTGTGGAATAAAATGTAATACAGTCTCCCTTTGACTGTCTGCACTCTCATTTGACTTCTCGTATACCTAGCTGATATTTTTACATTGCAGTGGCTTCATTCCATTTTTTTAAATGAAGATAAAACAACTGCAAAATTGGAAACTGCTCCTCAATTTCTTTTGTTGTCCTTTGTTTAACTTTTTTTAATTCCAGTTTAGGCCAATGAAGTACTTTCACTAATTAAGCCTAATGGGCAATGTGTGTGGGCCTGTGTTCATCACATCAGTCTGAGTGAACACAGGTCAGCCCTAATTTGCTCTGAATGAGCCAGTTTGCCTAATTTTGTTCGGAATGATTACTGCTTAGAGCTGATATAAATTAAGGTTAAATTATCTACATAAATAACTCCTCCCACAGTACCATTCTCCTTGTCGGTCTTGCATGCACAGAACAATTTTGAGATTTAATGATAGCAGAGACGTGAACTTACAACTTCCCCTTACTTAATGGCTTTAACAAAAGTAGCAACACGTCGTTACCATTTGAACCAATTTGCATTCATCTTGAAGAAGTTCAATAGGCATGAAACATTATCATATTAAGGCATTATTTTCTGCATTAATGATTTTTCTGAGATGAACTGCGGGGCTAATCGAAATGGCGGCAGCAGAGAGGACGGCGAGGAGAAGGCAGCGAAACCTGCACTGCGAAACAAGTAAAGCAGCACATGCTAAACGGAGTAATTATATGCAAAGATAGGCAACACCGACTTCAAACGCAGAACCCAGCGTGACATGTAAGCTTTCTCCAGAAGAAAACCGGGTCTGTCCAAATCGGCAGCAGATGGCTGTAACAGTATGTGTGGGAATGGATTCTGACTTTTAGAGACTTGATTGGTGATTAGCCTAAGTCCTTTGTTTTCCGGGGAAGATGAAGGGAGCGCTTGTAGGGAGGGGGTGTGCGCGAGGTCGGTTCTGACTGTCCTCGGCCTGGTAGTATGGATCTGCTCGGCGCCTTGTGGTCATTAATTGTTGTTCTCCTCTCTCGTAGGGGACTGGCGGGAAGCTCCCGAGACACAGAGCTTGTCAGACCTGTCATCTGCCGGACTTGTCTCTCTGATCAGCGAGTCCCCTTCATCCTCCGCTGGGCCTTCATCTCCCTTTGCAGACGAGCTCTTCGCCTTGACCTCCGCACTCCTGCTCTGTTCGCTCGCTGCTCGCTCCTGATGCCACACCCACCTCTTTGTACTCAGGTTTGTAGGCCAGTACCGACAATGACTTATGACTTATGTACATAGAATAGTAGTGCTGTTTGGTTCAGACGAGAGCTATTTAATTACAGTGCATGCCAAGCCAGTCTAAACCTATGTTTATAGCCATTGCTCACACACATTCACATAACTGAATGTTAATGTTCTGTTATCATGAAAAGTTTTAAAACAAATGTGCCCCGTTAGTATCTGTGAAAATTTTGCATATTTATCCTCTTGTTCAGGCTATCTTGGATTCAAGTCATTATGTGGTCTATGTTGATTTCTGTGCCAATGAATAATTTGTATCACCTACGAGTCTGAATACTATTAACAGAAATTGTGGATTGTGGAATCTCACTGTAGACAGTTCTGAAGGTCAGAAAATGTTTTGAGAATTTTCTTCTTGCTTGAAATGCTTCCAAACAAGCAGGAACTTTCATGGTAATGCTTCCATTGATCCACAAGCAAGATAAATTAAAATTAGAAATATGTTTATTTATTTATTTATTTATTTAACTTTGTTTTTAAGGACTACATATTTCACAGGGTAGTATGGTGGTACATTGTTGCTGTAGTTTATTGTGCTTGTGTGCATACGGCTTGATTGTGCTTATGTGCAGGGGACAGCAATTTGTTTAATTTAGTCAGGCAACATTATTTGTTGTGCAAGCCATGTGAAACATATTTGTCACAAAATGACAGGACTTACATAGTTCATAGTCATTCTATGCAAACAATGCAAGTGAAGTATTAGACCTTCTTTTAGTGCCTTTGTTTTTCACTAACATATGATCTGTAGTCAAAAACAATATGCCTCAAAATCACTCAAAAAGCATTGTTTCTCTAATGAAGACATCCAGAATGTATTTCAAAACGTGTTAATACTCATTGGATAATGGAAGATGATTCATGTTTTCCCAAAGTATACCTAGTTGCCCACTATTTTGCAGTGATAAGTTATCTTGCTTCCAAAGTTTAACTAAATGAATTGCATAGTTCCGGTGGGGATTTGTGTGTCACTATACAATAAGTTGTATTATTATTTGTTTTAGTCTGTATTGAGTACAAAATGAGAGTGTCAAAACAAAGCTCAGGAATGGTTACAGCTATTAATCTGCAGACATGGGTCAATAGGACCCCCATGTTCAATAAATTATTACATATTTGACTATTGCTGGCTAGATAACACATAACATTAGATGACATATACAGTAGGTTATTATGTCCAAAGCAACCTCCTTTCTCTCCAAAGAGTGTGGAAACCTTACTAGCTAGCATGCAAATGTGTATGAAGTAAGCTGTGAATTGTGTATGTATATTATTGTCTATATTATATTGAGTCAATCAATGAGCAATTAATTGATCATCTGCTCATTGATTGACTCATGTTGCACTTGCAGAGCATTGTTGCTCACCCATATGGCTCTTTGGCATTTTGTATCATAAGGAGCTAACCTGATGAAGGAATTGCAAAATACATTGTTCGCATCTGAGGTTGTCATTGAACTCAGCTTTAAGTGCAGTAAGATCTTTTTCATACTTTTCTGTGTGTGGGGTTTACAATATGCCACTATTAGTTATACATATATATATGAGTCATCTGGAAAATGAGCACTGCAAATCCAAGTCTTAACTGAAGATGGAGAATGATTATCTCCTTTGTTGCGACTTAAGAACATTTTAGATGTCAGGCAAAGCCACCATTATAGTCATTTTGGTAGGTAGTATTTTAGCTGGCGGACTGCCTATTATCAGTGTGTTTCATGCTATATCCGCTCCATTGTTATGTTATATTATAACAATGGGGCCCGACTGTGGGGGGCACACTGAATGTTTTAATGAAGTCAGAAAGATTCCATGTTGTCATGGAACCAGTCCTTAAGCCTGCTGCCTAAATCCTGCTGTCAACCACTGACTTGGGAGCTTAGTATTTTCCTAACTAAATCCATATGCCAATTGTTCAATTTGACAGGTAGGCATTGTAACAGAAATACCATTTAGAGTAGTATATGCATATATACAGTATATTATTATTTACATTTTACAAGTAATTAAAAAAAACTACTAAAACATTTAATTTATGTATTGTTGTCCATTTTTATAATCACTAGTAAGATCAGATAGATAGATAGATAGATGAAACAACTCAGCACTGTTGGAGGTTATGTAGTACATGAGTGATCAACACTAGTGCTGGACAGTCTGTTTTCCTTGTTATTCAGCATTTAATTGGTAAATAATGAAGTTTATTACACACTCAGCTCATCCTACTTGGTTACTTGGGTCTATACTGACTGCTGATTTTATGGTGAGAACACATTGTTGTTGCCTTTTACCTCTCCAGCAGCTGCTGCTGGCCACCCCAGATGTTGTACATTTTCCTAATATTTAAGAGCTTGTCAGAGTAAGCAGAGTACGGTGTGAACATTTCCGTGATTGCTTCTTAATTGAACAAACTAACACAAAAGCGTGAAGCGAATTTGAAGGCATGATTTTGAATATTGATTTGGATGAGCTCGATCTCGTTATCCTGGCATGAGCGCGAATGCTGAATGAGGTTTCTTTTTTTTGGCCTGGCGGCGAGCCACGGTCAGTGGGCGGAGGGCGAGTACCTGACTCACAGATAAATTGAAGAGCGGACGGGCGCGGTGTTGCCGAGATTTATCTCTTATCCCCTCAGCAGCACTCTGCGGACACAGGCTTACACTGCACACTTTGTGCGAGGTACACCTCTTTACGCGCCTCCAAGTTGTCAAAACCGCGCTATATATACCCCCACCTCACATCGATCAAGCGTGCTTACTCGGCCCCTGCCGTGAGAAAAAGCTTGTTCCAGCCCACCAATGGGAAGAGGGGAAAGGCAGCAGGCCCACCCACTGGCTTCATACACCAGTCATATACCCAACCATGCAGGCGGATGACAGTTCTTAACTGAACCAGCACAGTACAGCGTGCACAGAGATATGCTCCAATCAAAACCTGTAGCAAGAGCTCCTCATAAAAAGAGGTAAACAAGGGGACATGCAGATGACAAGTTCACCTGTTCAACACATGCATGCACCTTGGTAAGTGTAATGCATATACAAGACATGAGGCCACCTGACAAGACCAGGCCAGAGGAAGAAACAATATATTAAACTAGTTTTTTTTTTGTAATAGTACCATAAATATTGTCTTAGTATTAGCACACCTTTCCTTTTTGTATAGCCTCAGCCTTGAATTGCCTGGCTGTAGACTAAAGCTCGTGACAGAACATGCTGGTGCCTGTAGCATGAATGTGAGCCTCTGTGTACGTTAAGAATTCATGTCCAGCCAAATGATGTAAAACCAGACAGCCCAGCGGGTCCATGCATGGCTTCCTCCAGTCCTTTGGGAGCTTGAGAGACAGGAATAAGTATCTACAGGAACAAGTTCTCCACCTCTCTGACTGGGCTTGGGCGTGAAGTGGTCAGGAGAGAGTGAAGGGTGCTACTGTTGCTAGGGATGCTGCATGGAGCACAAAAGAAAAGGGAAGAACGCATTTTCTTTTTTTTACCCAACTTCTGCACAATTTCCTGCTTTCCATTCAGTTAGAAGACCTTCTCTATTCATGTTCCGTTCTAAGTAGATGCACCAGAGTTGAAACCACAACTAAAGGTCTGACCTTGTATGATATTGGATATGTTTGTGTCCCGTGAAGGGCGGTGATGTTTGTTGTTAACAGTTTTGCAGGGTCAAAGTGTTAAGAGCTGAATGAGTAGGCAAGTCCTAGTCTTCAGTGCCTTTTGATGGTAGTGATGGTTTTAATGGGACCTTGTTTTTCTGCTTGGTTTTCACATTATTTTGAATTTGAGAAACATAACCGTCATCTTATCAAGTGGTCTGTAGGTTTTGGGTCTGGCTGTGAGCACAGTAACGCACCACTCAACCTCAAGTTAATTTCTCCATTTTCTTGTGGGAAGGAAGGGGATCTTCAGAGCACCAGGTCAGATACAAGGATCTCACTTGCTCTCCAATACAATATTGTAGAGTGCCACCACACTACCCTACTGGCAAACCGATGTCCTCCTGGAAGAAATCCATTATTTTTCAAACCTTGCTTGTTCAGTTAGTGCTTTCATGTAAGTATATCAGAATCCAGGGAAACGGTTGAGTTCTGTATTCAGAATAAACAGCAGTTAGGTAGCAGAGGCCTTCAGTGAAAGGGAAAAAGAGGATCATCTAGGACAAAAGATGCGGATGTGCTTATTTCATTCATTTCCTCTCAAAAGGACCCATCGGTGCTTTGTAAGGCTAATATAATATTGCTTATTAAAGGCAAGGAACTTGAGAATCAGTTATTCTCTTGGCAAGGGCACAGACATTGAATTGCTGTGTGAAATAATAAAAACTCAACCATACCCAATTGGTTTTGTGACCCTAAAATGAGGTTGAGCTTGCCTTTCATGTGCTTTTTTTCTGTCTACATAATTGAGTTAAGATCTCAAATGGAAATCCGGGGCCACAGTGCATTATTCTTTGTAGGGCTGAGCTCACAGACAGTACAGTTATGAAATGCAAAAGGTCACAATAATTTGAATAACAAACTGTGGAATGATGCATTACCATTATATTTTTTCATGCCATTGATGGTATTGTAAATGGATGGTGAAGACATAACATATGCTATAACCTTTAAAGCCATATTTTTTTGCAAAGTGACCAGAACTACTTAGTTATGAACTCTGTACTTTCAATGTGACTTGAAAATACAGAAAAATATTTTGTTGTTTATTGACTTATTATACTTACATTATGGTAGAAATCAAGCCATTGGTAATTGGGATCACATTAGAATATTCATTGTTTTTTTCTGATACTTTACATCGCTGAAAAGCAATGCATATTTGGCATCTTATGCAAACTGTTTGAATTTGTATTCTGTAACTGTAGTACTGTGACGTGTCCCTTGGTCTCATTCTGATAGTAACTCCAGTTTTTAATGAAGAAAAAGTGTGACATTTTAATCCTGGCATTTTTCAGCAGTGATAATAAGGAGCTTGATAAGGTGTGACCGTGTTCTGTGTGTGGGGTTTACAATATGCCACTATTAGTTATACATATATATACGAGTCATCTGGAAAATGAGCACTGCAAATCCAAGTCTTAACTGAAGATGGAGAATGATCATCTCCTTTGTTGCGACTTAAGAACATTTTAGATGTTTACTCTATGCAATGTTTACCGGTGTTTACGCACGCGCACGCGCACACACACACACACACTTTTTAGTCTAGTTTTTTAAAATATTTTGACATGACATACATATGAAAGCTTCTTTGCTTTAACCACCAAATCTATTTGTTTTGAAATTTCCCATACCTTCAGTTCCCTTGACTGCCTGAATGTCAAAGGAGTTAAATTTACCTGAAGAGAGAGAAAATGAAGTGTTCCATGTGGGAATTTAACTGGTTGCAATTTTTCAGGTGTCTATATCAACATTTTATAATGGTTTACTGTTGTATTTATGCTAGAAATCGATTTTCGTTTAACTAATATTTTTGAAGGAGGGGCTGCCATTTTGTTGCTTTTGTGCTTTTTATTTGTGCTCCAGGCAATAAATAAAAATCTCCCTCCTCGTTTAATAGAGTATGCAACACGTCTCTGAGGGCGGTATCTGATGGTGCTTTTTTAAAAGGAGTGATGTAGAGGTTATTACACCACTGAGAATTGCATAGTCCTTCTTCCCTGTCCCAAAAATCATACTCTTTCAAATGTATTTTCATTGTTCAGTTTAATGTGGTACTCATTTTGTCCAGTCACCACAATCTCTAAGCATGAACAGAGGTCTATGTTACAGTATATTTTACAAACAGATATTTGCAATGCTGCTTTTGATTCAATTGATCGATTAATGACTGAATTGCTTTAGGTGGATTTTGCGGAAGTGGATTTATGTGATTTTGAAGTGTTTTAACTTTTACAGTAGCACGCAATAAGTGTTTAAGTAATTTTCTGTTTTAAACCTCATGAAAGGTTACATGATGACATATTACATGATAGCAATTTGAATTTGAACCAAGAGATCAAATTGTCCACCCTTTGTGCAAAGCTCTGAAGAAGAACCTAATATTTTTCCACTTGAACCATAGAAAACCTGAACGTTCATGCTCACGTGCCGCAGAAGTAATTACCTGTTTAGCATTCTTTATCTGATTTAATAAGTGCTACTGTAGATGCCAGTTGATTTACGTGCAGGACCGGTTTCACATTTGTATGCTAAATATGGATTTTCATGACTAGGACGGCACCTTCGAAGAATACAGACTGGAGAGTTACAATAATCCCATGGTTTTCAGTACTGCAGTTGAAGAAATACAACTAATTTGTTGAAAAATATGCTGACAAACATTTGCTTAAATAAGCACTCCATCTCCAGCTACCTGACTTTGGGTCTTTCTCAGTCTTTCAGCGTTGTGTAGCTGCTTTGCAGCATCCCAGTTGTAGGGCTGTTGACTCACAGCCCGAAGGGATTTCGCTGGAGATGGCTTGCTTGTGTGTTTTTCTCACAGCAGTTCCAAGAAGTTTAACACGTTCCAATTATAGACAAACGGTTTAACAATGAATGAGATCAGAGCATGTTTTGCACTGGTGTGTCTTTTGTGTGTGGTGCATTAAATTCCAATCAAAATTTTGTGTTATTGGCAGTGAATAGGGAGGTCCAGCATGTAGTGTACTGAAAATGCGTCGTTCAGCTCATTGTTTGCTTTCTCCGAATCATTATCAGTTTATCTTATCAGTTTATCTTAGGCTAGATTGCGAAGCTTCTAGATAAATAGACCTGGCCTTCCGTGTGGCTGAGTCTGGAAAGGAACTTGCTCTGAGCAGGGGTCTGTCTGCTTCCTGCTGGGGTAAGTTAAGCTTTCATTGGCTAGGGTTCCAAGGTATACCCCTGCTTAAGGGCATCTAGCCATTGACCTGGTGCCTACTTGTCGCCAATTATTTATATCGAGGGATGTGGCTTTCCTTCGCTTAGCACAAGTTTTCCTCTGCCAACCGTAAATGTTTCACGAGTCATTTTATGTACAAGTAATTTGCAGCTTTTAATCCCTGTCCTCGTAGATCTCTTTTGAGCCTTTTATTGATATTTTGCACGTTGCATTTGATAGATTTTGAGAGAGAAACACTGTTCTCCCATTTAGGCTGGGCAATGCATATAAAACACGCAATTGAAAGAGTCTAATAAAACGTGGTAAGAGTTTACAAAGGATGCCTACAATATAAGATGTTTTATTAATAGCTGCTATTGTACATAACACATTGGTTGCTGCTTAGTTCCAGATCTTTGAAGGTCTTTGAATGTAGTTATGAAGCTTTGACTGAGAGGCTCTGGATTTCAGTTCACAGGTTCCTCTTTGCCTCTGCACATGTTTCTTTTCATTTTTCCTTAGCCGCAGAATTGCATTCAGTTCCCATATGAGTGCGAAGCCATCACAGTAGATGTATCAGTGTCAAGTGAATGGGGCAGATCAAGCTGCAGTGTTGAGATAGAAAGACGTGTCCCTGCACGGTACTGTAAGAATCGCGTAGGTCTCATCCTCAGCAGTGTACTGAATCGCACGTGCACAGACATACATGTGCACGTGCTCTCGCACACGCTCAGAAAGACACATGCACACGCTCTAGCTAAAGACAGACGCATAGCTGGGTGCGTAATGAACGTGGGATAGCTTTGATGGCCTCCTCACTGCAACATGTCTCAAGTCGCTGTCAGAGAGCATGATTAAGGTTGGACTGGTACCTATTTGAACTTATATCCAATCCTCTCCTTCCTGAATACATTCCCTCCAATTAGACTATTAAAATTCAGAAGACGAGAGAAAAATATTAAAGGCTGATTTACATTAAATTGGGATTACATAGTATTAAAACTGAATGTCAATAGTACACTCTCCAATAAAGGTTAACGTGCACATTAAAATTCAGGGAATAAATGCTTTAATTCATCTTCAAAGGGGTTACATTCATACCTCTAACTATTCAAGGGGAAATTGGATTTAATTCTTTCTCTTGCTCCCTTTTCTCATTCCCTCTCATTCTCTGACTCTCACAGTCTTCTGTAATGTGCAACAAAAGAATTGTGAAATTGGCTTGGTAATCACTTGCCTTGGTAATCACCTTCTGTCTGAGTGTCATTGTAATTCTCGGATCACCCACTGCATTTCCCTTATCCTATAATCTCCCTTATTATATATTATTGAATGCCATATTGTTTGATCTAGCATATTTAGTGGATTATTCTTTGAGCATGCATAGTATTTAATGGTAAATTCTTTGACTGTATTTTACTCTCCACTGTACTTGTTCAGTGTATGTAGCAGTAGTGGCTACTCCTGGACGTGGAGTCCCAGTATCTGCTGGGCTTTCTTTTAACTGAAAAAAGCAGAAGCCAATTCAGACCCAAGAAAGCAGATGAGGTGAGTTCACTGTGCACTCAGTCGATCAATTAAGTGCTGAGTAACAGTGAAACTCAGCAGATCTCCAGGTCTAGGGCCGGCCACTTCAGTTTTCAATTTGGTCAGTTTAAACTTCTTTTTTTTTTTCCCCCTCTCCTTGGGTAATCATTTGCGATATAGCACAAGGTTAATGACCCATATGAAAAAGTAATAAATTTAAATATATGGCAGGAAATTCTAAATTTATTTTAATATGTTGTGTAATATAACATTATTAACACTCTGTGTCCACAATTCAAAATATTTACTTATGCAAATACATGGAATAAGTAAATATGCAAAAGCAGCCAAGTTGGAACATTTAAAAATATATACGTATATGTATAATAAATGCATAAACAAATGTAAGTATATATGCTAGTACATGTAGTTCCCATATATTTCCATATATCATTTTTACGTATGGACATTTTATTCTTCATGGCATGCAATGCTGTTTCTGACATACTGTGGCTTAAGGGAGTAAATAGACCCTCTAAACCTGAAAAGAGATCATTAAGAGAAACGAGCTTGTTAAAATTCCAATTACAAATTGTTGTTGTAACAAGAACTAGCGTACCCCGTGGCACCCAGTGTGAGAACCACTGACACAGCCCATTGTTCTGCCCTGTGCAGATATTTTTCTTATTCTAACCTGTATTTGTGCTGTAATTGTATTTTATTTGAAAAACATGATTCCTTGGTTTAACTTTGTCTGCGACTGTGTCCTTCAACCACGAGATTTGCTCCAGTACCTCGTGGGAGTCTGTTCCCTGCAATCTCACTTTAAATCACTTTCAATTAAAATGAGTGAATAATTCATAAATTCATCAGTGCAAATGCTAAAGGGCACTCTAGAGCCAAAAAAGCTAATAATCATGAGTATTTTGCATAGCAACAGTTATTTAATGTATTTCTCTATTTGGAGCTGAGAGTAAAATTAATTCATTTAAGATTTGCTAAAAAATCTCAATAATAATGTTCCAGTGTGCCCCAGTGAAAGTGTTTGATCGGATATATTATCAACATTATGACTTTATTATGACTGAATCCATGGCTGCTGCTGATTTGATTTATACTTGGCTCTGAGTCCAACTAAATGCTTGTCCAACTGGGATTTATTTTCTAATGGAATTATACTGCCTTTTAATGTTTCTGAGTCATAGAGACAGTTACCCTGCCCAACAAATACTTCAGCCGTAAAAAAGTCATTTTCAAGGATAGAGTAACTCTGCATTTCTGTGATTGAAACCTAGCCTTTTGCAGCTAGGTTAATATACTCACACACAAGTAAAGAGAATCATCTCCATCTCTCCCAACATTGTAACGACCACTTTCACCAACGAATGCAGTTTACAGCTGATAATACTTTTTGGAGTTCTGCTATAGCCCAATCAGATTCTGCTGTCTTGGCTGAACCTAGCTGGTGGTGGAAGGAGGGGAAACAGACCCCTTGTTTGATAAAGATATTTACAAACTTCTCTGTGAAACATTAAAGTAGTAATTCACTTTATTGGGTGTCATCTCGGACTGAAGAAACAACTTAATTCCCTCAAGGCTATTTCTATGCCGTGATTAAATCAAGAAGCTGCATGCTAAGTGTTTTCCCTGCTGCCGCTAGATAAGGTATTCAACACATGACTTATTGGTATATGGCCGGTACAACAGATTAGCACTGTATAGAGAGATGTTCTGCCAAGAGCAAAATGGGAAATATGAAAGTGGTATGGTAAGTTGTATTATAAATACTTGGGTGGTGGGGGTTTTATGCTGTGTAAAGCACAAGAGGAAATACCAGTGTCTTAGATGCTAGATGCTGTCTGAGCATTTTAGAACAGTGGTCTATTTTACATACTAAAAAATTGAGACTACACCGTTTATGTTAACCAACAAGTACATTTTTTTGAAACTAGTTTCTACCTAGCTGTACATTGGTACCATTGTACAGGACTGAAACATTTAATAATTGTTGGCTAGTGTGCAAATTATGGCTAGTTTTATCTGGAATAAATAGAAATGTGAAGTGTGTTTGCCTCATTTTATATTACTGTTCAACAAAAGTACACCTTGCTGTAATTTTGCAAGAGTTTTTTTAACTTATATTTAAATTTAGATTAACATTTCAGAATGGTTGAATAGTCTGCCTAAGGAAAATTGCAAAAAGCAATAAATGTTTAGTTTGGTGCCAGTGTTTAAAAATTTCTCACGATGCCCGGCCCTATCGCTTCCCAAAATAAAGGTGCTTTAGTCCGACGGTGTCTTCACTTTGAGACAGATTTCATCCGTCTCCGTTAGGCGGCGGGGTCACCGCCAGCGCCTCAGTTAGGCCTGCTGCGGCTAATGCTCTACCTCTGCAGCGAATGCATCGCTAGTTTCTTGTCATCATAATGCAATTGGCTGAGGCTTCTGAGCAGAAAAAAATTTGGAAGGGAAACATACATAATTGAGCGGGCACGCGGGCCTGGAAGGCTGGCTCGGCGGCGCGGAGTGCTTTGCGGCGCGGCGGCGAGAATTCGCCGGGGCCCGTCTCTGCGGGGTTCGGCCTCCCCGTTCCGGCTTCGTCTGATGTCGCTGCCGCGGGAGGGCTCGGTGGGATCCGCGTTGAGCCGCCATGAATATTTCACGAGGTGCGCATCAGCACCCATTTGCTATTGGCGGGTGAACGGCCCCCGGCTACAGCCCTTTTCACGCGTAACGTCAGATTCCGGCGCCGTTGATGTCGAGGGTTCGCTCGTCTCGCTGGCGCTCGGCGACGGTTCACAGGTTGATCCCATCCTCAGTATTAATACCGCTAACCGAGCGGCTTTCCTCCGGTTCAGTGGGCGCGTTCAATCGGAGAGTCGCCGCCTCCGCTGTTCAGTGCAAGGCGGATAATACCCATGGCTCTCTTTTCAGGCACGGAGAGCCCCTCCCCCTTTTATGCCCCGGGTAATTTGCTTCTCATTCGCATCTCCCATATGCTGGGTAGAGACTGGAGCGAGGGGAACCGCTCTGCCTTGATGGCCGTGCTTGGGCTGGGAGGCACTTTGCCTCCTGCTTCTGCAGCAGGGACCACAGAGATTACAGGCTCCCAATTTGTACAGCCTTTCATGGGCTGGCGCAAGCCTGCATGTACTGTACCCCAGCGGAGGATTATCTCTACAGTGCAGAGGGCATTGGAAGATACGCCAAAACACTCACACATACCGTACATGCCCACACACACACACATGCCCATTGACACACATGCACACACACATACATGCACAAACGCGCACATGCACAGAAACACAAACACACACATACGCCCACAGACACTCACGCACACACACATACACATGCACACGCACACACACGCGTGCATGCACACGCATACAAACGCACGCACACACGCATAATTGTACACAGGAAAACACACACAGGAACAAAAGGTATATGCCCATAAACATACATCATGTACAATATCCACACTAAACCAATGTATGCACATATACAATACTTCACGAACAAGCGCAAATCCGCAATAGCTGCGACCGCACATGCGCATGCATCCATGTGTTCATACATCCACGCACACACCCTCACACAAACATGTGACCTCTTCTTTGGCTCATGACCAACCTTTCCCACAAAATCTTGTGCAAATCTGTGAATCCATTTGGGAGTTATGCGCCTTTTTGTGATAGGCCACGCCCATCACCATGCCCCCTCTTGGTCAATCAGCCTGAAAGTTACTCAGCTGTACCTTCCGGTCATGACCAATGTCCATGCCAAATTTCAGCCTCCTGGGGTGAAAACAGTGGCCGCTACAGGGTGGGGACACTTTTGTGGACCGACCGACCGACAGACAGAGCTATAGAGCTGCGGTGGCAGCTAATAAAAAGTGAATATGAAGATTGTAATTCTTTCTCTGTTGGACATTTATGTTCATATATGCCTGTTGTTCTAGACCATTTTTTTCTATTATACTAGAATGAAACAGACAAAAGTAGACAGAATTACTTGAATAATAATAATTGCTAAATTCTGGGTTTTGGGGTAAAAAGAATTGTCTGTACAAGATGATCTTATTGAGACTCACCTGGAACATTCTAATGAATGAGCAGCCAAGCCTCCATTCCACTGCCACCCCATTCTCTTTCCTCAGGAAGAGCACCTTCAAAAGGCAGATAGCCCAGAATGCATTGCTTCTGCAAGAGGGTGTCACATCTGTCATCATATCACACACGTATGAGGAAGCAGGCTGGGGAGTTAATGCCGTGGCAGATGGACAGAGTTCAGTAAGCAGAACGTCCAAACAGAGTGAGCAGCTGCCAGGCGTGGAGTTCAGCTCCCTGCACCCCATGACAGTCGGGGAGGGGGTTGGGAACTTTCTGTGTGGCCCTGCTCAAATCCAGCGAATAAGGAGAGAGGTATTGATGGAAGTGCTGTTTATTCTGCTTGTGAACCATTCAAGTGCGTACGCACATCCAGGAGGGATTCGGCCCCGCCCCCTTGTGGTCCGTCTTCAACGTTCAAGTTTTGCGTGATTTCTAACTGTAAAATGTCCGGTGTTAATTAAACTGTCCTGAGTTGATTTAACACTGGACATGTTACTGTCAACGACCACAAAAATCGCATTGCTGTTTGCACATGGGGGGGGGGGGGTTAGAATGACCCCCCCCCCCCCCCCCCCATGTGATGCAATCACCCCCTTATGTAGAGCTTTTGTATTAATCATAGCTAATGGCAATGGGACTTCAGTCACTTTATAAAGCACAGTCATATGTTAATGTTTTGTCATTTTGTGTTTCCAATGTAGGCATCTGGTTTCCCTTAGAAAATGATCCTAAGCCAGATTTGCTGAAGGATTGCATTTGCATTGCTTAGTGAAGAGCTGGGAAAGGAAACAGATGAATGCACGTGGTTTCTACCACTAGCCCAACACGATGGGTGACATTCACAGTCAAGCGCTGTCGTGGTCAAGTCATCACCCTGTTCCTTTGCCCTTTGTGCACCTGAAGTTCTTCATACGTATTGCTATTACTGGGGCAAGCATTCCAAATTTAGATGCGAAGCTTCATTTGAGTTTATCGAGCCAGTTTTAAGTACAAACCTTTGCCTGAAAATGTCAAGGCCTCTGAAGAACAATAATGAATGCTTGCATTTTGGCATGCATTTTCTAAACTTCTAAAGGGAAGTCATGCAAGGAAGAAGCTCTTATCTCTAATTTGGAATTCCAATTTACTATAATTTCTTAACTTATCTGTATGATTGAATTTATTCACTTGTAATATTTCACTTATTCATTTGTAGATTTTTAGATACTTTAACATTATTATGTCTACTTCACGTGTACATAATAATAAAGATCGATGGATACATACAGGTATATGGAGTGAATATCTATATGGGTACTTTAAACATACCATTAGCATGTACAAAATCATTTAGCACACACAAGACTAATAACAAAACCAGTGATTGGTCATGGTATTTGTACTGCACCAATCATTGGTTGTGTTATTAGTTTTGTGTGTGCAAAAGTTCTTAGGACGTCAGGCCCTTGGTGTATAATATGGAAGATGGATCCACCCAAAGCTTCCTTGTGAGGTATTTTACCTGGTATTTCTCAATGAGTATGTATATCACACATGAAGAAACCAAACCGCATTTATTTTCTTAACTCATCCAGTAGAACACCAAGCTGTGAATGAAGCTCAACTCAAGGTCACAGTTGAACGTTGGGAGTTATGAATTCTTAATACAGCATTAATAACTGTATTATGCTTCATTAAAAAAATTGTTGGCGGTTTGTCCAAAACGAAATGCATTAATATTAAAATAAGCCTGCAAATCTGTCTACATTTACTACACATATTAATACTTGACAAATCACAGTTTTTTAATAATGTATTACGCGATTATTAATAATGTATAGAGAATTATTATTTTTATTTTATTATATTATTATCATATAGTTATCTGTATAATTACAATAATGAATGCATTGTGTGTCAGTGGATTACAGATCATTATTTACCATTCATGCTAAGTATTTCATTTGTGTTTGTGTTATTAGGAGTATATTCAAATTCCTACACAGTATGGGCAAAGGTTGGCCCATTAGCCATGAAATGCAAATGAATTAATAATTTGTGATGCTGTTTAATGCATGAATATTATTACAAATTTTGCAGCACAATGAACATTAAAATTCCTTCACCATCAAAGGCTCTGACAGGATTCACATCACCGGTTTAACAGTATAACTACATTTTAATTGTGGTGTTTGCGATTGATCACATATTCAATGTGTGATGCAGCCTTGTCTTTTGAGACCTCTCATTATCCTATCTTCATTTACCGAGTGTTTTTTTTTTTTGTAATTTGTATGGTCATATTTCAAATTCTGTTCTCATAATGCAAAGCTGTGGGCTATATTGGAACTACCCTCTGAAAAAAAAGATTTGTTTTTTTAATCTGTCACAGCTTAGGTCATGTAATGTGCCGCTCATCGTGGTTTGTCATCTGTGTGCTTTTAATCGTGACAACGGCGTGTGTTTTATGAGACTGCACGCTTCTGAAAAATTGATCTCTTAGGCGCATCGACTGGAATCTCGGCGAAACCGCGTATTTCAGCGTTGTGCGCTACCTGAGTCGAATCTGTTCCACGGTACGCTTGCTGCAGGGAGAGCCGCTGGAAACAGATAGACTGTTTATAGTTTGGCTGCCGTATCTCCCACTCCTCTCAGGATTGTGTCCATCTGGTATTAAATCTCAGGACGGATAGCTCAGCCTTGCCCAGTGGTCTTTCAGACTCCCTAGCCTTGCTAGGCAGATGCGAGCCCGACTTTCCCCCAGGATTTTGCATTGTTTCCTCACCAGACCATCTGCTCGAAGGCTGATGTGCAATTTCCTGTAGAATCACTCAATTGTAGTATGGAACAGTCATGAAAACAAATGAGCATTATTTGTCCTATATAATACAGTGTCAGGTTCCTAGATTGAAAATTCCAGGGCCGAACAAACATTTGGCTTAAGTGCTGCACTGTTTTTGAACCCAGGAAATATCGCAATTTTCATGACTTATAAATCAATACCCCCTTTTTTGTAATTATTGTTAATAGAGCGGCCACAATTTTAACTGGTGGGTGTGTTTCCTTTATCGAAAGTGTGGCGTAAAAAAAACGGAAACGTTTGGCAAAAGGTGTTTTCTTTGTATCTGAAGGTAATTATATTTGTCGTTGCCAGAGAGCTGTGTTTTGTGTTGTGGTTGTATTTTCCCTCCTGTGAACGTACACGACAGCCCGAGCTGTTGCCTCAAACCGTTGGAAGCGTCTTCCTACGGATGCCTAATTGACTAGTTGGGATGAGAATGTCACCATGGTAATTACTGACTGATATGAGGAGGCCCAATTAGACAATTATCCACCTGGAGCAGGCTCAGACAGATTAAAATATCCCCCTTTAATCAAAATGAGAGAGAGAGAGAGACAAAGAGAGAAAGAGAGGGAGAACAAGAGAGAGATGAGAGAGAGGGACAGAGAGAGAGAGCGAGAGAGAGGGAGAGAGAGAGGGATGGTAAAGGGAATGGGTGAGGATTGACAGAAGGCAGAGAAAAAAACAAACTGGAGTTTCTATGGAATACTCTCCCATTGTCTGTGTATGTATTTATTTGGCGGTTTCAGACAATGCAAACCTTTCACATGTTTCTTTTGTGGCTTTGCCAACAGACCTTGAGCCACATAGAGCAGTTTGTTCCTACGTTACCCGTGACTGATGCACTGGGATTTGCAGAACAATATCCTTCTCGTAAAAAAAAAAGAAAAAAAAACGTCAAAAATGTACAGAGTTGAAAGGTCCAAAGCTAAGATGACACAAACAAATTGCGACAGGATGCTCTATCTATGGGGTATCGACTCATCACGACTCATCAACGATTTCTTTTTTTGTTGACAGACCGGCAGCTGCTGGGGTCTGATTGCTGTTGGAATGGTGGCTGGCGGAGCAGTTAGCAGGGGCAGAATCCAGCTCAGCTGTGGAGCCGGGCTTTAAATCAAATCAAGCGGGTTGTTGAGAGCATTGTATTGATTGCAGAGGAGTCGGTTGTTATGAGATGTGATGAGGGGAGATGAGATGTGTCACTTGTTGGTGTGATGCTGGAAGCCTGTAGTTCCTGCTGCTGTAAGGGGGGGGGATAGGGTCCCATCTTATCCAGGACTGTCTCACAAAAGGGATGTTAAACCTCAAGGGAGGGACTTCCTGGTAAAATAAAGTATAAAAACTTGTGCAACTTGTATAAAAAGTGATGAAAATATAAAATGCAGCTAGGGAGAATCGCGGGGCGGCTGTGGAGGCAATGGTGTGAAGAGCTACCCTGCGGTGAGCGGTGCACAGCTGGCCTGTCATGGATTTTCCAAATGGTCCTTAGCGCGGCGATGAGGCGCAGGGTCGCGGCTGACGCTGCAGAAGGCTCGTTCGCCGGGGCTTGAAGAGGCCACGGGGACCTTGGGGAGGGGTGCGGCGTGGTCCGGCGGCTTCTCTGACCGCTCGATCGCTCGCTGAGGTAAAACTCCTCCCCCCCTCCTCACGATGCCCGGGGGCGGCTCAGCGCGACTCTTCCAGCTTTCGGGGTCGCGCCCGCTTCGACGCGTCGTCTCGCCGGAGCTGTCGGGGGAGAGGTCGGCGAGGTCGGCGGACGAGGCGCGGTCACGTCCGCCGTGTCCTCGCCCCCGGAACGGTTCTTCGGGCTGTCGCCGCGAAGCCCGTTTTTTAATTAGCTTTTTTCCGCTCGGCTCCGTGCGCCCCCCGTTCCGCTTTGTTCTGATTTATACGGCCGTGCTTGCGCTCCTGTCCTACAGCAGGTATACGCACCCGGCCAGTTTGCGGTATGGTATATGATTAAAGCCATATCTGCTAAGAGAGAAAGGATTCAATTACTGCCCACTCTCAGGGATCCAGCCTTATCTGGAGATAATGGAGGTCTGTAGAGAACCTACTCACTTCAGGTATTGCAGGCCTGAGTAGAGGCACCATTAGCCTGTGTCCTGCATCAGAACACCGGACTAATAATCCCTTTTATATTTAGATACAGCATGGACTTGCTGCTTTGGCTCCAGCAAAGCTGTAAGAAGCCACCGGCTTGATATGCTTGACAAGTGTGTTTACATAAAATGTAGTGCACTACAAAATAGCATGAAAATATAATTACCATTGCCTTTTTATTGTATGCGTGAATACTGCACACCACTACAAACAAAACAAAAAAATCAGTGGCTGTGGTTACCTCCAGGTCTGGAGTTTGAAGGAGGCCACTAAGATACCCCATAAACAGAATTACATTTGATGAAAAGATAAAATGCCTTCTAATCGATTGATGTACGTGTGGATGAGTCTCTCAGTCACTCATGGGTAGGTCAAAGAAGGGAAAAGTGGCAGCAATGAGTAGCAGTTTATAACAATATAGCAGCAAGTGTGGTCACTGGAGGACACGGTAAACAAACTTGCTTGTAATAAAACCTGGTAATTGTCTGTTGTTAGCAATTAAAATGATCTGTTAACCTTGGTGTGCTATTCAACCTTTAACTTGCTATGTGTATCACACAGTGCAGTTAGGGTGCGCATACAGTTGTTTGACATCCTATGTTTATGACCTTGTCATAAACAAAATTGAAAAATAAAGATGCAAATAAATACAAAAATAAAATGCCAAAAAAAATGAACAAGTTGAAAGAGTGTGGGGGGTGGAGAGACAATAAAAAGGTGAACTAAAAGAAAATGGAATTTTCTTCCAAATTTGGAGTGCCTGGTCATATGTGGGCCTATGTCAGCTCTCGTTGCAGGAAACCATGCCGTTGATTTCGAAGTACGCGATGCTAAGCGGAAGACACGTCATGTGCAGCATAACGCGCAGACCTGCAGGTGCCCAGTCCACCAGCAGGGGTCACTAGAGAGTGAGGAGGTGTGGATCCCTGCCGACTGAACCCTCCCTAACCCTGGGCAAGGCTGCTTCCAATTATGCCTCCAGTCAGCCCGCGGGGCTCTCAGCCAAAGTCAGCGCTTGCCAGGTCGGGATTCAGTGCCAGAGCATGGGGCTCATCCACGCGTCAGAATTACAGCAGCGTCTGAACAGGATTAGCCACCCACTAGCCCCAGATGTGTTTATATAATTCAGCTGGATCCTGCTGATTTATTATTAGGACATTTGGACAAGTGCTGCAACAAGTGGACAAGTGACGGACCAAATGGAGAGGTGTTAATAAACTTGGTTGTTTTTTAGTGAGTCGTTGACTCGTTGGCCAGGAATGCCATCATTTCTGATTCTGTATGTGGTTTGAACCATAAGTACTGTAATAAGTTCTAGAAATATTGTCTTCTTGGTAATACTCTGTAAGTCTTTAATAACTGGGATCGTGGAATCCTCTTTATTTGTTTTTAATTAGTTAAGAATTTTCCAGATGTATTGTTGTGTACAAAGTACTTCTGCAAAAGTCTTTGCATTTTTTATTTATTATTTTTTATTTATTATTAAGTTGAAGTTTGGTTGCATTTAATTCTGATCACGTGTTTTTGTTGGTGAGTGTTAGTTGTTTAATTTTCTGCTCTGAATTATATCTTTTTTGAGAAAATGGAGTATGAAATGATTTTCCCTCTCATTACTGCTTCGGCAATTTCCCACTATAATGTGGGTATTGTTTTTTCATATTGTTTGTATTTTCTGTTTGACTTATTTTGCTCAATCAAGGATGTCCACTTTCCTAAAATATTTTTTACAATTTAATTTGATCTGTGCATGATGTGATATGATAATTGTGTAAATCTTCGTTTCTGTGACTTTATGCATGATGGAGTTGCTTTGCAAATTATCTGCGATAAGGTGAGAAGTTTGTATATTCTCTGTTTGATTGGCTTTGTCACCGGAAGGTCTTTCATTGTTGTTTTTGAGTTCCACATGCTGGAAAGATTCATTCTGTTTAAATCACCACAATGTGTACTGTATTGCCAAAGGGCAGTATGGGCAGCTAATAGGTTGCCAGGTTTGTGGAGGCTTTGTGAATTTCGTGAATTGTGATGAAAAACTAAAGTTACATTCCGTTCAAATGTTTATCTCAGAACTGAAAAGCATTTAAATAATTGACAAATCGAGGCCTTCGGGTAAGATAAGATCATTTTGGTGCTTGAATTTGAAATATGTGGTAACTTTTGTTTACTCCATATTGAAACGCTTGTTTTTTTTTTGGAATTAAAAGCATGTGAATATATTTGGATACCTTACTTTTTCAAATCAGAGTTTTGGAACGAGCATTATATCTGCTTAATTCTGTGATTCAGGAATGCTTTCTTCAACAGTGAATTAATTCAGACTAATATTTTTTAGTGCCTTCAGAGGCTATGCAATCACTCTTGAACTTTTCACATTTTATTCTGTCACTCCTTACTGTTTGAATGCATTGAGATATGTTTTTTTTCCCATTCATCAACATGAAGTTAACACTTTTGTGATGCATTTTTTTTTTAAATGAAAGGCTTAAATATGTCAGTCATTAGAGTGAATACTTGTCAGAATGTAGATTGGCCTTACAGCTCTGAGCCTTCTGGGGTATGTCTGTATGAGCTTTGCGCATTCAAATTTTCAAACTTCTATTCTTCTATGCATATTTGTCCAATTCTGCCAGTGTAGCAGGGTGCATCATTGGACAGAATTTTCAGGTCATACTAAATATTTTCAGTGGGACGGCTTTGGGTGAACCATTCCAGAAAACTGACATTCTTATGTTTAAATCATTCCTTTTTTTCCATGCACTTTGTGTCATTGTCCTCTTCTACAGAAATCTTCACCCCAAACTCTTTCAGGCTGGTTCTCATCAAGGACTTCCCTGCATTTGGCTGTATTTATATTGCCCTTAATGAGAAGAAGCTTCCCCTTCCCTTCTGATGAAAAAACAGCCCCGTAGTATGATGCTGCCACCACCACCATGCTTGAAAGTCGGGATGGTCTTACCTGGTTGGTGGGCTATGTTTGCTTTCAGGCCAGAAAGCTCAGTCTGTCACATGGCTTCAAAATGCTGACCTTTTTCAGAATTGGCTTCAGTTTAGCCACTCAGTCTAGAGGTAAAATCTGTGAAGTGCTAAAGAGATTGTTGATCTCTGGACAGCTTTTACAGTTTCAGCCATTGAGCTGCAACTCTTGTCAGGGCTGTAGCTAGCCTCTTGGTAATTCCTTCCAGTACCCTTCTCATCCGATTTGTCATTTTGGTAGGACGGTAGGTTGGTAGTGTCTGGATTGTACCAGAAATGAGGGTGTACAGTGTCTAAAAATGTTAGGCTGTGCAGTGTCTGGGATTTGTAGGATTTTCTATGTCTGTGAGTGTTTGGATATGCAGTGTCCAGGGGTATTAGGGTATACAGTGTCTAAGAATGTTAGTCTATGCAGCGTCTAGGGACATTAGGGTATACAGTGTCTAAGAATGTTAGGCTATGCAGGGTCTAGGGACATTAGGGTGTACAGTGTCTAAGAATGTTAGGCTATGCAGCGTCTGTGAGTGTTTGGATATGCAGTGTCTTGGAATATTAGGCTTTGCAGTGTCTGGGAGTGTAATAGAATGCAGTGGCTATGCAATCTTTGGGATTGTAAGGCTTTGCAGTGCCTGAAAATATTAGCAAATGCAGTGTCCGGGAGTGTTAGCTGGCAGTGGGAGTGTTAACTACTTGGAGTTTGCTGAGCCATTTTTTCTCGTTGTCATTGCTCATTGAGATGGTCTTGTCAGACAACACATATTTATTTTTTTGACAAGTGAATGAAGAATATAGAATAAAGGATGTTATGGACTGTATTGACTATATTGACTATGTAGTAGTCAGAACAATCACTATTGACTATATTAGGCAGATATGATGAACTAAAGGCCATTTCAGATAAAATATTTCAGTAAAATATCTCACTTGCGTTCTGATCATTCAATTAATCATCTTCAGTACCTCTCTGCGGTTTATTAGGTGATTACATACAGTTAAGGCCTGGCATTGGAAGGCCAGTTTGTAATGGACATTTTTCATTGTGCAAATGAGGTATTGCAAAATTTGAGCATAAAGAATGGGTGTTAATATCTTCTTTACTCATTTTAAGTGATTAATGTGGGATAGAAAAATAAAGTTGGTGCAAAATGAGCATGACCGTAATCGAGTCTGTGTCATCAAAATTTGTCCCTGAAGGTTTTAATGGGAAGCAAATGGAGGTTGCCTTGGAAACGGTTCAGCTCCTTTGCATTTGCCGAGGTGGCTTCCTGGTCGTTGAACCAAATTTAGCACATTACCCGAGCATGACGCTCATCTCCAAAAAATGTATATAGAGGACAGCTTTTGTAGAGTTTGCTGTGTTAAATAACCCTCTGTGGTCATGGTGGATTTAGAAGTTATAGAACTCAAGTTGTTTAGTTGTACAACTTTGGCAGTTATGCGCTGCTGGATAAATCCATCTGTTTTCACATGGGTTTTCTCAGTTATTTGAGAAGGCTTTTTCTGTTTCTCTTAAACTCACATTTAAAATGCAGCACTTGTAAAAATATGTGTACATTTCTGTCACATTTGCTATAAAATTGTTCATCTTCGTAGCGATGGTGTATTTACCTTTCAAGTATAAAATTGCATTTGAAAAAATATGGCTTTACTGTGCAACAAACTTTTGTCTAGAATGTTATATCTTGCAAAGGACTGAAGTCAGAATAATCTGACTTCATGCATAATTAGATTTGAGTGAGAGCAGTCGATTTGTAATTACTTAGGTTAATTTGTTTAAGAATTAGACTACAGGCATCACCAACACAGCCACTTTCACAGCAAATAGCACTATGGAGATGGTGATAACTGATGTGAAACAAAGTGTTAGAGCCGGTCTTCTGTGGCGCTCCCACTGGTAATTTTCATGTCAGCAATTAAGAGCCAAAGAGCAGGATCGCCCGGTTTAAATAAGGAACTGGCATCCAGTGCACTGTATACTTTCCTGCGGTACGGTGGAAACGTTGGCTTTGATGGGATTCTAGCCCTCGCATGTGCCATTAACCTGTCACGGGCATTACATCGCTCTGCGTTTCCTTTGTTCTGATGTTTTTGAAAGCACGCAAATGTTTGCGGTCTTTTCTTCGGCGGCAGCCTTCTCATCTTCGCTCTCCTTCCCATTTTGAAAACATGAATATAAATGAAATCACTATAATCTCATGCAAATACAGCTCGGCACTTTCCATATCAATTTCCATTAGCATCTGCAGCTTCTAGAGAAATATTCGTGGCGTTGGCAACGGAGATCCTGGTTAAGACGGGGGAATAATTATCCTCTGCTGTGGACTGTCAAATTGAAGCGAGGCTTTAGGAAAACAAGGTTTATGGAATAATGCTTCCTTAGCATTCGGATCATCTCGTCGTGTTATCAGTTAATCGCAGAAAACTGAGCTGAGCTGAGTACTGAGCGATGCGCGGCTACAGCGTTTCATGCACAGAGGCCTGGCCTAGTCGCCCCAACATTGTCGGTTTGAATCAATTTTACCTTTGAGCAAGGTTCCCTAACCCCCTTCAGTAAATATTCAACAGTATAACCGGGGATTTTTTCTGAGTAGGGTTTGTACAAAAAAACCCCCTGATGCTCAGATTGGTTGCTGAAATGTACTGAGAAGCCCTGTAAGAATTATAGCAAATGGATAGTGCAGTATGTAGTGTAGTGAAGAAACACTTGGTCCCCTGAATCTGAAAAGTGGTTATTATAGTACCGTTCCATGGGCGAAAAGAAAACAAAGCATTTTTCATCATCTTTTAATATTTGCTCTGTTTTTGTGGTGGCAGAAATCAAAGGGAAAAGTGTCTGCTGTCAGAATGCTTGGATACTGTTGCCACTGGTAGGCAGGGTAAAAGGGCTGAACTTGATTAGAATTACCTGGAGCCTGGAATTGGTATTGATTTGATATGGAATGCTGTCAAGGCAGAATAGTAGAACATAAATTCAGTGTGGAACTTCAGGCCATTGTTGGCAGAACAGTGCGCAAACGAGATGCAAATCGTTTGCTCATCCTTTGCCACCCAGGCTTTGAATGTTTTGCAGTTCTGTCTTTGAAAGCTCTTTAAGAACTTGCCGAAAGAAGCAGTGGTTGTAATGCTCCAGATTTAAAAAATTTTAAATAGTCAATTGTGTGTTAAGTTGTATTATTGTATTAAGGGTCATGATTCCTATTTTTAATTACCTCTCATCATGATTCATCTTTATTTTAATATCTTGCTTATTTTCTATTTTGAATGTGTTGAGTAAGGAAATGGACTTAAACTGGAAATCATAGCAATACAGAGGAAAGAAATGTACAGAAAGAATAATGTGTTGTTATGGAAGAAAATGGCAAAAGATTGATAATCACAGGTAGCATTTACCACCTTTTGTGCCTTTGTGCCTTTGCGTTGAGAGTCTGTTGAGACATATTCCCATACGTCTTACATTTGCATTTGCTCACAACAGTGCTGGATGGCAGTAGCAGTACTTGAGATTCATTCCTGTAATTGCAACAATTAGCCACACCAATAGCAACAAAAGCATCCCTGTAGCTTGGAATAATGGCGGCTGTTTGAAGAGGCTGGGGATAAGTGCGGAGACATGCCGGCTCCCATTAGACTCAACCAGCCCGAGATTAAAGCCCTGCGTTCTGGGGAGGGTCTGAGAGGCAATCAGGATGAAAGGACCGCGCGGAAACAGTCGAGCCACTCCGCAGTCTGAGGAAACAATCAGCAGCATCCGTTTGAACAGCCAGCTCTCAGGTGAGGAGGATGCTCCAGAGTACCGCGAGATTGGCAGGAGAGAGGGAGACTTGTTTGGGGGAGATCAGAGGTGGTTTCATCAATGGAGAACTACTTGCCTTTCATTCCACAACCACAATAAGTTACATCATTGTTAGATATGGAAGGGAGCATCTCTGGGCAGGAGCCGGGGGAGAGTGAGTGGGATGTGGATCTCTGCTCATAAAATAACCAGCTCATTCTAGAGTGCCTGACTGTAGCACACAGTATGTACATGTAGGGTTTAAGATGATCTGTAGTGTATCCTTGAGGTTCTCTTCTAAGAATATGCATTGGCCCATACAAGAGCCGTGTGGCACACCCAGAGTCCTGGTGTCCGAGGCTCCGGCCCGTAGCCGTGCCCTTCAGGAGAGTGATGCACAGGGACTTGGGGTTGAGCCAAGGGAACGTATGACACACTTCCATTTTTAATGAGCGTGCTTCGTTCATTAAACATGATCGTGGTTATCTGTGAGGTTGCCAGGGGAATGTAGGTCAAACTGGCCTACTTTCACTGGAGCCCCGTCACACTTTTTTCCCTCTGTGAAGGGTATGAGAATATGTCCTTTGACGGCTTTCACCTGGAAGCTGGTGGGTTTTCAGAAATAGCCCCCCAGTCTGGTTTATACTCGAGCATCTGTATGGCTGTTGTTTTGAGTCATAAATCAACAGCACCCATGTGGTTTTCTTTTGATTATTTATAGCTTTCTGGCTTTTCAGTGGTCATTTCCAGGTATTTTATATTCATACAGTATTAATAAAGCCGCTGTGATTCTATGGTCAGTTGAGAGAGAACTGTCATATCTACTGGTAAACAGAAAGATGCCTGAGCAGTGGTGCCTGAATGCTAAATGTAAAGAGAACGGCTCTTGGGTTTTCATTTTCATGTTGCATGCTGAGCTACGTCGTGCCTGTGTTCCATTTCAGCGCACAGCAGCCATCTTACCATCACCTGAAAACAAAGCACTTTGGCAAGTGAAGAAGTCCAAATTCAATTTGTGCTTGTATATATATATATATATATATATATGTGTGTGTATATCTGTGTGTGTGTGTGTGTGTGTGAGAGAGAGGGGGGGGGAGAGAGTGGAAAGAACAAGAGAAATGAAATTGCACCCTTTCAGTATGAAAAGTGCATTAGTCGCAATTGCACCGTCATTTCACTGATGCTACAGCTATTTCATTAGCCTACTCCTGATATTTTTAGAATTTCATCTTTTGAGTTTCCATTATGTCATGAGCACAATTTCATACCACAGCCTCGTATTTCAGATGGGCTGGACTTCAGCACCTCCTCCTGCAACCTTCCACGAGGGACAGGGGAGACGCAGATGCCCTAGACGGGCCCTAATGCCCTGCTCTTTCAGTAATGAGCGCTGCCAGAAATACCCGATGCCAAGATGCCTGTAATTGCCTCAGCCCTCAGCTGCCCCCAGCTTCCTCGTTAAGACCGCAGTGTCACCCCACCTCCCGGAACACAGGGTCACTAGGGGCGGGAGGAGGAGATGGTAAAACAGGGGGCCTCTCTTGGGGGGGGGGGGGCTTTGAAGAACGGTGGCCAAATGCTCCAGCTCATGCACAGCATGCAATTAAAATTCCCCAAGGTTCATTTCAGGAATATTTTTCCGCTAATCTTTTTCTGCAGTTGAATTTAACTCCAGTTGCAGTTTCGCTTGAGGAGGGAAGCTACCTGCAGACAGATGGTCTGCCAGTTCATTTAGCGCGCAGATGCTTTCCGTGCAAGGTTCTGCATCCACGTGAACAATATCGAGGCGATGCTAAAGAAAATAAAACGTACACAAAGATGGTGCTTTTTCTCTTTGCCTTCCCACGCCTTGACTTGGGTCAAAAACAGCGGCGCTCGTAGCGAACAGTTCATGACGACGCGGATCGCGGCGGCGCTCGCGCTCGGAGGCAGTCGGAATCAAATTTCAGTTGTGCAATGCCGGCCATCTTTGAGGGCTTCTCCGTGCTAACGATGCCTGCTTCGGCTGTGTAAGGACACTTCACAGCTGAAGGATAATCGCACTGTAGCTTGGCGCTCCTCAGAGAATCCTATCCTGTATCTTATTCAGCGGTGGTGTGCTTTGAATTTCAAAACAGACCCCCAAGGGTCACCCATTTCTGTTTGCAATTAGGATCTAAGAGCCTGAGTGTCAATACGAAGTTTAAGACGAGCACTGACTGATGTCCCTAAAGGTTCAGTCACCAAGGCACCGTTCGGGTTACCATTTGTGGACAGAGATGGAGCATGATAAGTGAAGAGGGGGACGCCATAAATCTATCTGTGTAACACCATTATTTTACAAACGTCACTGTATTCAGCTGGGCGGAAGCCATCACTCATATATACCTCTGTGGTTCACTGCTGATGTTGGTCATTTCTCAGAGGTAGAGTGATATACCTGCAATTAAGCTGAGATTCAATCAAACCTCAATGCATTCTTGAAATTGATGGAAAATGCTGCCAAACGAAGGAATTTGTTAATTAGACAAGAATTCATTCTGCATGTTTGTCTTGATTAAATACCACTATGAATTTCCGTGTCGTGTAGTGTCCTGAACAATGGTGGGTAAAATGATTCTTTTTTACAATGGGGAATATTTGGTATATGTATTTGTTACTATACTAGTATACACCAGGCTTGAGAATGCCACAACGCAACGATAAACAATAAACATCTGTTGTGCCTTGTCTTAGGTAGCTTCAAAAGGAATTTAGAATGTATTAGGGCAGTTAATTATTTTAGCATTAGCAAAGAAGTTGTACTTAATCCTTAGAAGAGGACTGGGAAGCATGTTAATTAGACCTTGATGAGTTTATTGATTACAGAGCACGCCCACATTTTTCCATTGAAACACCCATAGCTACCAAATGCGTGTACTGCCTGTGGTAGATTCTGGTTGTTGAGTCACATAGAAAGTAGAGTAGTGAGATAAGCAGTGCAGAGAGAGTAGTGACAGATGACAGGGGCCTTCCTCTGTGACCTGATAGGCTATTGACATAGCAGAGGTGGATGAAGTAGGGCTACGCTGGCTTATTTGTGGCTTAGATGGGCACAAATAGACATGACTGTGCATGTTTTTATGCTTGTATATTTATATAAATATGTGTGTGTGTGTGTGTGTGTGTGTGCATCTTGATTTAATGTATGTACAGGAGAAGATTTACAAAAGGTTAAGTATTTTGGTTACTGCTACCAGGCTTAAGCTTACATGACAACACACAGCTGGAGCCATGAACAGCTCGTCATCTTATCAAATTTGCTTTGTAGTGCTTTGGGGACAATCCTGACTTGCTCCATTAGAAGGCATTTTAAATGGTATAACATTGAGCTTCTCTTGTCAGAAATGGAATAACTGCTTAATGATGTACTGTTTATCGGCCAAAACCATGGAAATGGCTGAATGCATTATGTAGATATAATTGTACACAAGCTTGCATCCATTAATAACAGGCAAGGGGCATGACAGTTAACGGTCTCCAAGGTGGAAGCTATTTCCGAAGATAGTTTAGAAATGATATAGAGTAGCTTTCATAAAGCTAACAACAGTTCCACAGCAGGGACAGAGCGGTGTCCACAGCATGCTGCTACCCTGCTTATCTGATATTAGTTTCCGTTAGTCGTTATCATTTCTGCTACACGCAGCCGAAAATGAACCACAATGGCGGACTTTTCTTGCATTCCAGTGCCCAATTACATAAGTCAACCAAAAGTACTGTTTCTCCCCAAATTGCTTTAAGTCCCTCCCTGTTTTTGAATTGATAGATAAATGCAGTGTTGTGTTCATTACTCAATTGCTGATGATAGTGGTGATTGCGGTCACGCACATAAACGCAAGGCCAGCTGGGGGAATATGCTATAAAGCAAATGTCATTTTCGTGGCTGTTTAAAAAAAATACTGAGGACTGCAAAATACAGGCATTCACATGCATGAGCTCATTATAGCAGTAGGTAGTGAAGGATATCATTATCGTCATGTGTGACTTTGCCTCACCCTACGCGTTTATTCAAGTGAGGTTCTGAATGAGAGCAGATATCACTGAATGATCAGCGCATTTGGCTTCATTCTGGAGCATGGGCCATTATCCACCCATCAGAGCTGTGTGGATTTGTCCCACCAGTAGCAGGCTTGTGAGCAGAGGGGGGTCCTTGACCCCGCCCACAGTAAGCGTGTGAACAGAGGGAGGACTGGGGGCTTTGACCCCGCCCACAGTAAGCGTGTGAACAGAGCTCAACCACAGACTTCACGTAATTATGCCGATCATACTCCCGGTTGAAAGGGAACCAGAACATCCACACGCAGTTTTAACAGGTTTACAGGGCGCCGCGTGCAAGCCTGTCTTGTTTAGATGGTATCCTGCTGCTCTTCAGCCAGAATGAAGGAATCCCTTCAAATTGCCCAGGCCTCATTGTGCCGTTTGTCACGTTGTCATGGGCGCTGACAGCCTTGCTCGCCTGAAACCGGCCCTGTCACACACATCACCTCGCTCACCTGGAGAGGCCTGCCGAGGGGAGAGCAGACGGTGCACAGCCCCCCCCCCCCCACCCCCCACCCCCAGCTTGCAGTTCGGCTTTAAACAGCAGCCGTCTGCAGTGAAGACGTCTCCGCTAGGAAAGGCTCGGTAATCATCAGCTGCAGTGCCCAGCTCATCTCTCTCCCCATTACTGCCGTTTTTTCTTTATTTGGGTCTGTGCTCCACGAGATGTAGACGTCGTCCAGTACGGAAGGGTCCAGCTGATGGGCAGTAATGTTAACATGAGAAGACTAGGAAGAAGAAGGATAACATCACGGGCGGAAGACAAATGCCTTGGCGGGATCTAGCAAAAGAAACCATCATACAACCGCACCACAACTACGGGAAGCAATCAGTACAACAAGGGAGAAACCAGTTTCCCTGACTACAGTGAAACGGCAACTACGATCTGCTGGTCTAAAAAGATGTGTCTAAAAGAACTCTGCATCTGGGCCCTTGAGCAAGGCTCTTAACCCAAAAAACTGCTCCAGGTGCTTTACCCCTGTTCTCTCTCTCTCTCTCTGCCCACTTATAACTCCTCTCTGGCATTTCTCTCGGGGCATCCTTGAAAAAGAGAAACACATTCTGAATGGACCTCCCCTGGTTAAATAAAGGATTTAAAAAAAATCCATATTGGGTGATCTGTGTTGCAATTACAGCCTGGTTTTCAAGTTATTTGTACAAATCTGGTTTGTGGTCTCTGCCGGTTTGTGGTCCCGACAGTGCAATGTCCGGTCTGAGTAATTGATTGAAAGAATTGAGCGTTAGTTCGTAATAAATTTGCGTCTCAGCCAGCTTCCCACCTTGTTCACGACTAAGCTTCTGGCTGTGCGAGTTGTCCAGTTTTGACAGATTCTTAATCTGACAACCCTACTATGAAGGTTGGCATCAATTAGACATGCAGTATGAAAGTTATGGACCAAAACGCAAATATATGCATTATAGTGCTGCCATCTGGCCGATACTGTACTTTCCTTAAGTAGTGGGGGTCGGTAACTGCCCACCTACCAAATAGGGTTACTCCAGGACAAGGCCTCCCCACTTTGTTGCTGGATTGTCTTGTTTTTAGGTTTGGGACAGGATAGTGCTGCATGTCAGGGGTTTGATACTTACAGATGTCTATGTCTTCATGCCTGGGAATGCAGAGATTCTGCGGAGTCTGACATCTTATAGAGAGCAGAAAATGATTCATTGCTTATGTGTAATTACTACAATAACTACAATGCTGCAGGCTTTCTTGTCTTAACAGTAGTTCAGTGAAGATATCCACCCATCAATCCATTATCTGTACCCCCTTATCCTGGGAAGTGTTGCGGGGGATGCTGGAGCCTATTCCAGCTTGCATTGGGCGAGAGGCAGGAATACACCATGAACAGGTCGCCAGTCTATCGCAAGGCACACACACCATTGACTCACCATACCCTCACACACTCATACCTATGGGCAATGTAGAGTCACCAATGGGGAGAACATGCAAACTCCACACAGATTCAAACCCAGGCGACAATGCTACCCACTGCACCAGCTTGCCGCAGTGAAGATATGGTTATTTTAATATACATATCAGCTTCCTCACAAATTACATAGATTTCACAGAATTAAGAGGGTATTTAAAATATATATTGTTTTTACTATTTTTAAACCAGGATAAGAAGTCCACACTATAATAATCATTGTGATGGATCAAGCCCATTATTATTTTGGTCATGTTTATATATTCTACAGAGGTTAGCGGGCAAGAAAGTCATTTCATATATACAGCTTTCATTGTTTTATGTGGCAACTATAGTACACTTTTACTGAAGTAGATATAGAAGCTTATGTTCACAATGCCGGTCCGTGGAATTTAATTTCAAGCAGTAAGACCAAGAAGGAAAACTCACAGTAATTGAAATGCTTTTAACGAGAAGCTTGTTAAAGTTGACAAAGTAATGGACTTTCAATAAAAAATAAACCAGAGTAATTTCACCGAAAGTGAAAGACTGCGTTTATGGTGAAAACTTTGCTATAAAAGTCCTGTGATTGATTCAGAGAGAAAACGCAATAGTCCTATCGGATCATGAGATTACAAACAGAGCAAGGTTAAAACCATGGAGTTGCTGCCATTTAAACACACCCACCCACGCACACACACACACACACACACACACACAATTATAATTGCAACTCTAATAATTATTTTTCCTATTCATTGAAATGACATACCCGTTTTTACTGCAACTTTACTGCAATTATTTTTTGTAATTGCAGTGGAGTTTTTCAGCTGAATGGAAGTACTGAATTAAAAAAAAAGATGAATTAGATATGTATGTATGTATGTATGTATGAATGTATGTATGTGTGTGTATGTTTTTTTCCCATTTTTTTTTACTCAATTATGGAAGAGAGCAGCACAAGCTAGTTGTGGTTGTATAGCAATGAAAGGATCTTATCTCAGATTCTGGGCCTGTAACTTTGACACGGGAGCAGACGGTAAATATGATTAATTACTCTACTTAATTGCACAAGTGTTCCACTTCACTGCCCATTGGCTGTCAGCTGAAATTAATGCCTGAACAGAGTCATTCCTCTCGCAAAATATAAATAGTATAGCTGCATGTTCTTCATGAAAATGTATGATGAAAAGCTTTAATGACACAGCATTGCTGTTTTACAACCACCAAAGATTGAAAGATTTGTTACATAGTATCATTAACAAAAATATTTTCATGTTTTTCTATGGGGCAACAATACATCAACTGAAGGCCCAGAAATGACTTTATGTATCTGAAATTACTGTTCTTGTTGGTTTCCACCTTTACAGGGGTTAGATACAGTACGCTATTCAGGACAGAAAAAAATATACAAATTATTACAATGCGCCATTTACTTAGTATTTGTGGGGCTTTTATAGATGCTAACGAGACATAAAGCATTTGAGGTTGGCGCTGGTAAAATAAAAGGAAAAGCAGCATCCCTAAAATTAGCATGTTTTGGTTAATGCATATGTTTTTTTTACGGCATTCTGATGTTGGACCACAAAAATATGGGAGGAGAGAATGGAAATTTATGTATATGACCTGCTACAGCTGAGTTATCATGGCTGGTGGCTAATGCGGCAAAAGGCATCTGCTTCTTAAGGTCTGGGAAAAGCAGGTGTTAAGTTCTTTCCGGCATGCCGGCTGTTGCCATCCTTAGGGGGAGACGTCGTCAACGTGGTACGTTTGCGAAAGGTGATCTCTTTTTTCTAGATGGAGTATCGCTTCTTGGCCTGTCAGGGGAGAATGTGGGGATGACCTACAGGCTACTAAGTCGTGCCATATTCCAGTCACTGGATGAGCTTAATCGGAGATGATCTGGAGCCAACTGCAAAACGAAGCCACGCCATCCCTGCAGCGATAAGACTCCTTTCCACCCCACATTTCCCGGGTTCTGGGTCATTCCAGCTCACAGTCGCGACATTAGCTGGCATTTTGCACGCCGTGTTTTCATATGGGCTGTCGCAGACGCCGAAAGCCATGCCACGTCGATCGTCCCGTTTCGTCTCATTTCCGAAAAAATCGCGAGGCCCTTGTGGAAACCGAACATCGCTAACTTCCCGATTGTGCTAGCCATAACTGACTGCACACGCGTTCAACTGATACCACCATCAGCAACTGAGCGTGTGTACAGAAACAGAAAGCACACACATTCTATCCGTGTCCAGGACTACCGGAATGTCTGTCAAGTGGCTGTAAATGCACACGACTCCTTTAGGAACAGTCGCCCTTTTGAGAAGACCTAAACAGTTTGTTTGTTTTTCTTCAAACTGATTTTATTCTGATGTAACAATAATTACTATATTAAAGCTATCTAATTGGAGAGAAATTAGATTGATTCAATTCGCTGTGATACGCATTATTTAATAATATCCATGCCAATAAATACATACAAGGATTGCATGTTCTGTGGCAGTTCATTGATGATTCCACGCTGCATGCATAAACCGCTTTTACCCCTCAGGTCAATATTACATTGTTTGAATGTGAAACTCTGGATACAGTGCAACACAGCCATCCATGGCAACACATTAAGCCTGAAACATTTCGTTTCATTAGAAAGCATTATGTATGACCTTTCCTGCAGTAAGTGGTGTGGGTATTAATTTTACATAAAAGAGCATAAAGACCATGCATCAATGACTCTGACATTTTGTATGGAGAAAAATTGACGAGAAAATGTTACAGCATTGTTTTGAGGTTACTGAGCAAGCAATGTCAAGTGTCAGGATGAGTGGAGGTTTTTGTACAATGTGAACCTTGTTTTGTAGGCTTCCAGCTGCAATAAATACATTTGTACGTCATTTATCAAGAGTTTATACCTTAAACTGAGGTTGTTTCTTCCCAAAACTCTTTTGTGATGTTGATGAGGGAACCAGCTTCTTGGATACCAAACTAGCGTGATTCACGTTCTGAAATTCTTGACAAACACAGGCAAAAATATCCTTTGGTATGTGGCCAAACTGTTTCCTTTCTAACTTGTCCTTGAGGTGTGTTTGTTTAACGAATGTGAACAACTCTCTCGCTCATCTGTGTGATCTGTGTTTTGTTTGCAGAGAAAGTGTGAAGACGGAGGCTGTGGATCTGGATAGCCGCCATTAGCGAACGGTACAGTAGATGAGCCAGCTCCCTCCCTCCCTCCGGCCCGTTTTCCTCCCCGTCTAACGCGGCACAGTTCAGCTCCGTCATACGAAAAGTCAGTTTGGTTCTTAACTTACTTTGACTGTGACAAATTTGTTCAAGTGTTAGTTTTCTTTTTCTTTCCAAAATACAGCGCGCCGAGTTTGGCGATCGCCGAAAGGAACTCATCAAATGGAACATTTGCGTCCATTTGTACGCCAGATTTAAGTAGAAATACTGAATCGATGCCAATAACTGCTTTTCACTTTGGAACTGGAAGTGTATTTACTGTATAAATCAGTGAGGTTGCCTGTCTCTGTGCATGTGGATGTTTGCCTTTAGCCTGAAACAAGTCTGTGTGGAGGGCCCGACAGGAGTGTATAAGGGATGACGCTTTCAGTACACATAGCGTACCATAAAGGACATAACACACATACCAGGCATAACGTTTCTGTATATAGAACTTGCTTCAGATAATGCTTGGCCTGTGCATAACCTCTTTTAGGGGTTCCCAAACTTTTTTTAAGGGTCACCCTACACAAGTACTTGTGGATACATCTATTTCATCTTGTCATTGGTTATATTGTTATGCATCTATATAAGACATGTAGCTGTGTAGTATAATATAAATATTTAACAGTTGTAATGCAGGGCTGGGGAAGGCCACTGCATCGCATGGTGAACAGACAGAAACAATGCAAAAAGGTTAATTGGCCGATTGCCTTTTTATTACAGCAGAACAAAACAAACAAAAATACTCTTATCAAATAATGAGCAGGAAACCAAAAATGAAAAATGTCACAATCCAAACAAAGTAGAAAAGCACCAAAAGAAAACCCCAAGCTCCGTCACTCTGCAGTTCTCAAGGGAGAAGGTCCTCTTTTTTAGGCCTGGGAGCAAGGCCATTTTATACAGCCCACTGATTAGGCAATGGGTAGCAGCTGGGCTAACTTTAATGAGCTCCAGCTGCTATCTTGCCTGTGTGTAGGGCCGACACTGTCCACCAGGGGCAGCGTCCCACTCCCTTCCTGGCACCACTCAATTTATGCAACCCAGTATCAGTAAACCGGTCTATATTTGTTTTATTTGAACATAACAAATTTCCATTCATCCATCCATTATCTATACCCGCTTAACCTGGTCAGGTTCGCAGGGGGGTAATGGACAGGCCGCCAATTGGGCGAGAGGCAGGAATACACTCTGGACAGGCCACCAATTTATCGCCGGGTACACACACCGCTTACACACACACTCATACCAATGGGCAATTTAGAGTTTCCAATTAGCCTAACCTAATTTCGGAGAAAACTGGAGTACCTGGAGGAATCCCACACGCCCAGGCCGGGATTCAAACCCAGGACCTTCTTACTGTGAAGGTCACCGTTCCAATTTGATTTACAAAATCAAAATCAAATAACAAAATCTTTATCTGCCTTTTTCCCCGATTATGCTGAGGACCACCTGGCACTGTAAGAAACCTTTATCATTAGCAACGAGATGTGTGCAGAAAGTTTTTTAACCCCTGATTTAGTGCCATTTTAAAATCCAATCCACTGCCCACTCAGTGGGCTGTGTCTGACTGTTTATACAGCCTTGACCTTTGATTTTTTTTTTATATTGCCTGTTTTTCCTCAAGGTTTCCTGCAGCAGAGCGCCATTACTCACTTTTGCTTTGTAATTTGTTGAATGACCACAAGGCACAGACCGCAACTTTCCTGCTTACACGATTATAGTTTAGCCGCTTGAAGATTACTGCATTTGTGCATGATTAGTTTCTCCTGTATAGATGCTAATGAGCTTGACGGTTCCTGTTTTGTAACGCTGAGGTTTACGCCCTGTCATTTTGTAACAGTATATGTATATACAGTACCAGTATATAGTGTATATATACACACAGAAACTTACTGTATTTTCAGACACAGGAGACACAGGTATCTGTTTGCAGGAGTTAATTAGTTAGAAAATAAATAATTAAGAATGAATGCACCTGTTATCGATGCTGATGTTATTCATAGCGTTTTCCATGTTATTGACTTTCACAGGAACATTAAATTAAGGGTGTCCATGTGCTATTTTTCTCAAGTGTTGTTCTTTCATATCAAGCAGATGTTGAATTATGACAGTCACTTTGATGGGCGTTTTACGTGCGCTGTCATAAAGCGCTCATTGCCACAGCATGCCAGCACACCAAATGTGTATGCTATACAGAGATGTATGTTGACATGGAGAAATAGTTTGTTTGATGGGACACGGCCAATTGAGTTGCTGCGTTAGACTTTTCAGCAGTGGTCTGCATGTATATATCAGGCTGTTTCACCTCAAACAAACAAGTCCAGGTTGTTGAGATGTCTTTTTGACACATGAATGTTCCGAAGCAATGTGTAATTATGAGGCAAATAGCACTCTATAATTTACTGTGGGTTAAGTGTGGCAGCAGGGTTTTAAGACGGCAGTTTCTTTTTATCTTTAACCCATAAATTTGAGCATTTTTATGCTGTTTTTAATGCATCCCACATTTGATTTTTTTTTTAAATTTAGAATACTTTGTTTATTTATTTATTTTTGTCCAGAAGTTGGCCTTATCAATTGTGATGTGACACAGCTTCATTTGTTCCATAGTCCATTCACATATCTTGATATTTACTGAAACAATTACTTTTAAATGTAAAGAGTAGAACTGCAGTGCCCTTCCTAATATTTGAACCTGCGACCTCTAATGTGCAAGGCCAGTTCCTTTATATGTACCCTGCCACTGTGATCACCTAATCAAAATGTGTCAAATGAGCATCGTCTCTTTCAGTCACTCTCAGCCCTGCCAGACTCATGATGGTGGAACAGTGATTGTGCCCGGTTTAAATGGTGGCGCTTTCATGGTTGCGCTGAGATTCATAAATTCTGGAATTCTTTCGGAAGCATCAAATTGGAAAGCTGGAGTGCTGGCTACGGTCATGAGAAGCACCATGTAATCGCAGAATTGGACAGGAAACGGGGTTAAATCCCCCTAAGTAGTCCTTGGAGTGTTATATGCTTGGGAGAGAAATCATCTGTTTTTAGCAGTTTTTGCAGTTTTGGAGACAGACCAGCCATTTGTAAACTGGGAATGCACACCTAGTTATAGGTTATATCCTTTTTACCCACATCATTTGCTATTAAATTAATATAGCATGAAATCATGTGGATATTTATGAAGGTAAAAGCAAAGTTAATAATTAAATAAAATCCTGTTGTATTTTTAGATTTAAAAAACAACATTTCATTTCCTTGGAGGATGCTGTTTGAACCATGTACCTATAAAAAAATGTCTCTCAAATAATATTCATCAGTTAAATGTGTTGCAATACAATTCACATGTGCCAAGAAATTCCAAAAGATATAAGTCTAGTTGTCCTACAATCAGTGTTGAATGTTTTCTGCTTGACTGTGAAATAGTGTTTCTGGTAATTCTCAAATGTTTATAAATGTAAATCAATGCCTTGGAAGACGTGTCACTTGTTGGAATGTAGCAGTGGAATTCTAATGAATAACTTTGTCCTTTAGGAATAAATATGTAAATATAATCAATCCCTCTAGGAATAAATATGTAAATATAATCAATCCTGCCCACAGAGGATTAAAGGTCATTACACTGAGACATTGGCTGAGATGAGGCAGTTGTTTCAGATGCTAGACCAAAATGTCATTTTTAATCATAATTGGTATTTTAAATGCTATTTAGTGAAGCCAAGTCATATTTTTATTCATATTTTACATCCTAGATCTCTGTCATACATTCCATTTTTGTGCACATTTCCTTGCTAATGAAAAATCATGTACAATGTCTCTTTGAAGAGAAGCTGCATAAATAATTTTGAGCTTTGTGCAGTCACTGAAGACACAAGACAAAGGAGCCAATATGTACGGCTGGATTATAAATAACATGAAAAAGAACTGACTGAAAGTGGGAAAAAAATATCATTCGTTTTTAAATGCGATGTACGCTTATGTTTATTCTCTTCTCGTGTTAGGCATACTGCCTTGGGTGATCGATTGCAAATAGAATTGCTTTTCAGTTAATTTCAAATGACCAGCCAGTTCATTTGATGGTTTCTGATGAAGGCTATATCAGTGATACATTACTGTAGCTGACAGATAGTAACTCTTCTCGCGCGCCTATGTACTGTCAGCTAATGCTATTGAGTGTGAGCTCAAGCCTCATGAAGTTCCTTTGTAAAGGTGCTTCTCCACTACCATCGGGAAACCTCCACTAATGGATCCATCAGAGCTGGCAAATTAATTACCCCTTTACCACTGGGTCCTCCACATTTTAATTAATCAGTCAATATCCCAGATCAATTAGACCTGAATTATGGAAGGTAATTAAGGAGATACATCCCAAACACAAGCATTTGTGTAAAATCCATGCTTTTAAAGGAGAGAGAATTATACCAGCATGCCCAGCAGTACTATACTATCCTGATACAATGTACTTTGTTCCAGGGATTTTGCACGTTTATTCTGTGTTCTGAGGAAATGTGCAATAGGCTTTTGTTTGACATATAAACATCTTTCAGTACATCTTTCAATCATTTCTTACATAGCCACTGTGCAGAAATTACAGTATATTATGAGTAGTCCTATATAAGGTGCAGATGCCAGCACTTTATTATTGTAGCAGCTGGATTGCATCATAAATAATGCAGAATATGCAGGGTCTCCCAGGAGCTGTGTCCCTGGAGTGCACTTAATTTGGTGCACTGGCAGTCTTTCCTCCAACCAGTGACTGTGCAAACTGCAGCTCTCCCTACGGAGCGTCTTGCAAAAGGTCATTGCAAATATATGCTCTGAGATTAGACCATCTTTTAGAGTACAATTAATAAAATATTGTCTAATGTTCAAAAAAATGCAATATAAATCTGTCTCATCTTCCGCTTACAAACAGATAATTTTATGCTTGTGTTCATATTTCAGTAAGATCCATTTATTGAAATATAAACATAGAAATAATAGAATGTTTAGAACGGGCTAGTTCTCCCATAGAGGCTTGTAAGATTTCATATTACTTCAAATTGTTCAAAAAAATGTTCATGTCTTTTTTGGCGAGGCTCAATTTTACACATCCTCTGGCTGTTCTAGTAGGCCAGTTGTCTTGGCTTTAGACCGAGGGCAACTCTGTTCTGGGGGATGGGAGAGAAGCATGCAGCTGCTTCAGTAGATTAATCAATAACAGGACTGGAAGAAAAACCGCCTAAATGTACAATAATGTATCAGGTAAAAAAAAAAAGGAAATGGCATCGCATGATTGGTTTAAATAGATTTGTACTATGAATTGAAATGGCCAACTGTAATCAAGGATACAAGTCCAGCTTTCCAAATCATAACTCTTAATGTAATGTGCATGTGGTGGTTTGTGCTTTAATCAGTGGCCATAAAAGCCTGGATAGAATGAGGCAGCCTCCATGAGGTTAATCTGGGGTCAGTCCCATAGCAAATGTTAATGGGCTTCAGGAAAGCAATAAATAGCCCAAAGTGTTGGGATAGCTGATGGGAAAATAGTGTTTATTGGGAATCGCGCTTGGTCTTGCCAAGTGCCATGTGCGTAGCACGGTGGTCCAGCTTTATAGTGCCTCTTTATTGGTATGGTTTTGGTACCATTTGGCTCGCAGTCTGCCCGGAAACAATACGTTTGGCTCTGCCGAGAAATTAATTAAATTCTTTTGGGAATTTTTTTTTGCCAAGTGGTTTTCACTCTGTCAATCCAGTGGTGTGTGAGACGATGTGTGAGGAAAAGCTAATAAATTACACAAAATAGTTTTCTGAGGGCTCTGTTATTTATTCACAGATTTTCCACATTGCTGAGGGAAAAATGAAGGGTCTACTTCATGAAATCAGAAATAGGACACAAGTGCAAGGGTCTTAATACAGAAATGCTCCTCATTAGCTGTCATCTTAATTTACTGTCATGCCCTTTGTCTACAAAGCTCAGCATAAACTGGTAATAGCTCTCAAGATGTTGCAGTGCCCACTCACTTTACTAATCTTTTGAATGATCTGGCCTCGTAATATCTCAGATAGTAATAAATAAAATTGATTTCACATTTACCCTTTTTGCTTGCAGTGTTCCACTAAGTACATGCCGTAAATTGCTAATAACAGTCTCTATATGAAAAATTCCAGAGGTCTGCATTTCTGTTGTTACAACGTTATCTCTGAAAGAGCTTATGCAAGCTTGTGGTCGAAAGCAAGCATTCTTTCTCTCTCCCTCTGTCGCGCTGAGCCCAGAAAGCCACCCCTAATGACACCCCTTCCAACCTGTTCTGGCTGGGATGAAGATGAGGATGAAGATGAAACACTCTTTGCCATTTTGTCTGTACTGACGCATCTCTCGGTCTGATTCTCAGAACAGCGTGAGCTGTGTCCCAGGCACACGTATGTACACATGCACACGCACACTCAACACGCGGCCTCCTACAAAACAGGGCTTCACAGTGCTGCGCTGAAGGGGAGCGTCCCCAGTGAGCTGTAGATTAAATTTAAACTTGCTCTTCACCCTGCCGGGCTCTAGCTGTCAATGTGACCTCCCACTCTCCTCGGTCCCTGGGGCGAACCCTCGTCACATGACGCGAGGGCAAAAGCAGGCCCTTATGCTCGCGTCCCCAGTGCTGCTCAGCCACCGCCGATGGCCTGGCCATCTGTTCCTGTGTGGAGTAGCTATCAAACTAAGGAGAAGACCTCTCTTAATCAATTCCGCTCACTTCTTTTGACCTTGCAGTCCAGATATGCCCATAAAGCAATCTAACTCCAAGAAGTTGATGTGGGTATGGAATTTTCTTTAAAACTCACACCGTCATGTTTTGGGATTAACTGTGAAATAATGCTTATTTGCTTTATATTGAGTTTCACAGCGTTTTAAACATCAAAATATAAACTATTGGCAAAGATACCTATTTTAATTAAATATTGCATTTTGTATTATTTGACCCAAACACAAAGTGAAAACTTAAAAGCCGGATTTTTTTCCTTGCTTTGCTCCTGTGTTTACAGTCAGAAACATCACCTCTTCAATTCTCAACCCCGCCTATGCCACCAAGATGACGAAGCTCATGCACCAGCAAAATAACTAGACATATAGCTCTGGCTAGTTATGTCAGTCACTTTATAACATTGTATTGCAGCTGTAGCTGCATTTATACCAGTCAGTCAGTTGCAAAATGCTTAACCTACATATCCAATTGCAAGCTTTAGCTTAGTGGTGATGGAACCACAGGACAGCATGGACCTATGCTATCTGAAATAAAACTTATATGGGAGAGTAGAATTTTCTAACTGGGCTCACCCCAGTTGTACCTAGCTAATCATAGTTAGCTCGCCCACATGAGGCAAGAGAAGTGGACTGGATTCTTACTCTTCAGCCTTAATTTGTTACTTTGTAAGATATTGGACCCACAGCAAATTCTCTGGTCATCATGGCCAGCTAGCTAACGTTCCCAAACATAACTGAATTTGGTTTGCTAATAATGGCAGCTACCTGGTGTTACCGAATACTGACCAGCCACTTGGCTAACGTTAGGTTAGCCACCAACATGACCCTATCTCTCCAGCACTTACCCAGCTGAAAACACACCACTGTAGCCTATCCATACACGTGTCCTCTTCTTGTTATCCTTCTTCTTCAATTGGTCACATGCTTTTCAGATACAGCCCACAAAGAAAAAAGGGTCACAACCAGAAATGTCCCAAAAACTTTTTAGGATCACAAATACAGGCAAAAAAGCAAGGACTGGGCAGAATTGCCCATAGACACAGATTGCCAGTGCATCACAGTTATGACTGAGCATAGTTGGTTTATAATATTTTCAAGGTGAAAATCCAGAATAGTATTCCTTTAAGGGCTAATCCTCCCCACCCACTGTCTGTGATGGGATGGAAAAGGCAAGCAGGCTGAATGGGCAGCTAAAATAGCTGACACCTGGAACACATTTCAAAATTGCAGTGCTTTCACCAGATTTTTAATAGCTCCAAATGGAAGAGTACCTGGCACAATATTGTACATTTAGGTGGTTTTTATTCCAATCCTGTGTTATTTGCTAAATTTCTGATGTGTATTTTTCTCTGAGCATGGAGATTCCCTCAATTTAAAGCCAATACAGCTGTTAGCTCTATTTCTAGTCATAAAATTTAAAGTGTATGTGGCCTATGTAGCATGTAACTTACTATATGTTTATAAAGAAATGCATGTGGGTAGTTGGTTGGATAAATTTTGTTCTCCATTTTTGTGGGTGACATTAACAAATTGGTGTAGCTGGTAAACCTGGCCACCAGCTGAAAGGGGGTGTGTGCATCTTCTAAGATAGAGGTCTCCTGAGAACGACCTCCAGTCAACGCACACAGAATGCTCTGACCTTGGAGCCGCTGGTTCCCCTCTCCCACCTTACCTCTTGGGCTCTGTTAAGGAGGGCCCATGGATCCCGGCCACTCATCCTTCATATCATTATTACATCACAAGGCTCCGAGCCCCAGCGGCTCATCCTTCATTCCATTATATTACATCACATTGTCCTTTGTGACCGCCGTTGTGAATAATTATGTATAATAAAATAGAGACGATGCTTGCAGTACGGGTTTGATTTATTTGCGTGATTTTTTCCCCCCAACCAACTTCTGCCATAGCCACGCCCCTTAGCTGTCGACAACAGTTCTAAGCCGCTGCAAAGCCGTTTCATTGGAAAACATTCATTTATAGAGATGAGAGCATTGATTGGACAGTTTGTCAACAGCAGGAAAACACTAACTAGGCTGTCAAACTCAATATTTCCTCAACAAGGTGAGGAAATTGGAAAATGTGAATAGCTAATTAGCTCCTCATAAACAAGACAGTTTAATATTAATCTTCCACGATTGCGATACTGTTTTTACAAATACGGACAAATCACTTGTGGCGATCATTAGGTCTCTCAGTATCCACCGCTGAATTCTATTCTACTCTATATATGAGTCTTCTAACTATGAGAATGCTATTCTATATATGATTCTCAACGATAAGAAAGATAATAAAAAATTTTAAAGGCTGCAAGGTTACAAAGCAAGTTGGTCACGTATATAAAGAATTTATTTTCAATACAACACTAAAATACAATTTTTAAATCTCCCTGCAAACCAGTTATTGATTTCAAAATGACGCCATGTTCCAACTAAACTTTCACCATCGTTTCACTCAACTAAACAAGCACTATTTCAAAGCAATACTGCACATATTTCCCTTGCTTTCAATTCTGAGATAAATATACAGAATTACACGTTGGAATTGTTACTAACATAATATCTATTGTCTTAGTTTGGGGCTAGTGTAGGACTATACATACAGTGAGCTCCATACTATTTAGGATAAAGGCTTTTTTTCTTGATTTGGGTCTTTACTCCACAATTTTTGATTTGTGATCAAATAATAAATGTGATTAAAGTGCAGATTCACAGCTTTTATTAAAGAGTGCCTGTCTGTATGTGCTGCCCTCCATTTTGCTGTATACTAATGGTTCAAATTTAGTAGAAATGTTTTATGGGGGTTTGAGTTATAATAGTCTTGAGAGCCCCTGCCATCCGTATATGCCAATGTGTTAGTATGCTTTGCTTAACATGACCAAAGAAGACAGAAGATGCTACCTCAAAAAAACAAAGATGCTCACACACTCGCTAACTGCAAATAGTTGTATTGTGGAGATAGTTGTAGCAACAGCAACTAAAGTAAAAAAAAATAATAATAATCATCCAATCCAATCATTGATCGTTCTGCATGAAAATCCGTTATCCAATTAAATCGATTCACGGTGCCCTGTAACCTCATCATAGCTGTCAGGTGTGGTTTTGGCACAACTGCATTGTGCTTCATAAGCACACAATATATTTACGTTTTACTAAGTGTGTCTTAGTAGTGCCTGAATGGTTTCAGTTCAATTCAGGTTACTGGTCTTTTTTTGTCTTAAAGCACAAAAGGCAACATCGTTCTGACACTATAATGCGGCAATTAACAAAAACGGGCAAAGGATTGAACAATATACCGATTAAACAATGTGCAGTTTATTTTTAGGCATCTTGAATTTGAATGCAGTTATTTTTTGCCTTGGCACAGAAACTGTAAAATCACTATGGGCAACGCTCCCAGATCCAGTGTCACTGCCTTAAGGCAGCTGGGGAAATTGCCTTAAGGTCTGAAAAGAGAACAAGAAATTGTGACAGAAGTTTCATAGAGGTGACAGGGAGGCTGTGCTGGAAGGGCCTTTATTTGCTTCACAGCAGCATTGCTGCAAATAAATACAGTATGAAACAACTAGAGTAAGGATGCAGGCGAAAGGAGAGAGAGATTTACTCACCAGACAGGACATCAGTTCACAAGATACAGTTCAGGGCTGTTTGTGTCTGTCAGACATGCTGTGCCTACCGCTCAGGCTGGCCTTGCTCTGTGATGTCACAATGCATCCACCATGCCTCTGGAGGGTAAAAAGGTGCCCTACCAACCCCTGCAATAGGGGATGCTCCTTACGTGAACCGCGAGATCAACGTAGAGCGCCAACAGCGTTGTTTCTGAACGCTTGCTGTGGGATATGCCCGTGTGCACGCGTGTGTGCGCGTCCGTGTGCGTGCGTGTTTGCGTGTGTGCGCGTGTTTTAATGCCTTCGCTCCCCGCGGGTGCAGCTCTGGGGCTGTAGCTGTTGACCCTTTCCGCGGGACCCGCGATCGTCTTAATTGGAGGGCCGCGGCCAGGGGCCGTGGGGAGTTCGGCGACGCCTCCGCATGCCCGGCCCTGGCTCGGCGTCATCGTTGCCATTGCGTAAGCGCCGTCGTGTCCGCGCTCTCAGAAAATTTCTCCCTCCGTGCTGGCTCGCCAGCCTCTGCCAAAATTGTGCTAGCGTGCAGGTGGCCCGGGTGCACACTTTGCCTTTGATGGCGTGAGTCAGCCCTGAGTCATTCCCATACACGCGGCCCCGAGGTGCCAGTGTGTCAGAGCTTTCCTGTTTGCTACTCCAAAATAATTGCCGTAATTTGCCTCATTACTGATAAACCCCGCAAACCCCCCCTGCTGAGTATAAATAACTTACTCGGGAGTGAATTTTGACTTTTAATTTCACGTGTGAATTATAGCAGCTAAAAAGCGCATGAAACAATTATCACTAAAGTCTCCTGTTGCCCTGGAGATGCAGGAGATGGTACACAGCTGTAACTCCCACTTTTTCCCTCGTTCCCACAAGTTACGTATAATTCAAATATAATTCCTACATTTCGAGAGCACAACTGAAGAAACAAAGCAACTAAAGTCCTTTGTTGACCTATGGTAATTACAATTTACTGTAGTCTTCCCAACAAACAATATATAGGTCCAAGAAGTTATTTGTTTTTATTTAGAAGTATTTAAATGACCCTTTTCCAAGCCAGTATACATATGTGGATTTTGATTTTTTAATATCTCTCTCTATCTCTATACTCTACGATCCTTTATCTGGAATACAAACGTGTCACAGCTTAGAAATGATCTGTTCCTCTGTGCCACACTATCATACTTTTCATGTCTGTTCTTACAGATGAAACGCTTCTATTATGAAATCCTCATGTTTTAATTATGAGCTGCTGTTAAAATCACTGTTTTGCTTTCCTGGAAGATGCTGATTCATTTGACGAGCGGTTTACACTCTGCTACCCAGACGAGCTCGAGGTTAGCGGCCTCCGCGGGGTAACTGAACCAGCCGAGCTGGGAAATGAAAGCAGTTCGTTTCAGCGTGCCACAGATGCTCCATTGTCTTTTATGGCTTGTTTTAGTATGAGAATCTGCCAAAAAGGAAACACGTTTTTCTGAAGGATACTTACTGTAAATACGGATACAAACGTGAATATTTGAAGGCTGTTATTGGTACAGGATTGCAGAGGATGTAAATAGTGAATGAAATGCATATGTTACCCAGTTTGAGCGAGTCTAACAAATAGAGGGCCTAACTCATAATGTTTGCTATTGTGAGTTCCAAATAGTAGTACTCGCTACCCACGGCAGCCATATGCCATGCCAGAATGTGAACAACGGGTAATATCAGAGGTATTTAATAGTTGTCCCATCCAAAGAATTGAGAGTTTTTTTTACGGAAGTCCCACATCGACACAAAATAGGTCTTAGGTCATCACCTGGGTCAAATAGGTTTTAGGTCTGACCTGGGTCAAATATTTATTTGGAAATACTTGGAACCTCTGCAGCCTTTTATTGACCAATTTTGTTTTGTATATGAGTGAAGCTAAAAGAAAAAAATGATATCAAATAAATTGTCAATAACCTTCATGGATTTTACAGGTGTCAGAAGGGTCAAAGGCCGTTTGTCAATTGTTTGAGCCAGCTCTGGCGTTTACAGGGTTGAAGTCCTCAATTAAATCCACAGAAGAGTTCAGCTCAACTCCTGAATGATCACTGATACATTGTTTCACTTTCTCCATTCATTCCCCTACTGACATCTTTCGGTTATTATTGTATTAAATGTGGCTGCTCTGTGATTGCAGGTAATCACACGTTTTTACATGTTCAGCAGTAAATATAATCACACCGGTGCATTTGAGGAATTTCATTACAAAACCTGATAAATGCCAATTTTTCTCATTTGCATATTTTTGACCGTAATTTTCTCAGTGGAAAGCTTTTTATGAGCATAATGTTTATGTCCTCTCGATGAATTAGATTGTTTTTATTGAGTTCTAAATGTTTTTTTGGCAAAAACCAGTATCCATTAGACGAATGTTTTAACAAAATTCACCGTGTCCATAGTTCAGCTGAAATGGAGTGTTCAAGCTTCTGACTGTAGTTAAACATAATACGGCAGCTGTAAAATAACTAGCTAGCTAATGTCAACCTTTAATCCACAGAAATGATTTTGCAACAGATGGAAGATTGTAATTAACACTGTATGCATCCCTTAAGTTGTATGATGGCATTATTTTCAATGAAGATATGAAGATCCAGGCTAATGACATAGTTGGCTACCTCAGTAGCTAGCTAAGTAACACTTTGGATTTTCAAACTTAATTTGTTGTCCTTATAAGGAAAACTGAGATGTCTTAAATAGGATTATTGGAGCCTGTTGTATTGCTGACTGTATACAAACAGTAGACAGGTATTACAAACAAGTAATAAATGAAAGCAAATTACTGTAGGTTGAAGGATGAGATTAGGCAGCAGGCTTCTGTTACTCAGGCGGTTGGTGTCTCCGCACACCTTCAGCTAATGTAATCAGGTGAAACTGAGAGGTCTCACTTTCCCCAAAGTGTAATCCAGAACTGGGCTGTGCTCCAAAATGTGAGTGTACTTCACTTTGCTCTTAATTCTTACCCCCTGTATGTTTAACTGGGATAGAGATCTTTTTTTATTATCACATTATTGGGGGAGGGCAAATAAAATAGTTATATTTTCCTTAAAATTTTTTTTAAAAAAACATTAAAAATGTATACCTTCTTGCTGTAAAATAGGAGCTAGATTTTGAGCTGTTGAGATTTTGGACATAACTGTGCATGTTTTTGTGTTATAAAAAACCTTAAAAATTATAGATTTTCACTCTGTAGCTTAAAAACACATATATAAAATTGTCAGAACGGATGATGGTTTATATTTTGGATTTGAGCACTTCAACTGTAATTACACACAATTTACAGTTGCATTCGGCATGCCGCTGGGTTGCCGCTGGGTTGACCACGAGCTTTCTCTTTCATCCAGCTCTGCATCAGTTCCTTTCACCATGTAATACTGGACTGTTTATGCGGTGATTCATCCACTTCCTGGTGCTACAGTGGCGCAATTTGAATAGATATACTTGATCCGAAGAAAGCGGGATAAATAGTAACACTTTGGTGTGGGTGTTAAAAACTGAATTGCCGTTGTGCTTGTTGCAAGCATGCCAGCTATAATGACCTGCTTTTAACTGGAAATGTTCAGAGGAAATCAGCTGGTATGAGCTTGCAGACAATAGGTACGATGCAGCATGAACCACTTATTAAAGCCTTATGCATACTACACAAGACCCACATCTAGCAGAGTTTTTTGCTGTTTTCTCTGTGTATTAAAAAAAAAAGAAAAAAAAAACTCTGCAGTTACAGTAGCCGAGTGCTTGCTGGTGAAAATGAGAAGCACAAGGTGACCACTTGTGCGTACTGTAACTATAAATATGGTGATATTTAATGTATCGAGCATTTCAGTTCCCTCGTTGATGTAAGCTCTGTTGTCAGACTTGTGTCGAAAACACGTTTGCACCATTCCATGAAGCTAAATAATGAATCTCTTTAATATTAGAACAGGTACAGCAGTGTTCCACGGTGCTTATGAAACCGCCTCAGCCTCCTCGGCACTAGATGCTCAGGCCACTACTGCACGCTGAACTCATTACCAGCAAATTTACAAACGAGTCGACTGCTTAACCTATAAGCCCAAAATATTCTGTGACTGCGTCCACGGAATCTTGAAAAGATCAAGAAAAGATGCTTAGGGTTCTTAGCGTGTCTCAGTCGCGCAAGTTGACGTCCAAAAAAAAAGGGTCATGTTCCACAGGGGCCTTAAAAGGTTTTCTGGTGGAGAAGGACCTTGCGCCACGGTGCCTTGCGGGAGAGCCCGAGATTCTCCGGGGGGCTGGCGCGGGTTGGCCGGCAACCGCGGAACCGGCAGATAATTAGCTGAACATTGGGAAAATTTCCCGCCTAATTACCCGTCATTAACGCTGACTGCGCGGCTGCTGGGAGGAACGCGAGAGCCGCCGCGGAAAAGCGGAGAGGGGCGCGATTCTCCGTCCGTCTCGAACCGAGGCGCGGGCCGCTGCCTCCGCTCGAATTCACAGCCTGCGTCTGCGCGATCTCGTGAGCCGTTAGCGGCGCGCGGGGCTGCGGAAGTTTGGGTAATGGAAGCTTAATTAGCTCCCCTCCCCTCCGGTCCCCTCCCCTCCCCTCTCCTCCCACCATCGCTCTCGCTCTGCCAATGCGTCGGCGCTGGGATTTATGGAGATGGCGCCGTAATGGGGCCCGTGTTAATCTGTTTATGGAAACGTGTTTATCGCGAAGGCGTTGGCGGTGAGTAAAATGTGTGCCGCAGACAGATGAGTCGAGCATCTTGTTGTTCGCAAATGGGAAAAAAAATGGGTTCTGGTGTCTCGGACAGACGGTTTGATAATCGGCGGAACGTGTTTGTGAGGGTGCGTATGTGTGTGACGGTGCTGCAGGTGGCCCGCTGAGTCACGTAGCGGATGGACAAGATAAACGCTGGAAGATGTGGCTTACCGCCTTTTATCACCTCCTTGAACATAACTAAAGGGAAGAGTCTTCAAATAGGAAGATAATATAACAACAAAGACACCACTGTCAGACAGAAGAACCGACTCGTATGTAGCGAGCCCAAGCTCACGCTGTTGTCACGTGGAGAAAGGTGGTCTACCTTTAGACTTGGAGAGCAAGGCAGTGAGAAACAGGACAGCTGCTTCCCTGCCTGTGAGTGGGGCCGGCGCTGTCCAAGGTCCTGCAGCACTCCCAATCACTCAAACACCTGCGGGGCTGAACGGACAGCTCAGCAGACCCAGGAACAGGGTGAGGGTGCTCCCGTCACCCTTCCTGCCACTGCAGCATGTTAGTCCTGGGGTGCGGGAGTGCACCTCTCTTCTTTTCATATGTCACATGCAGGTTCGTGCACGTGTACTGTGCTGGGTGTGCAGGCAAACAGGGACTCATCTCCCAGTGCCACTGAGGATAGGGCATCTCAGGCTGGCTGCATGAAATCTATAATGAGGCTAAAGTGAGGCTCATTTTCAAGGGTGCTTTTGAAGCCATCTGATATATGGACCGGAGGAAGCGGCAGTGAGATAGGGCTAGAAAGTAGCACAATTTGGACATGTGGTTCAGGACCCTGCCTCCCAGCAGGGATAGGCAGTCTTTCCAATGCAATGTTTTCAAAATTCTTATTTCAAATACTTTTGAGCTTTGAAATTCATATTCATATCATATTTCACACATAATCATAAATATTAGTGCCATTTGTGGCAAGATATTTTTCTTGAGGCATGTCTGTGTTTTTGCAAATGCATCCTTGTCTATGAAGTGAGCCAAAATGACACAACCAAATGATGGTGGACCTGAAGCACTGATCAAATCCTAGTTTTAACCAAGTGACATTGTCTTGAGAAGCTTTTCACTCATCCTAATGAAAGGCAAGGCTGTTTTGGTTTGAAAAGAATGAGCTGCTCTTCTTTGCAACTCCAGCTTTGCATCCCTCTCCCCTGCAATGTAGATTGTGTGTGTTGAGTTACCGCAGTGGAATAATGATTGGGACTTCAACAGCTACGAGATCTCTCACCCGCCTCTCTTCATCGCACTGTACGCCCCCAGATGCTTCAAAACCATGCCCCCTCCTACACACACGCACACGTACACAGACACACACACACACACACACACACACACACACTGACCTCTCAAAGAGCTGCCTCTGCGAGGAACAACACTTTTGAATTTGCTAAGCGATTTTACCGTGAAAGCAATTGTTGATCCTTCACAGGAATGAAAGCTAGCTCTCCCCATACAAGCCATGCAGATTTGATCAGCTTTTCTGCTGGTTTATATGGAAGCACATTCTGACCCTCATGTAGTTTATTAATGAAAACATAATTTTTACTAAAAAATGAAAGCACTTCAAGGTGCTCAATGACACATCTTTTATTTCACTGTATGGAAGACGGATACTGGAGAGTTACAAAGATGCAGATCACTTAATTCTGCACAAGGAGTCACGATACCAAGGATGAAAACTTCACACTTATAAAAGAAGCATAAAAGAAGCTATATAACATAGCCTCGAATTATCAGCGATACCAGAGTGACGCTTTTGCTAATTAAAAATTCTGAAAAGCACACAATACATTTTTCCTGTTTCATCTTCTCAAAGGTCTATGTCATTGGCACATTTGCTGTATGAAAATTGGAATAAATGACATACTGATTTTATATATCACCTGCTGTGTTTATCATGAGCCAAAAATATGAATTATGTTAAGCGGTGCACAAAAGGAGTGCTGTGTAAACAGAATGGTCTCTGTGCTGCCAGCCAAGTAATAATTTAGTGAAGATGTTGTCGACTGGGGTCCAATCAGGTACTGCGCTGCCTTGACTCAAACGAGCCTCAATATAGTTCATTTCTTTTTTTAAAATGACTGGAGCTTAGTAGACTTCCGTTCTTTCACTTGTTTTCACCTTTAAACTTAAGAGTTAAGAGGTATACTAAATATAGCCATTAAGTGCATTTGCTTTTATCTGATGCAGAACGACTGTAAACTGCCACAAGTGCTGTAGGTTGCTCAATTTTGCTCGCTGAAGAAAATCTTTTATGTTACAAACGTATCACAAGCACAGATTAGATTATTATTGTTCGAAATCAGACATCATTTAAAATGTAATTTGTTTCCCGAAGAACATGATTACTTCTGATGCCATTAAGCTTATTATCCTGGTAATTATAGATGCTTTTAATGACAGCTGGAGATTAACATGAGCCAAGGTCTGCATTCACACCGAAGGGGTCGCGCTGCACTCACATTTGCTTTGATGAGACGGTAGCTTTTTTTTTTGTCATGCGTGCTATCTTCATTTTTCATTTTGCTGCCAGGTCTCACCATGAGATTTTTCTTTTTCGCGACAGTTATCTGGGGTACACACACAAACTGCTGGATTCCATGTTCAAAGTTCTGTCAACCAGTCTGTGTGCAACTCAGAAACTAATGAGATGTTCAGAAGCAGAGTTTTTTTTTTTCATTTATTTACTTGCTATATTTTTTTGCTTCCCTTAAAATGTCAGAAAGATGGTAAATACATCTGTTATTTTGGTTACTTGTTTACTAGAGATGTGCTGTAATGATATTACCCCAGCGTGGGGGTTATGTTAATGCGCTAGGATCCGCATGCTTTAAATCATATATGAACCTGACTTGGCTTTGGTTTATGGTTGCTTTTCTGGAGGGGAAAAAAAAGCAGTGCATTGTGTTTTTGTCAATAAAAAACAACGTACCTAATTAGTAAGTAGCTAGATGAATTGGCTTCTCGGCATCGAGAGTGCCTGATGTTGGACTAGCAAATATGGCTACTTTATATTCGGAATAAACGGAATCGCTGTGCATTGGGATTCAGCTACGCGCCCTCGGTGGGTATTCAGTGAAACACGATGGCAAATGAATTTGTTCCTCCTGTAGATTTCTTCAGAAAATTACCCTCATTATTGCTTTTCATTTCAAACGGGTAGATTTATCTGATATCGTTTCCCTCTGCTAATGGCGGACATTATTGTCTTGTGGCTGTGCAATGCAAACACAAGTATAGGGAGGACGTTGGCAGAATTTTCCACACGCTGCTGGCACGGTTTTACATAATACTGCTGGGCGACGCAACATGGTTGCCCATTACTAAATTCTCTTCTAATGTCAATTTTTTATCTTACTAAGAGGCTGCAGAGTCTGCAGAAATGAAGCAGCACTGAGCTTTGACTGATTCAGATAATTACGGTGTCATCGCAAGAAACCTGGTGAACAACGTTTTTCTCCTCACAAGAGCATGAGACAAATCCCCGTTGAATCTAGTTTCAGAAAAATGCTATTTATAATTGGCCAATATCACTATTATTTTTTGAATTGAAGGAATATAAATTATCATATAAAAATTGGTCATTGCCCTCTGTCCAATGTAGTGCTTTGTTACAGCATATTGCTTATAGGAAATAAGCATGCAATATAGGATTTATTTTGAAAAGGTAACATCTTCGCTCTTATCAGAATAATGAGTAGGCTTTTGTTTCAGAGTAGGGCAGTTCTGTTCATACCTTGAATAGCATTGAATATCATATTTTAAATCACATCTCTGTGAAGCACAGATTACTGAAGATTCCTGCTGGGAGAGAGGATAATTGCTTTGTCCTTTTCGAAAATTACAAATCAGCGCTGTTTAAAAATAGGCTACCTTTAACAGTCGGCTGCAGGACAGGACTGAATTGTTGTTTAAATTGTTGCAGCTGAATGCAGTCACGTTTCATCCATTAGAATTCACATTTTTTGAACTTAAAAGCTGAAACTGAAAATGGTGGCTGGTGAGCCTGTCAGGAGGCTCATGCCACTGAAGTGCTATTTCTGAGTGCACCTTAGCGTGCCCTGCAGTTTGGAAACGTGCCACCGTCAACTGCGGCTAGCAGAGGCCCTGTCTGGCTGGTGCAGGAAGGGGCGTAGGCGGGACTGGATTTTAAAAAATCAACTAGAAAAACTCGAAAGCCGGCAATATCTGGTCTCTTTTCATGTCTTCTGCATCTTAAACATGCTCCAGGTATGCTAGTCCAATGTGAATAGGCCGTTTTCTTACTGGCTTGATAGTGACTTGATAACCAGTATAGCTGTGAACCACCAAGCTTTGTATCATCGACTGGTTTAAATATGATGAATGTGAGTGAGGTTTTCCTGTATCAGCAGCCTCAGCTGCATGGTTATCCAGTGTGCTAACTGTGGTAGCTCAGCTAATGAACCGCTTTGGAAATGGAACCATTTTATGTCATGATAAATATTTACTTCCTCAAATAATCAATTTAATATTTGATGGAATAGCCAAAGGTGCATGTATTATGCGTATATGTATAAATACATAATGTATGTTATATTCAATACTTCATTACCAGGTATGGTTTCTTTTTATACAAAATGTCCTCAGCACGTAGCATGCAAGACAAATAAGGGGCATGTAAAGGGTGGGTTGCTAAGGATTCGAAGACATGATATATATAGCAATTGTTCCCTTTTTGCAGAACTGGTTTCTCATAAAAATGCTAATTTATCTGTTTATTTGCTCATTAACATTTAGTCCACGTACCACCTAGGAATTGCCATTTCAGAGAACTGAAGGCAGATTTCTGTGCTAATTAAGAAACATGGTCTGAGGTAATGTACAGCTTGAAGTTCATTTCTTGGGTGCATATTCTTTGTTTCCCTGTATTTTCTTCCCTTTATTTTGCTATATAGTTTCTGGAGTGTAAGGGAAAACTGAGATCACTTAAAGGTGGCATACGAGAGGGTGACAGTGCAAGCCATCCTTCTCGTTATGATGTATCCCATTTTCAGCTGTTGTTGAAAGCAGTTTTAATCCGTGTCTGAGACGGTGCCTTTCTGTGGTGGTAGCCCTCATATGTGCTGCCTAGACTCCAGTGGAGGCACATTTAATTTTGATGCCACCTGTTGAGCGGTGGAGTGTATTGGGCCATTCTCCGACCTCCATAAAATGGTGGCATGTTTATATTATGTTCTGTTCAGCATTTACAGGACATTTACAACAACAAGAATAACATCAACAGCCAAAAGAAAGGAGGACAGTTGAGGAAAACAGAGCACACTCTACAATGTCTGATCAACTGTTCAAAGCAGAACAGCTTTGTAACTCTGCAGCCTGGTCTGTATTCATTTGTCTCAAGCTAAAATATGAAGGAAACAAGGTAAACAATAGATTTTCAGCAATTCCTCAGGTGAAACCCATTGCATGGATTGCTTGCGGATTACATGCGGAAAATGACTAATCTCCTGTACAAACGCGATGCAGTGAACCAGGCAGTAGCGGGAAAACGATTCTGTTGCCTTTTTTCCCGTCATCATCTCCAGTTTTCATGCAGAAGCAAGGGAGCTTGAGCAGCTTGCGCCAAGCAACAGGCCTTGGACCATTGCCCTCGGGAAATGGATGTGCGACATTAAATTAGTTTCATCATACATCATATTTATATGTGGATTGCTATTTATTATTAAAATTATTTATCATTTGCTTAATATAGGTGATGTACAGTCAATGGCCGCTTTATTAGGTATGCCTATTAGCTTGGGTTGGGCCCCCTTTTTCCTGCAGAACAGCTTGAATTCTCTGTGGCATGGAAAGTGCTAGAAGCATTCCTTAGGGATTATGGTCCATGTTGACTTGATAGAATCATGGTTCCAGCAGATTTCCCAGCCACACGTTCACGCTGCGAACCTTACGTTCCACCTCATCCCAAAGGTGCTTTTTTGGATTGAGATCTGGGGACTGAGCAGGCCATTGGAGTACTGAACTGGAGTCACTGTCATATTTGTGGAAACAGCTTAAGATGAGCTTTGTGACAGAGCACATTCTCCTCCTGGAAGTATCCATTTCAATAGTTAAGTGTGGTCACGAAGGGATGCACATGGTCAGCAACAATGTGTGGGTATGCTGTGGCATTCAATTGATTCTTAGTTGGTATTAGGGGGCCTAATCTGTGCCAAGAAAACATTCCCCACACCATTACACCATCACCACCAGCCTGCCCTGCTGACGCAAGGACCCATGGATTCGTGCTGTTTATGCCAAATTCTGACCCTACCATCTGCAAGTCGCAGCAGAAATGGAGAATCGCCAGGCCAGGCAGTGTTTTTATAATCTTCAATCGTTCTGTTTTGGTGATCACCTGCCCACTGCCGCCTCATCCTCCTGTTCTTGGCAGACAAGAGTGGAAGATGGCGTGGTCTTTTGCTACAGTAGCCCATGGGCTTCAAGCTTCCACACGTTGTGCATTCAGAGATGCCCTTCTGCACACCACTGTTGTAAACATCTGTTACATCAACTGTTATTCAAGCACTTTTGTTAGCTTGAACCAGTCTCCCCATTCTCCTCTGACCCCTCTCATAAACAAAGTGTTTTTGCCCATAGAACTGCCGCTCACCGGATGTTTTTTGTTTATCACACCATTCTCTGTGAACTCTAGAGACTGTAGAGTGTGAAAATCCCAGGGGGGAAGCTGTTTCTTAGATGCTGGAACCACCATGGCATGCACTAACAATCATAACATGGTGAAAGTCACTTTGATCACGTGTCTTGCCCATTCTAATGCTTGATCAAACATCTAAACCTCTGAGTTTCAGCCACATGGTTTGCTGTTTGCGATTTGCGTAAACAAGGACATGTACCTATTTAAGTGGCCAGTGAGTGTAGCTTGCTATGACATGAGCAGTCAAATATAGGCCTACGTAAGTTTTTCTGAAACCTCTTTTTTAATCCGATACTGTGCAAGTGCTCTACGTTTTATGGACGTGACCGCATATTGGCATTTACACGTGTAGTTACAGCCTGTGGAACTAATCCGCTAATGAATAACTCATGAGAGGAATGGAGAACTGGTCCCAATGTAAAGTGTGATGACATAACTGTTAAAAACTGCAGGAGATGGCTATACTGGAGAAACTCGCAAATGGCCCTGCAGGTATTGGACAGTTTGTCGTGATTCTTTTATCATTAGAAGCTGGGCTTTCTTTTTTAGCGGTTCTTTGCATGTAACTCTCCCCTTGGGCGTTGGAGAAGCTCAGGGATGAGTACAGCCCTTGAGCCCCACAGATTTCTTTCTTCGTAGTTTTGATTCTCTTTCATTCATTTTCAATAGAAAATTCCTTCAAATGGCTTTTTACCGCTGGCTTCAATGTCTTTTTTTGTCCGCGCTCGTGCAGAAGATTTGTCACAAAGGATTATACGGTAAATGGAAGGAAATGCTTTGATTGTCTCATTCTTGATGAACCTCACGTGACGATAGTGACTCTATTAAGGAGATGAATCATTAAGCATGAAAACAGCGGATTTAATTCATCGTCTTGAGCCTCGCCAGCACCAGATGTTTACCAAAGTGCAGAGACGGTGGGGTCTGCGAGCCCTCGTGCGTGTCCCTGCGTCGTGTCGCCTTCGAGAGACGTCGGCAGGCGTGGGGCCCGTTCCTCCGTCCCTCCTACAGAGCGGCGTTGAAAAGCGCTTTCGAGTTAGCAAAACACGGAGCGGGCTCCGTCCGCTTTGTAACGACTGCCCGCTTCCCCGTGTTCGACAGGCAGGGTCATTCCACCTGCACAGGCTTCTTCTCCTTCGCTCCGCTCCACCGCCGTGGAAATGAAAGTGCTGGCGATGAAGCTCATCTCATTTATTAAAGGCGGAGGGAAAGCGGTGTGCGCTGGGGAACTTCCCCTGCTGAGGCTGCTGGCTCTCGGGTATGAAATAATCAGGACCTGATTGTATTGTTATTTATTTTTCATTGGCTAGTTGCGGGTTGCAAGTGCACGTCGCATGCAGGGCGATGGCTCTGGTGGCACCGAGTGCCATTTAGAACATTGAGCAGAAGGCAGAAGGAAGTAGATGGTGCCTGTCGCTCATGTGCACATGCTGTGAGTACATCTGCAGGCCTTTTTGTGTTACTCCTTAAAGCTGTATAGTATTTATGTCCTTGTGAAATTAATAAGTAATGAATCAATTATTGTCTATCTATCCGTCTATTTAATGTGAAATAGAAATTAAGAAATCAAGTATAAATGAAGATAATTTCAGTAAAAAAAACTATCTAGCCGCCTAAATTAATGGCATGTGACATGTAAAATGTCTTCATAAAGAGCATCTAATTAGCAAGTAAATATGCATTGTTTTTTTTTCAAGCTTGGCTATTATCAGAAGTGCAGTGCGTACGCATTCTAAAGTGCTCCCCAAAGTTACTACCCAAGACCTTCGCTAATAATGTTTGCAAATGCATTTCTTAAATTAGACGTCTTAATGATGTCCCAGGTGAAGAGGGAGAATGCTTTTAGTTTGAGGCCCTGTGGTGAAAGGGCTCTGAATGCAGCTCTGGGGTTTCCCTTTTGTTTACCCGCGTACATGTTCGACATCTCCCCGAGCTGCAGAAACGAGGCGAGGATGAAGACAATGTGGGCGGGAGAACAAAAACCCGCAGAAGTGGCGCGCGCGCCGAGGATCGATCCCGCTTTCACCCCCGACCGGTCGAAACGCGACGCGGAAACATTTCAGCTATTCTCATCAGCAAGCTGCTCTTCCCTCTCCCGTAAAAAATTAATTACCGGAAGTTTTTTTTTTGGCTTTGATCCACCCGGTTTGAATTTATGTGACACTGTCTTTTTATTTTGAAAAACATCAGCGACTCCTATTCATCACACTATAATGAATAATGGTAGGGGAGAGGAGATGCGTTTCGCCTTCTGCCTTGGTGTCTGTTACACTGGGTTATCAGTCTGTCAGAGGAGCTGGATTGCACACATCTACCTACACTCATGAGTAGGCAATATCCAGCAGATTAAATTCCACCCTCACATGCATCAAGAACTTCATATTTGCTTGGCATTTCAAAACCAATTCTGCGTATTGTTGACATTTCCTGCAAGGCAAATAGATTTTGATTTCTATGATATGTCGTTCAGCAAACCTTTAAATAGCTGTGGCGTCCTATACAGTTTGCCTACATTTCCCAAGTGTCTCGCTCTCTCAGCTGCATTTCTGACGATCTCTTGACTCCAGAGGCAATTGTTGTAGGACAAAAAATGTATTAAACTACAATACCCAATAGCGTTTAGAAAGGTAGTGATTCATAGTTAGCTAAAAACCATAAAAATGAGCTATAAATTGACGAAGTAATCATAAAGTATAGACAAATCCTATTGTTATGTATGAAGCCTTCCTTAACGCTTCACAGATGTTGTAGAATATGGATTAAGTTATTTTAAAAAAGGAATCCATTGATGTGATAATTGGTATGTTGCTCTGTATCTTCATAAATAGCAATGTTTGCTTAAGGCTGCTCTTTTTAAAAAGTGGTTGTTCATTGTTTATGAAGAAGCTGTATGGAAGTGATTTATGTTTCACTATAAATAGCAAAATTTTGACTGACTACCTTTCTCTACTGAAGTATTCTCCAATTTGTCAAATCAAAATTTTACATTTTCAGTCTGACAGAGAAAACCAGAAACCATAAAAATGTAGTAATGTAATTCTCAACACTTTGTGTATGAAGTATAAAATAAGAAATAAATGTTTTCAAGCATTCCCATATAATGTCCTTTATGTAAACAAACTTATATAATGTCCTTTCTACCATAGGCAGTTGAATATATTTGCATGCATCCTTTTAAAAATCTCCTTGTTAGTTTTAATGATGAATGAACACAAACAGAACTGATCCCTACAGAGTGTGACTGTGTCTAAGAGGGTAATTTGCTTGTGGCATAAAATAAACAGAAGGTGCGCTGTAAGCCAAACACACTCCTGCATTATTTGAGAAGCATGGCTAGATATTTAAATCAGCTATCTGTGTGTATTAACTGATTAAATGCACAATATCTACCCACAGGTTACGTGCACTTTCTTCTCATTTTCTGTTTGTGATGAATATGTTACCATTGATGCGCACATAATGCTAACAGTGATTTAGAAAACATGGCACCTGCCCCATCTGCTCTCCCTGTCAAGCACAGGTCATTAATAATGATGGCTTTGGATGAGCTTGTAGCTGAAACTAACGATGCTCTTTGATACGGGGAATGCTTGAGAGGAAATTACTCTTTTATCCCGAATCTGAGAGCTGACAAACCATAGGAAGGTGCTTTATGTTTTATGCCTGTTGTAACATGCAAGGGAATTTACTGTTCCCATTTAAAACCTCATCTGCACGTGCGTGCTTGTTTGTATATGTGGTTCAGGAAAAAAGAAATGTGCAAACTTCGCACCTATTTATAAACAGCCTGCTGTGTGTCTTAATTAAATTGGGACGGTTAACTGTTTGCATTAACAGTTAACACAAGACGGAAAAAAATAGACATGCAAATAATCCGTGCATTGATTAGCACACCACACTGAAGGTAAAAATGGAGAGATTCAGGCAAGCAAAGCCTTGAGACCTCAGATAATGTGCATTCTTCACATCTTTACCTTCGCAGTCTACTGACACTAGCTCAATAAACTCCTGTCATGGTGCCCTCACTTTAAGTCTTGACTTATTAAAATATTGTAATGTAAATATGGTTTCTCATCTACCGTGATTGTTCCATCTTTTTTAAAGCATGCGATCGCTCCCATGGCTACCCTTGATTGGCATGCGGCGTGGTTGGTTTGGGTTAGTGGAGGAATCCGAAGGCATTGATCCAAAGGCATTTCGCAGCAGGCGGGCTGTAAGTAACAGTACGCTTGGTGTGCTATGGCAACTCGTCTGGAAAATGAATAGAGTCCCCCCCCCCCCCCCTCCCCCGCGGTCTCTTTCAATTCTGTGCATCGATTGGCTATTGGTAAAGACCCGCTGCACAGCGAGTGGGAAGTAAATATTGTGATAGACGTGGAACTGTCATCTTTCATTATCCAAAAACCGAGGAAAGCAAATGGGAACTCTTCTAAACATCAAAAGATGCCCATGTGTAGATACCAAAGCGGATGATTTGCCATTAGTGTAGATTAGGCCACATTCTCAGTTGCACTGTTATACTGATTCAAGCTGGAACCAAGGGCACACACAGTACCTTCCCTACAGTCATTTCAGCATATGTTATTTGGGGTAAAGTAAGGGCAAAATGTGACTTAATTATTGTGATGGCAGGTATGCCACCTGCCAAGTTACGCCTTGGCAGGGCATGCCCCACAGCTACAAGGCTGAGAGTTTGGCACTTTTTTGGGTTTCCTACAGAAATGACTACAATGACCACTGACTCTCAGCCCCTAAGAACATTAACTTCTGTAACTTCTGGCCTCATGTAAACACAGACTTCAAATGCAACTTCACACGTCCACACAATAAAGCCCCAAAATGGAGTTATTTTGTGTTTTCCTCCTTCTTTTTTTCCTTTCCTGTTCATCCTGCCAATATAATCACAAATGCTTCAGTCCCACAATCAGTAATTCTCCCCATTGGACATTTAGCTACATCTGCCAATAACAACATCTGACCACAGTAGTCTGATCAAATTAGCAAATTGCAGGATGCTTGGATACACAGGCAAAATGGACTTATAAGGAAGTGCACATGATGCTATTTCAGCCATTGGAACACGTTTTTAACAACTTAATGGTTGCCATCTTTGTTTTGTGTGGAAGCCATCTTGTTTGCAAAAAAAAAAAAATATTAACTTTTACAGCTGTATAATCTTTGTGGGAAATATATTAAATATTGTAAATATTTCTGAAATGCGTTATCTGTGATTTCACATGCGAACCCCATATCGTTTCATGACTAGGCCTTGTTACCATTTAAATTTTGATGATACCCGTGCTAATACTTTTGAAAAGTATGGTGCTTAAATGATGCCTGAAACAGTAGTATATCTTCTAAAATAACAAGCAAATGATGACATTAAAGAATGTCTTTTCTATTGTAAAGGCAAGCTCCATTTTTTGAATCCTCTTCGGAGAAATACAGCCACACTTTTCACAGTCACAGTTTCACTTTTGGCTTTTTGACCAAGTTTAACACTAGCTTGCTAACAGTACTTGCCAGAGTGAGTGTAATGTTAATGACGATGGCACCGAAATGAAGCATCGAAATCTGCTTTGCAATTTGGTACCATAGTGCTAATGGGTTTTGGGGCCGTACCCTATTCATGATTTGGATAGCTACATGGCTACAAGGTAGGCCCTAAAACCATGGACTACTATTGCAGGCTTCGCCCAGTCAGGGGCTTGTTCTGTGGGGCTGCTGCTGAGTACTATTGGAGTCATTTCCCAACAACGTTACACAGAATGATGAAAATGATCAAGCATACAGGCAAGATGAATCACCGCCAATTTGACTATTCATGGCCAGTTTAGTAAGTCAGTGTTAAAAACTTATGCAATATTGATATTCAAATTATATCAAAATGTTTAATACATATGTTTATGAAAAGTCAGGAAGGGGGAGCTATACGGATTTCAGGTTTAGGCAGGTTTATCGATTTTCTTAAAGTGACAAAGGTCAAATTGACGGCTGGGGCTCTTTTACTTTTTAACTGGGCTACTGCAGCTACCTTGCAAATGCCATGTTTTGAAATTAATGTTAGCTAGGCCTATCATCAACCAACATTTTGCATGTTAAAAAACATTTGTTGAGATTTTTATTATATATACTGAAGATGAGAACCAAAATTAACCTACTTCACAGTCTTCGTTTATTTTGTTCTCCCTGCAAACAGAGTGGATTTTGGACTGCCGGTCGTGTTCTGCCTTTAGTCATTGAGCTCTGAAACTAGAGTGAAAATGATTCCATAGGAATTGTGCCTCCTGGTTGCACCAGGCCATCAGCATGACATTTAAGTGTCCTTAGGATGTGAGGATTATACAAGCAGCACAAGGGGAGCCTTGAGTCTCCCCATCCATATTAAAAAACGGCTCTCCTCTCTCTCTCTCCCCCCTTCTCTCTCTATTCTCTCCCTCCCTCTCTCCCCCTCTCTGTCTCTCTCTCTCTTTCTCTCCCTCTCCCACTCCTTCTCTCTGTCTCTCTCATGACAGTGAATTTTCACCCACAGGGACATGTCTGAAATTGCGGAAAACTGGCGTTAAGTGATGAAAGGCAGCAGCAAATGTGCTGAGGTGTCATCGTCAAGCCCCGTGTGATCATGGAGCTGGCTTTAATGAGACAGCCCTCACGCAGGCCACCGCACCGACACGCGTACTGCTCCAGGTCACTTGACTTTAATCGACACCCCTTAGAATACGAAAACAAAAGAGGCCATCAAAGGACGCGGGCGCGTGCCTGAAACTTGTGCTCGACAATGAGACGCGCCTGTCCGGCGACGATGCCAGTCTGCAGGTCTCAGCACATTTGACGACATGGGAGAAAGAGTGGCCTTGACACGCCGTATCCTATTGGCCAATTACGGTGCCCTCCCCCCGGGAAGCAGGAATACGAAGATGGACGCGACGCTGAGAGAGTCGGGCATTCCGCCGCCCCCAACATTTCTGCCAGTTTGCAGTGAGATTGAAATTGAGAGGACGCTTCGAAAGCCGTTTTAAAAGATGTCCGAATGCATCCCGAGTATTAACCTGGTCACACGCATGCAATGTGTTTGGACTGCAACATGCACTGAAATTTTGATTGTATCAAATGTGGCACTTAACAAAACAAAAGATTGTCTAAAGAAGACCATACGCAAGCACACACGCACGCACATATAAGCATACAAAAACATATGTAATTTTTAACTGCATACTCTTTGGGTTCTATGAATAATTGACTGAAGGTGCTGCAAATTGCGTAAGTTCTCCGCGGTTTCGGTTCAGCCATCTGTCACTGCCAGGATGTAATTAGAGGAAGTCGCGTTACGGGGTCCAGCACTGGCTCCTTCATTAGGCGTCTGAGCGTCAGGCGAACGCGGAGGCCACCGGTAATGAAGAGAAAGCGATTTCCCATCACACCGATGCACAGTTTTGATCATCAGATCTGTGACAAATCCCTGCAGGAACCCACCTCCCCCCTGCCCGTGCCTCCCCCCCCCCACCCCCCACCCCCATCCCCGAGCCAATCCCCTACGACGCTGCCATGGTTACACGCTATCATAAATCATAGATGGTATATGAATGTCCCTTTTGCCATCAGGCACCCCTGAAACGAACACGGGGGTTCGGGGTCAGAGGTTCGGCCGCGAAAGTGACCTCCGACGACGCGGCCGGCTGTGTCACCCTGCGGTCAGAGGGGCAACTGTGTGGGGCCTCATACACGCTGGACACGATACACAATAGAGAGAGAGAGAGAGAGAAGCTGAGAGGGGGAGAGATGGAGGGAGAAAGTAGAGAGAGAAGGAGAGAGAAAGAGAGAGAGAAAGTGGCAGAGTGGATGAGAGGGGGAAAGATGGAGGGAGAAAGTAGAGAGAGAGGGAGATAGAGAGAGAGAGCTCTAGGGAGAGAGAGAACAATTGCTAGGTTACAGACAGGGCCCACTCCCGCTCTGATTTGACATTTCATTTTTTTTTTCAGATCCTTTGGCACAGTGCTACTATGCCGCATATTCTTAGCTTTTCCAGCTGTCTTAAAACGACAGAAAAGAAAAAGCTAACCCATGAAGCAGTAAGCTGAGCACTAGCCACCTCACGTGTGTGAATGTGGGTGTTCGCTCATGTGCCTGTTTGTATTAAGTACGATTGTGTTTGGGTGTTGGGTGTTCTGAGTGTGTGCGTGTGTGTTCATGCATGCATGCGTGTGCGTTGTATGTGTGCTGTGCCTCTATGACTCGCAGTTGTGGACTCCGAGGACAACATGGCCTGTATTTATAAAAGTTAAATCCTATTTTGTTGAAAAATGAACAATAAAAACTGCCAGTCCAAAGTGGCCCCTGAACCGAATGGTAATATGTCGCACACAGAAAACCACTTCTGCCCATTTGCAGTAAAATGCATAGCATTCATTTATAAAGGAGTCTATATGGGTCGAAGAGGAATCAAATGCACTCCATCACGGGGAGAGGGAGAGAAGAGACAGATAAAGAGAGGGAGAAAGAGAGAGCGATTGACAGAGGCCACCTGGAAAGCCCAGCTCACACCATTCTGAGTGTGTCAGACTGAGACCTCCTCCTGCGCGAGACACAGCTCACCCTGTTCTGCATGACGGGGGCTCATCTGGTCCTCACCGCAGACCGGGGAGGGCAGAATGGGCATCGGGGTTGGGGGGGTGGGGAGGGGGACGGTCGGTTCCTCCTCCGGCCGCCCCGCCGCGGGGGCTTCCCGCGCTGCTCGCTTCCAGCCGCCCGGGCGTGCCGGCCCCCCGCCGGCCCGCTCATTACCGCCTCCCCGCCTCCGCCCGCCAGCCCGCCGCGCTGCCTGCCGGGCGAGGCTCGTCGTTTCAGACGCGCTCCATTATTTATTTACAGCCGCAGCTGCGCGCGGCGTGGAATTAGCGACAGCGGCTCTCGCGGGCCGCGGCGGGCTCGGGGGATTTCGGACGCCGTCTCTGGGACAGCCGCGCGCTTCGACGGGAAACGAGGTCTCGGTCGCGAAAAGCCGTCGCTCGTTCTCGTTCCTCTCCTTCCCGGTCGGCGGTTTGGAAGGGCCGCGGCTGGCGTCGGGCCAAAGGAAGGTTTTGAGCTCCTGATCCGGGCGTGGCCTCATGAGCTGCGGCCTGCCGTTAGGTCGTCAGGCCTGCGCCTCAGAGCCCGCCCCTCCGCGCGCGCTAGCGGGGACGAGGCTAGCCGTTATCCAGCCAGGGGACAGACGACGGGGGGGAGGTGTTGTTTAACACGATCGGCGGAGCTCCACTCTTTGCTGGTCTCCTGCGGGTGGAGCGTTTTAGGGTCGCGAGATCAAGGTTCCAATTCCCCGCGAAGCGAAGGGCGAGCGAATTCGCCGTCCTCCAGTCTAGGGCGGGGCGTCCGCGCGGCGCCGGTTGCTACGGGGGGGACGGGCGTTTGGTATGCTGTCTGTCACTCGCCTCCCTCCAGATGTTTTTCTCATATCAATGCGCCCGTCTCCAGACAGTCTGAAATGTGTGTAATTGACTGCCGCGGTAAGCCTGCATCTCAGGTGGATGGTTAGCACTCTGGCTGGGTCTCCGGGGGAGCTGTGGGGAGCTCAGTCGTTCTGGGACGATATGAAATCAGACCCAAGGGAAGAAATGTGGGAAAAGTGCATCAGACGACCGGCTAAAGGTCAGCACGTCTCTTCTGTTCTGTACAAACTGTTTCCTTGTTTGTTTCTTGTTCCGGGCCACTACCTTTCAGTGCAGATTGAAAAAGACTGGGGTTCGTTGAAATTGATGTTTTGAAGTTTAGTCTCCCGGGTAACGTGCAGTGTAAATGCTCTTGAGGTGCCCGCGACGTCCGCGGTTTCGACGCGTCAGTGTGATGCATTGTGTTTTGATGAGTAGACTGCAGTTGCTTGTTTTTCAACAAGGGGTACTCTGGATAAAGATTAATGTAAAGTTAGGCTTCTTTTAATACATGACAAGGCAGTGCCAAAATTGTGTTAAGTATACTTGACCTCCATTCCTGACTCCTTGTAATAAATTTTATTTTCTATTTCTGGAATAATGTAGCATGCAGATTTTATGCTCTTTTGTGTTCTTTTATTGGCTGTGGTCTAACAGGTTTTCTTTGGGCTTGCTGTGGTTAATTGTCTGGTGTTTTTTTTTTACTATTGTTTTTTTACTATCTGTTACAGCCAGGCCCAATATAACTGATGCCTCGAGCACACAAAATATAAATCACAGTACTGCCATGATGCTCCGGGTTTCACAGAGAGAAGGTGCGTCTTCTTGGGCCACGATTCCTTTTGGGACTCTATAGGCGATCCATCTCAGAGAAAGACCGTCACATGCAGGGAACTGCTGATTTTGACATGCTGACGTTTTCTCCAGTTGCAAAAACACAATTTACACGGAGGCCCGCCTGCCTGGTTTTGAACAACTCAATGCGTTTTGATAAAAATCAGAAAAATAACTGTCAGTGTGTAGCCTACTGCTGCCAGTCCTAATGAACCTCAAATTGTTCCTAAATATAAACCTGATCACCTCCTTTTAATTTGAATTACGAACTGCAGTTAAATACAGGCTGAAGCAGAGAGCTATGGGTAGGGTATGGGCATGGGTGTATTGGCCCTGTCGGCCATTTTGGAATTGGAATCGTACTGTGCCCCTCCATTACGGCCATGCTGTCCATATTCCCTCTTCAGAGCAGCACGGCTCCACTCTGCCGATACGCTTTCTCGAGAGCCAGTGACTATTTCCATGCCACAAGCCACACAGCATACTACAGGAGAGCTTGCATGGGTTGGAGAGGCGTGTCTTTCATTGATACAGACTGGAAGTCTGTAGGCTCCTATTGAGAGGAGCTGGAAGCCACTCCAGTTTTAACCTGCAGTGTCTCTGCTATAAGGCCCAGCCTTTGTACTGAAGAGAAACATGACCGCATGAGCCGTTAGGGGAGTCCAAGCCTGTGCAGAGTGGACAGACTCTAGTCCTTTTTTCCAAAAGTTTGTTTCTGATTTTGTTAATGACTAATCGCAGAGCATCCCTGTAGCTTTTTTTTGTCTCATGCTTGGAGAAGAAATCCTGCATGCGCTCTCCTTTGTGTTAAATTCTGTGCTGTCTGCTTAAAATATCAACAAAAACTGAAGCACCATGACATTCAGCCTGCCTATTCTGTAACAGCAGTTAGCCAAACTTCAAACGCTTCAGATGTTGTACACGGCGACATGTTAGATATAACAGTACCTCGCCCAAATAAATCAGGCTTTTGCTTACATTTCAAGGTACAAGTGAAAAGGCAGAGCAATGCTCATATCTACAGAGCATGAGGGGACTGTCAGCTTTGTCTTTGCCATCTAAAACATTGTTTTGTGTTCTTTGGCATTGTAGGTATTTGTTTTCTCTCAAATACATGCATATTGCCAGGAGCAGTGGCTCCCCTGTGAGGCCTCCCCACAATGTCATTTTCAAACACTGTGAGAAAGGCACAGTAACCAAGGTGATCACAGAGTTGTGAGCTATGCATTTCTGCATGTATCGAGGTGTAGCAGAGGCTGAAGGCTTTGAGGTTATTCCGTCGAGTCTAATTCAGGGTGGACAGTGCAACCAGCACATAGATATCATTTCAATGGTAGGGATTCAATGTTTATGCTTTGGGAGGAGCTATCATCCAATGGCTTGGTCAGACCAAAAGTGGAGGGATTGATTCCGTTAGCAATAGCCTCGGTTTGAGGCGCTCATGCATAGTGTAGTGATGGCTCCCACAGCCTGGAGAGAATCCAGTCATCTGTGTTCGGTTTAAGCGCAGGTGCATAATGTAGCCATGCGTCCTGTGGTTCGGATTGCTGACTGCAGCTCAGTCCAGCAGAGTGACGCATAATTATCTTGACAGTAGCTGCGTGTGTCTTGGTTCAGAGGCTTTTGTTAATTCCCATAGTAACCTTGGTTATAAACAGCTGGCCTAAGAGCTCTGGTAACAGTTTTAGGCTGTCTTCTTGTTTGCCTCACTGTTTACTGTATGCTGGAGTAAAATCAACTGATAAATTCAAAACTGAATTCTATTTTATTCTGTTACCTGGTGAAAAAAAAATGGTTTAAAAAAATTCACTGCTCATAAGATTTGCCATACACCATTTATGGTGCTTATTTATTGCTGTGTTTTGCAGGAGTGTAAAGTCCCATTATTGTGCATAGCCTTGCCACGTCTGTGATTCCTGGCCGCATCCATCTGCATTTCCCACAAACAATCATTCAATTATCTGTTATCATTCCAATACACAAGGCCATCCGGCGAAGCAAGCAATTCTTATCAATGGCGTTTTAATTGAAATTCCGAAAGTGAAAGAACACCTTCGAACTCAACCTCTGTGGAGACCTTCATGCACTGTTTAACAATGAGAAAATCAGCAAGAAACCTTTCAAGGAGACAACGGCAGCCGGCTCTAGGTAAAGGTACCATTCACGCTGAAATGAAAGGTGTCAGAATTCTTTACTGATGGCCGCCTTCTGTGCATTGTCGGTTTCTTTTCCTTATATTGTAGCTGTTGATCAGCGCGGAGCCGAACGGGAAAGACTCGTGTTTTTTTGTTTGACATTTGTAGACGTCAGGACTGCTGAGCAACATTGCAGGTATGCTGTGTGTTACTGATTTTAAGGCAGTGTGTGAAATGTAGCAGTCAAACACTATAGGCTACATCTTTGCCTGTCTGCTGTTATTATGGTTTTTTTTTAATGTACCTCGCTTTACTACTGACCTTTCTGTAGGAAATGGATATTTGGATGTAGCTTATCTGCTCTGCTTAAATATGTGGGGTTTTTTTTTGTTTTTTTTTTTTGGAAATGCAAATGTTTAACTTAAATTACAAAACATGTCAGTGTTTCTAACAATATTCCACAAACAACATTTTTTTTTAAGTTAACATGATATTTTCAAAGAAGGTCGAAGGATTCAACCACTTTTTGGCCATTTAGCAGATGTTTTTTTTTGGAAAGTTACTCACATACTGTAGACTGTATTTTTATATACAACCCATTTATAATACAGCTGGACTTTACTGTAGCTATTCAGTTTAAGAACTCTGCTCAAGGACAGAGCAGCAGTGCCGCAGCTCAGAATCAAAAATACAACCTTTCAGTTACCAGCCCAGTTCTCTAACCGTTACACCCCAACAACTGAGCACACACCAGTGCTTGCTGTTTACAAGGCAGTTTTCCCAAAAAACCAAAATCATGTGCTCTTTCAAGATTAAAGGTTTATACATCATTTTTTTTTTTTTTTTTAATCTTGGGATGAGTTTAATGTCTGAATATGACTGAAAAGTGTAGAAAGAAGATAAGTATAGAGTTACAATCATATTTAACCTACTTTGAATTTTTCATAGAACTGAACTTTGTGCACGTACAGTGTCTGTACTGATGCATGGGTATGCATATCTATTCTATTCTATATCTAATCGCTTGTGGTTTGCCCCATATTTGCTCTTTTAGTCCCACTTGGCTGTTATACTGATGTAATTTTGTTTAGGTGTTTCCTAACTATGTAATTATGGTCTCCACCTGTCTCAGGTGTTGGCTGTTTTTGTGATTGGCAAATGAATTGCTGTCGATTGCTGGCTACTCTGTATGTGCTTGCAACATGGTCTTATGTGTATAGCACAAGATGGTTTCTTAACCAAAAGGCTTGCTGCACTTTTGTTTTTTCCACTTGTACTATTAAAGATTGGCATTATGTTTTTCTCCACTTGTGTATTTTTCCTTGCTTGGAGTGCGAGTATTCTCTTTGTTTTTATGGACATGAGCTTTATACCTGCGCTCCAATACGCAGATACCACTTCTGTGTTGTTTTACAGAAATATACAGAAACCTCGGTATGAATTATAAAAAGTGCATGACCCCTCTGGGAATAGTATAATTGTGTAAACACGGGAAGAAATACAATTTAAGATTCACAAGCATTAATGCATGCTTATTGAAAGAGGTCTCTGTTTCAAAGCTCTTCATGTTTCACATGAATCATTTTCTTTCTGTTTCGCAAGTTCTGCAGCAAAATGGTTGTTCCCCTTATTGATTTTTAATTTTGCTTTTATGATTTTTAATACACTACAGTTTATTGTCTTTAGTTCTGTAATTTGATAAAGCAGATGTCTTATTTACTGAGGCAGTTCAGGTCTCATGCTCATGGGTACAACAATATTTCCTCTTCTGAAAAAATTTGACTCCACAGTGCTAACCCTTATTCCTTTTCACTTTAACCTTTTACCACCCACCCCCCTTTTTGTTCTCTCGAAAGTATCTTGATATGGATTGCGTTTATAATAAAACAAAGTAACTATATTTGTTCGTTAGACCCTTGTGGTGAATAAGGATATAAAGTTTTCAAGGATTTATTACATTTTTGGACTACCAGGATGCTTTGAAGGTAGGGAAACACCTTATTCTAAGATTTACTTTGAAAAGTCTGGCGTAAATAGTACCTGGATTGTATTTACGACAGGCGTTTTTTTTTTTTTTTTTTTAAATGACCATGACCGAAAAGACAGGAGTCTAATCTTTTAATACATATATTACATGTTCATATTCATGCAACTTTTCATAGTGCTAGGATTCCATGCTAATTTTACATAGCGCTAGCGTCCCACCAGCGGGTCCGTGAGTGAGAAAAGGTTTTAACAGTCGTGAATGCCCCTGTACCTCCAATTTTAATGGAGGCAGATTGTCAGTATCTATAATACCCAAAAATTACCTGGGCCAAAAACTTATGCTAAAACAGAAATAACATCACAAAACCCAAGAAAGTGAACAATCCCTTTAAAATGTAATTGTCCGATGTTAAAATTATTCAGTATTCAGCACCTACCAGTAGAGACAGTATATATTTATTGTGTGTGTAAATCATGGAAATGCTAGACTTCTTGATGAATGCATTCATGTGTTCCCTCATTAAAATCAAATACTTTTTTTAACTCTTACTGACTTACTGGCATTCATTCACATAGATTGATATAGTGTATGTGCTGCTTATATTTTCTGAATATTTTACAGTGCACCATGTTTATGATGTCATATCAGTTAAGGCTTGAAGTTATCAGTATTTCACACTATCAGTTGCAAAACAAGGTAATGCTTTATTTGACCCCCTACTAATCATGACTGTGGGACTATTTTGACATGCTGTGACAAATGTAATTAAACATAAATTTTTAATGACACTTTTATGAAGGTTTCATGAGTCAAATAAAGTTACCAAAAACAAACAAATGCCTATTTGGGCATTCCCAGCATGCACCTGGACAGTGGCATTTGGTGGTTTGATATACTGTGCAATATATGCATGCTGTGACATACAGACGGGTGACACATTAAAGGAAAAACCTGAATAAATGAGTGGAGAAACATAACAAATGCAGATGCTTCCATACAGGTGTACTGCCTGATATAATTAAGCAAATAACAACCAAAAATTCTCTTCCTCAGGTGACTGCGAATGTCAATGCAGGACATGATCAGACTGTGTCAGCAAGAACAGTCAGTCGACAACTACATAGAGAGGAATGTTATAGTAGGGTTGTAGTGCATAAACCCCTCATTACAAAGATGAATGCACATTTGAGAATTGCAGAAACCATCGGCACTTGTAGACCTATGGTTATCCAGTGATGGAACATTTCTATCCTGATGGGAGTGGTCTCTTCCAGGATGACAATGCCCCCATCCACAGGATACGAGGGGTCACTGAATGGTTTGTTGAGTATGAAAATTATGTGAACCATATGCTATGGCCTTTGCAGTCACCAGATCTCAACCCACTTGGACACATTTCGGAGATTTCGCCGATGTGTTTGACAGCACTCTCCACCACCATAATCAACACACCAAATGAGGGAATATCTTTCGGAAGAATGGTGTTCCATCCCTCCAGTAGAGTTCCAGAGGCTTGTAGAATGTATGCCAAGGTGCAATGAAGCTGTTCTGCAGCTTGTGGTGGCCCAACACCTTACTAAGATACTTAGTTGGTTATGTTATGTTGGTTTTTCCTTTAATTTGTCATCCATCTGTATGTAATTAACCATGAAATTTTAATGACAATTTTATGATGGTTTCATGAGCATAGTGTCAAATAAAGTTAAACAAATAAGCAAAACAAATATAAAACTCATAGAAAGTGCCTGATTGGGCATGCCCAGCATGCACCTGGACAATGGCATTAGGTGGGTTGATATACTGTGCTGTACTGTATGGTACCAGTGTATAGCATGGTGCACATTAAGAAGATTACAAAATATTTTGGCAATGTTTTTTTTAATTTCCTTTTAATCTATTGCTAAATTGAGTGATGCACCTATTAAGAAGACTTAATAGGCATGATGTTTGACAGATGTTTTTACATCTGCATCGGGTCATAAATCAAGCTATTCCCCTTGTATACGGGGCTGAAATATAATTGCTTTTTTCAGTTGTCCAATTGGGACAGCACCCAAAGGGAGGCTGTGTGTAATGTATGCCAGTTTCTTCCCAAATGTTATTCTTTGTCTGCTTCTCCTACCACAGAGCTGTCCCCGCCACATTGTTGCAGTCGTGATAAATTCTGTCTCTCCTTTTGTTTGGCAAAATTAGTGCCTTTGTCTTGCAAATATCGGGGATTACGGTAAATTCAACCCGTACGTTCAGATTCTATAAAATAAGTTGAACTGTGAAGCTTTATTTGCAGCCTTTCCTATCTGAATCAATAGGATAATAGCAGACCGTAAAGATTTAATGGAAATTCACAGAACCTTAAAGGATGGATTGTTTCAGTGTCCTTTTATTGGCACAGAACTAATCTGGCGTGAATCGTACAGCACTATGTAAAAGTCTATATCTAAAAAGGGGGGGAAAGGCATAAAATAAGCATATGGTGTGAGTGTTTCTTTCAATAGGTGCAGCTTCCCCAGTTGTGCATGGGACATGAGATTTTCAGAAAGGTTCCTCTTGCCTCTGTCTTTGGCACTCTGTATTACTGAGACGGATGGGAGTAATAGCTCTGCAGTGGCCTGGCTCCCTGCCCAGGGGCTCCTCGTGTTACAGTAATGGAGATAAAGTCAGACACGAACCATGAACCCACCGCCCGTTACATTACACATATAAATGAACAAAATCCCAGGGATCATTTCAACATATGAGCAAAGACATTTGGATGGCTTATTCCATCTCTACATTATTGCTGTCTGGTTTATGATGTTCGTCAGGGGAAAAAAAGTAAGACTGCTGGTCAAGGCTGAGTAATTACAGTCATAGAAACGTGGTTCGACCATGTGACCACATAACGAGCAGGGCATGCGTGCAGGGAACTAGTGTTTCATAATGAACACGAGAACATGAGTGTTATCTAGATTTTTTACCTGCTGCCCAGAGGGTATCTAGCGCTGCGTTGAGCCAGCTCTCTGCTGCATGACCTTATCTGACCCAAACCCCTTCACTCTCGTTGAAATGCTGGAGTACATTGAGATGAATGAGTTGGGTCCTTTCTCCAGTGTACCAGATAACTCTTTCCTCTGTGGATCCCTCTTGCTCAGTGGCACATTTTACTTAGGTAAGGCTTATGGGAGGAGAGAGAAACATCAGTAATCCTGCACTGTTTAATGACAAAACCAATGGATTCCAATACCCTAATACCACCCAGCAACAGTGTCCTTCCAGGGCCACCCTCTTTTTAAATAAGACCTGCTCTACTATACATTGCCCTTGTCTCTTAACATCTGAACAAAGGATTTAAAATGGTACCTTGAGAGGTTCTTTTATAGGATATGCAGTACTGTACAGAAGTCCACAACTATATACAGTATCGAATCGTATTTAGTGTGTCCAACCTTCATTACAGCTTAAATTTATTTTCGTGAGGCTTGTTTTGAGTTTTTCAAAGAAATCTGCGGGGATATTTTTCTTGTAAATACCTACAAAGTTCAGTCTCATAAATGAATTGCATTTTCAGCTTCTCTTAATCCAAATAATCCCAAACACATTCAATGATGTTGAGGTCTGTATTCTGGGGTGGCCAGTCCATTCTGAGAACACGAGCAGCTTGGTGTTCTGAGCAGTGTATTTGGGGGGCATTATCTTGCTGTAGAATGAATTTGCTCCCAATCAAGCTTTGTACAAAGGGTATTGCATGATATGTAATGATTTGTTTGTATTTATCAGCATTAATAATAGCTTCAGTCAAAACCATTCACCAGCTCCAGATGTTGTTAGACAACCCCAAACATGCACTGATCCTCCACCATGCTTGACTGATGGTTGTAGCCATTGATTGAGAGTCTTTCATTGCTTCAGCAGCATAAATACTGCCTTAGCTTACTTGCAAGACTCATCGGTCCATAAAACCTTACTCCACATCTTTGGTATCCAGTTTTGTCTAGTGCAAATTCTTCTTTTTGTTTCCTTTTCTCAGTAGTAGCTTTTTGATAACTGCACATCCTTTCAGATCCATAGTATTGAGTTGTCTTCTCTTGACAGAAATACTGGTGGATTTCTTCTTATCTGAAGTAAGAGTGGAGCTTGATATTTTTTATCTCAAAGATAAAATCTTTAAGTGCTATTGTTGTGACGGTGATAGTTTTGGTGGTCTACCTGTTCTTTCACGGTTGTTAAGATTCCATTTTCTCTGTATCTTTCAATGATCTTTTGAACTCCACTTTTGGAAACTCCTGTTTTTTTGTTTGTTTTTTGCTTCCTTATGTCGATGAATTATCTTATATCTAATCTCATCAGAACTATGTCCTTAACCATTTTAGATGCACATGAAAAAGAAATCTGCAAGGCAGCTAAGGCGTGTTTCTGAAGTTATTTGAATGTTTGAGTGACTTTTGAAGGCAAAGAGATCTAACATAACGTCATTGACACTTTTGGTAACAACATTTGCTGGGAGGACACAGCTGTAACTTGTTGATTGGAAAGACTGAAAGTGGTAGTTGGGTGCACAACAGAAAGAGCGGACAAATACTGATAGATCTGATATTATATGTAGTGGTAGTGGCTTATTTTCTGTTAAATACATTTTGAACTGAACTGAATGGCTGATTTGACAGAAAATTGAATAAATGAAAGGGTGGTCTCTGACTTTTGCCCATTACTGTAGTTCATCATTTAATAGACGTATCAGTTTTTTTGCTCTTGAAAATAAATGCCAGGGAAAGTGTTTATTTGGATCCATTAGGTCAGTGACCTACATAGTGCACACTAGGCCAGTAGTGACCTTCAGACAGTTTATTTACATACATTTTGCAAGCCCAACAAAATGTATTCCCCGCGGTTCATTTTCTCATAAAGCCACTTTATTCTCAGTGCTTTTTAAAGTGGGACCTTTTACTACCCTTGCATATAATCAATGCGGAACGGCTCTGCATCCCCACTGCGTCCATGAAAACACACTTAACAAAGCTGTACTGTGCGAGAGAAGCCTGTGGAGGACTTAATGCTCTAACATGTGATTACACCGTAGGGGTGTTGAATGATCTGTGCTTGGCGCTTCATTCAAAGCGTTGGAATGTCCCTAAACAGGCGGGTACCTTCTGCTCTTACCCCAAACGCGCCCCCGTCTAATGTCAGCTTCCATGGCAACCAACGGACACTGCCAGTCATAAAAAATTGCGTTTGATTGCCGGAACTGTGAATGTGAACGCAAGCCATTTTGCCGCTGTTTTGAAGCATTCAATTAAGAAAAAAAGATGTTTTAATCACCTGTACAAAGATGCATTCGCTGTAAACGAAGGCCACCTAATGCGAGAGTTTAGCAAAGCCCTGGTTCTTTACATGCACTCTGCACCCAGACCTAGAGGCGTCATTAATCTGCTGTTGGATCGAAGCACCTGTGGGCTGAATTATGGCGAAACACTGCGTTTCTCAGGATGAGAAGCATCTGTGATACATTGTTGAAATGAGTTTAAAAGGAACTCGGTCTGTAGCCTATTAACTTTAACCAAGACCGTTGCCTCTGAGCTATAGACTCAACGAGCGTGGAAATGACTTCAGATCAACAAGCCAGAATAGATAAAGCGTGGCTTTCCCTTCTCGTCATTTAACGATGGCAGAGCTGGGCCTGAATTTACGGCGTGTTAATTTACCGGACCGGAAATTCATAAAACGCCCTAAATCAGCCATTATTGCACGTTCAGCTCATGAAGTGACGGCTTAATGAAACCTGAGCGGGGAAAATGGCGGACGTGGAGGGAGTAAACCCTGCCGAGTGGCTGCAGGAGCGACGCTATTGCTTGACCTCAAACAGGCAACCCACTGTGTGGGAGCCAGCCCCTGATTCTGCACTTTCATCTATCCATTACCTATACCCGCTTATACTGAGCAGGGTCACAGGGGGTGCTGGAGCCTATCCCAGAGTGAATTGGGCGAAAGGCAGGCACACACACCATTCACTCACACACTCATACCTATGGGCGATTTAGAGTCTCCAGTTAGCCTACTTGCATGTCTTTGGACATTGCATGTTCTCCCCAGACAGGGGGAGAACATGCAAACTTCACACAGAAAGGCCCCAAGCCGAGATTCGACCTTCTTGCTGTGAGGCGCCAGTGCTACCCACTGCACCACCATGCCGCCCAGTCTGCACTTTCAGCGGTTATAAATATATACCGCAGGGTGGCCCATAGCAAGCATCGCCGCTCTGTTGTAAAATAATCACCTTTGCCGTCGGATCATTGTATTTTGAATCTCTGTGAAACGGGTTTACAAAGGGAAGGTGGGACTGTTGTTTCTTTTCTGTGAAGGTGCAAGTGCACTGTGCTCTCTGTAACTCTTCAAATGAGCAGTTCTGTACCTCCACACCAAAGCCATTCACACACCACTTAACTGACTGGAAGCTAAAAGCACGCAGTTAAAGGCTTTGGCTGTGGCTGAGAGAGATTCCCAGCGGGGGCTCATAAGTGAGTACGGTGCATTTCAATTGACGGGTGATTATAAACAAAGACAAAACTGCAATAACTCAGTCAAAATGGCTGCTCATATTATTGGGAACTCTGTATTTCCGGATGCGTGGTGATATCAGCAGAGTCATAGAAGACGGATTCCTTTGACTGTGACAAAATCAATCCTCCGTGGTATGGGACTCAGGGCTAGACGCGGTTTATTTATCAAATGTCACCGCTGAAATGCCACTGACGAAGCAGGAAGCCGGCTTCTCGGGGGTGGGGGGGGGGGGGGGTGAAAGGCAGGACGTGGAGTGTTTCGAGGAGGGCAGAGGAAATGGCAGGAACGTGTCGGGAGAAAGAGCAGAAATAGCGATCGTGACGCACAGGCCCCCGTTTGCGCCCGCCACAATGTCCTCGAGTCTGTTGATTGAGTTTAAGCAAGAGTTGGGGCCTGTGAAACGGCCTTCTTTCCTCACAGTATTGTTTTGTTAATTTAGCGAATACAGTACACGGAGCGAAGTGATAAGGCGATGAGTTATTGTAGCGCTCGTCCACTTGCTTGTCCGAAGCAAGCAAACCGCATATCACACAGCTACATTATGCATGGAATGCATCCAATTTATTTTGTGAAGACATTCGCAACCTTTTGTATTTTCCAACTTCTCAATTTGCACTTACTGTATGTATGTGTGACTTTTTTTTTTAAACTCAATACCACAATGGCATATCAGACCAATTCCCAGGATGCAAGTGTGGTGAACCACAAAGAGAACACTTACAGGCTCATAAATAACGGTACCAACCATTTAAATATAGAATTGCAAGATCCCCTCCCACCGTAAATAAAGGACATTGACATAATAAAATAATTCTGTGTATTAGCAGCTTCGCCGTATAGACTTAAACGCTCGATTGGTCACAGTACTTGTTCCATCAACGTCCCTTCCGCAACGTTTGAGACAGGGAACCTATTTCAGCCCTGAATAGGCTGCTCAAAGCATTGCAAGAGCTGAATGAAACACATTTGATTGAAAAGGAAATGATTGTTTATGACTCAGTATTTTTGACTATAAATAAACAATGAAGGATTTTAATAGGCAGTAGAGGCACCAGTAAAGTTCTTTGCTGAGGGGTGAGTGACACTTGCAAATGCAGTGATGTCATTAGAATCTATATTAATTTCATGGGCATGTTTATATGACTTGTAATAATTTGAAATGAAATGAAACATTGACAGCAGGGGGTGAGGTAAATCTGTGCTCCCAAAGCTTTGAAGAAAAGTTCCAGTAATAATGTCGTCAGACAATCTCTTTCCCAGTTTTTTTTTCCTCCCTTCTTGTGTCAGGTGCAACACTTGTTTTGGTCCCCAGACCTTCTTAGCACTGGTACTCCAGGCAGGGGAAGGGCGTACACTTCTTCATAACGTCCAGGGCACTTCCATGCCTCACAACATTTTCGTGCTGTTAACACTATCGGAAAATCATTTCAATTCCAGCTTTTAATACACCATCAATGTCTGGACATGCAAGCATGGGTATGCATATAGGACATTTCATGCACTGCAATGGAGGTGCCTTGAGCTTTTTTCCCCATCTGCTTTGGGCGTTTAAGAGATGAGATGAAGAGTCTATTAGATGGAGGCTGAAGGCAAAACTAATTGAATCAGCCAATGAGGATTTTTAAACATCCAGCATGTGGTTCATCTGCAGCCAATGAGAACTTTTCACACCCCGAATGTGGTTTGTAGGAACAGCCAGCATGAATCATCCGGATATCAGAGGGAAGCCCAACCGTTTAATCTGCAGATACCATCAGCCTCGGTCTGGCTAGAGGCAGGAGATAACTGTGGTTTTGATGTATTTCCTGGAAGCCTGGCATTCTGTCATGCTTTCTTTCCAACGCTGAAAAAAAGAAGCTATTCTCAAACAATAATATTGGTCAGTCAACAGATTGCTACAGTTGGATTTTGAAGAGAAAGAAAAGATCTGTCATCTCACATAAGAATTCTTTTTTATTATTCATTCATAAGAGTATGAAGTCATGAAAGGTATTGTTTTATTGACGACAGAATGCCAGAGATTGCATCTACTGCAACAATGACCCTGATGCACAATGCTGCACTGGTCTTCCAAACATCCACTTGTTTGTTACATACATCTCTCATGACAAAATTGCACCAATATACAAAATATAATCAAGTAATATAATCAACTTAAAATCCCAATATTATTTCTGCTGTGTTTATCAAACACAGTTTAAGGCCAGTTGCCATGGGTGAATTTGGGGTTTTTGGTTCCATATGTCAATTTTGAAATACTGTGATAGTTTGCTTCTATTACTACACACAAAATGTGCAAAATGATAATACATAATAATCATAAAGTTATTTTAGCTGATTATTTAACATCTCCCCCATCTACACCAAGCACAACAGTATCATTATATTACAGCTTCATAAAATAGCGGATTATGTGCATAAGCTTTTGTTATATCTTTTGTCTTTTCTAAGTTATGTGGTATTATAGTTGTAAAAACAGGTGAAAATGCATTTTATTGACATGTCTATATTGTTTTTTAAATATTTATGTAAAAATGTTGGACAACATCCACTGTGCCAAGAAAGTCATTGGCATAATGTGCAAATTAGCATGTATTTAAGAATACAGTACAGTACCTGATTTGCCAAAAAATCATGTCATACATGTATGTATGTGTATGTTACTCTGGAAGAAAAAATTATGACAGGACAAAATAAATTATTTTCCTATTCAGCATCGTACCTCCCCTGAAATATGCACACTTTCATACTTTCTCTAGCCGATCATGTTCAGCAGTGAAATGATAAGGAATGCCCTAAATCCCTAGGTATGAAAACGGGGTCGAGTCACCGCAGGAGTTCCTTTGTGCGTTGTCAGTATCTTCTCGGCGTCGGCTCCGTGTGGCCGAAGCCCTTTGCTGCTGCAGGTGTGCCCGGGTCCGATATTTTCCGGCAGCAATCTGACGCTTTAATTTCAGGAGGTTAACGCGTTTGGAGATGGGCGGTTATACCCTTCCTGTGCTTGTGCGCGTGCCGCAGATGGGCGGTTATACCCTTCCTGTGCTTGTGCGCGTGCCGCAGATGGCGAAAGACGGTATCGGGGAGCTGTCGCTCGCCTCCCCCCTCGCCAGCACTTCATCTGCCGGAGTGAGACCCACCTCAGGCTGCCGCTCCCATAAATCAGACCGCCGTTGTTTTCCCTCCTGTTCAACCCTGACTCCGTGCGCGCGTACTGGGACTGTATGCTTCTGGGAGCGCTCGCTAACTCTGCTACGGGGGCGGGGGGGACTCTGCTGAAGAAGGACCGTTTGATATGGCGATCCCGTTCCCCATATAATGCTTTGCCTTCAAAGCGCTCGACGTTACTCCTGTGCGGAGTCAAGCCCGGTGTTTCTGAAACCGAAGCACATCTGTGGCGTGCGCGTGTTCGGTGGAGAAAGGGCTTAAGCGGGTGACCCGCGCGGATCTTTCTGCTCTCTGGGGCAGCCGACAGCAGGCGCATGCAGCTGGACGGTAAAGGTCGGTGAACCCAGGAAGATATTTCCCGGTGTGTCTTAGGGTTACAGTTAGCTTCTTTTTTTTTATGTGAGCGTGAATTCACATGACGTGCGATTTTCTTTCACGGCAAATATCTACCTCCGATTTTCCGGTGTTTTCTAAATTCATAGCGAGCGACGGCGTGTTCGGGAGCGCGTGCGCACGCGAGCGTCCGCCGCCTCGTTTCCGCTCCGCCGAGGCGCGCGGTCGCTGCGTTTTGAGGAGAGCGGTTCACGCACAGCTGGTTCGGGCGGGGCCGCGGGCGCCCGATTGACCGGCGCGCCCGCTCATGCGTTACGGGAGAAGGACGGCCCCGCTAACCGAATCGCCCCGCGAAGCCGCCAACTGACAGTCTGTAACGGCGCAGTCAGGGCTCCACGCGCTACCCAGCATCTCAGCGGGATGGGCTGGCTGCCCTTCTGCTTCTCCGAATACCACTTTTCCCCTCAGAAAAAGCAGAAACACCCATCCTGCGGGGTCCTTTTTTGCTCAATTGTTTTGCAATTCAAGATAAATTGGACTGCCATTTATACTGCCGTATGATAGAAACATTGCCACAGAGTGTGATTTGGTTAATAAACACGCTCCGTAGCTATAAATTCAGATAATAAATAAGTTCTGCTACAGCTGTCCTTTCACACTATTGCGACATTTCTTTCTGTCAGCCATTCGTACAGGGTGGAATATCAGTGCACATTAGTGAATATCACTAAATATTTCCCAAGGAAGTATTTTTATACTTGAGATTTACATCAACTCAGGGAAGTGGAGTTGAAAAGGTCACAAAACTAATAAAGTTGACATTTGTGTCAACAAATTCTCTATAAAGCTCCCTGGATATGAGTGGCAAGCAAATAAAGAAAAATGAATAATGGCGTAGAGCTGAAAGCAGAGCTGAAAAATCTTTATTACTATGTGATTCGGCCTGGCTTGAAACTTAACTGGAGAGTATAAGTAGAGGTATAACTTATTCAAAAATCTGGGTGTTTAATTATGAAAAAGATGCAGAACAGCATTGTGTGTGTATGTGTGTGTGTGTGCGCTAATCATAGACAGTAAAAAAGAACTATGGACAGAGCGACTGTGACATCACCCATTGACTTTCCATGGGCTTTTGAAAAGTGTTGGGAATCCATGGAAGTGCAGTTTCTGTGCAGCTGTGTGGTAAAGTGGAAGAAGTGAAGTCTCAGCCAGGTCCGGGCACATTGTGATTGACAGTCCAGGGTGGAAAACATGACCATGACCTTGATGTCTACTTATCCCTCATCCTTACCGCTTACTACTTACAGAATTATCTTTAACTTTATACATTACAAATAAATTGTCTGAGACCCAAGGAATATGGTTTGAAATGAGACATTTGGATACTGCCCAGAATCTAAAACAAATTTTGTATAAAACGTCTTATAATCTGCCGTAATTCAAGAGTCATGGGAAAATGTCAGACTGCCTAATAGCCTCGCAGTCAAGTGTGGTGCCAGATGGTTATAGGCAGCAAAGGCAAGCAAAACGAGGAAACGTGAGGTAATTGCAACAAACATGATAAATGACTGCTATGTCAGGTTTTCGTGAATCCCCACAGGCTTTAAAAGTTAAGATGTTGCTCAACCTGAACTGAAGACCTCAAATAAAAAATACGCCAGCCTGTTTGGCTAATCCACATCAGCGCTGCTGGAATTCACTCTACATAAAATTTTGTCGGCAAAGAATCAAGTATAATTTCTGTTCCTTCAATGTGACTGCTACAAAGCTGTGATAAATTTTAAAAATGTGGCATAAACACAAAGGCTCATCAGATTGAGGTTTACAGAACTTATACAGCTGACAAGCCATTGACTATGTTTGACAGGTTTTACATTTGCAGACTAACATTAGTTAGCTAGCCAAATGGTTTTGGAGTCAAAGTTTCTAACTCTATTAGCATATTGAACTAGCTAATATAGAAAATAAGCGTTGTTAGGTCGCAGTAGGTAGGCCCTGCTAAGTAATTAGTTGGTCAAAAAGATAAATAGTGAAAATGACTTCCCGATAAAAATGCAGAGAAAGATTTTTATAGGGTCAGTTAGTATACCTTTTATCCATAATGAATTCAAAATGAATGATGATGCTAGCGATATGAAATGGGATACGTGTGATGGTAGATGGTACATGCTTTTGCCAACTTCACAGAGATAAGAGCAGGATGGTTTGGAATGTGAAGGTCTTTACTAAGCGTGTGAAATACCACGCAGTGATGCAAACTGTCCCTGAATGGTTCACAAAATATTTAAATATTGTCCAAATGACACAATAGCTTAACAAATTGGCATAGGGACATCAGACAAGAAAAAATACCCAATGTGACTACATCTTCTTGGTATGAAAAAATGATTGACTTTCTTTTTTGACTACATGGGTACCATTGACTTATAATGAAGTGGGTGGCAGAAGGACCTATACTGGAGCCAACCGCATCTCTCACCTAGACCAGGAAGTGAGCTTCAACAAGGATGCCTGGTCTTGGCCCCTTGGTGCCAAATCACCCCTGCTTTTCCTTCGCTGAGCTTAAAACAACAATTTGGCCAGCACATTTTGTTTGCTATTGGATTATTTGACTAAGGCACATCACAGTTTGCAGATTTTATATCTTCAAAATAAAAGTGTGGAACAATGTCTCTGAAAAGCAACCAGATGGAGTGAAAGAGGGTGTCTAAGCGGCCCAAGGCTGGAGGGTGTCAGAGAGCAGTACACTGCCAGCCTCGTTTCGCAGTAGTATCTCAGGTCAGCCGAGCGCTAGTAATATGCTAGCGCAGGCTGCGAAGGCCCCTCTGGCACAATGACTGTGCTTCTGAGCTGGTAAACCGGCTGCTTGCTATATGCTTATGAGAGAGCACTGACGCCGGTGTTGCAGAGGTGGGAGTGGAATGGAGCATAGGTCGCTTAAAAGAACACAGCAGGCCTCTGAAGGGAGCGGTTTAGAAGACCAGAGAAAATGGGGGGCTGCTACATCATGGAGAGAAGGGGTTCTCAGGCTGAGGTGCTAAAGCTGCTCATAGAACGAGCTCCGTTCCTCGTGCTAACCAGCTCTCTTTCCTCTCTGGCGCTGCTGAGCGGAGGGACCGGTGTGACCAATGACTTTGTGCCCGGGGCTTTGCCAGCGGACACAAGTTACCTCGCGGCGCGAGGAATCCATCTTCGCTGACGAGCGGCATCGGCCTCCTCTTCCCCGCGTCTGTGTGCGGCGCACAGCGCGGTTTGTCTCTTTTAGACCGGAGCGGGAGCATCTGCGCTGTCCTGAAATATCGCCGGGCTGCTCTTTTCTTCTTTGCCTTTGAAGGCTAATAAAAGCGCATCAGCTCAGTCATGAACGGGCGCAGTTACTTAAAAAGTTCCCCCCCCCCCCTCGTGCGGAACGTTTACTTTCGCTGCAACAAACAAAACTATTAATCTCTACCACGACCGAAGTCCTCGTTCGAAAAAAACGGCCTCGTGGGCTTTCGAGATCATTGCCTGTTTTTATAAAATGTCAGCGTAGGCCTGTGTCTGTTTGCCTCTGTCTGTCTCTTGCTCTCTCTCTCTCATGAGTTTTTTTCTGGGATATCTTGTCATTTCCTGTGGGGAAAGAAAATAATCCTTCGGGCCGAGATAACAAGACGCCGGCGGTGATGGCAGCCCCGCCGCCCTCCCCGCCGCAGGTGTATCTCGATTCATCAGCCCCGCGCCCGTGTGCTCCTGACCCGTGCGTACGGGAACAGGCTCGGAGAAACCCAAAGGGAAAGGCCCGAAATTGCCCGGGCTGGAGTAATGGCACCCAGACATCTCAGCGCGATTCCCTCGGACGCTGCAGTTTCCACCTCGGGGAAAAAAAAGCTCATTACCGCCAGTGTTCCCCTTCACTTCAAGATCACGTCGTCATTGAGAGCGCGGAGAAAAAACTTGGGCAGTCGCGCCATTTTACAAAGGGGAGTGCTTCCGGCCACACTTACAGCTGAGGATATTAACATTAACTGCAAATTGCCTGAATTTTCCCCTCGGGGCCCAAGGCTCGCTACACGGACGCTGAGAGCAAAGTAACAATTTCACAGAGTCGAAGCGCCGTCCGAGGCGAAAAGCGTTGTTATTTATCGCGTCACGCTCGCGCTCCGTCGACGGGGAGCGTGGTATCGCGCGTCGGACGCGAGCAATGCGGGGAAAGACGCGTCTCCACGCAGACTGACGCGGCACATCAGGACCGCGCGTTCCCCTGAGTGTATCGCCTACATAGGGTCTGGGAGATCCACGCGCGGGTCCGACCGGGAAAATCCGTTAATCAAACCGCGGGGGCCTTCCCTGCTAGCGGCTGCTGCGTACTCTCGCGGGCGGGATTTAGCCGCCGGTTGTGAATCCAGAACCGGCCGCTCACGCGCTTTTTTTTGTGTCCGTAGAAAATGCGAGCGTGGTCATTTCTGCGGATTTGTCATTAAAAAAAAAGGTGCCGTTCAAGGTCGTCGACTGCACGCTGCTACGGTGACAAATAGCTGCCCGTGACTCCCCAGCCAGCATAGCACAGTGAAAATAAAATGGAAAAGCACTTAAATGGGAACCTTTTTATTATGGTGCTAGGTGGTAGAGGAAGGCTATATGAATATTATCAAGTATTCTACACTGCTGTTTATTTATGTACAGTCGGCGCATAGAAAGCTCAAATTCGGCACCCATCAGAAATCTGAGACGGGCAGACCATGAAAAGGGTTATTCCGCTATTTTTCATTTCTCCATTTGTGTTCCCGAGTATACCTTATCAGCGAAATATGTCTCTGAGTCATGGGGCTTATTGATTTCTTTCACGGATTCAGCGAAGCGAGGGGTGAATATTAATCCCATGCATGGGGCAGAGTAGCATGTTGTGGGTTAATTGACATTCCTGGATCCAAAACAAGAGCGGCCATCCAGCTGCTGCGACGCGCCATGCCTCCAGAGTTCTAATTTGTCGTATTGATCATCGGCTTCTAAATGCAGGGTACTGAAATTGTCTGTCTGTATTGACAAATCTAGGTAGCACGTCCGTGAACCTCACACTAAAGAAAATAGCAAATTAGGCATCGTGAAATAAGAGAAACTGAAAAAAATCGTGTATCTGTGATTGCATTTATTTTAAATCATAGGAAGTAATCCTCTGAGACCTATTGTTTATTTTCCATCATTTTTAGTTGAGGAGGTAGAGCTCACAATAATAAATTGTTTCATTTAAGTTTAGGACATGTTGTGCATATATCTCCAGGGCAGTATGCACTATACAAGCTAAGGATTTCGAGACTAGGATTCTTAAAGCCTGATACTGACTAGTGTTAAAACACGGGCGGTTCCTTTGGCTAAACTGGGACTTCCTACAGACAAAGGATTCCTCTGCACAGTATGCATTCTGTCACGCTTAAGTCCTAAATCAATTTAGTTGACCCTTCAGTGGCAGCTAACCGCTATCAGCTATCATTTCATTATATATTTAGGCGGGGAGTTTCTGGGTTATTGGCTTGCCAGACATGCTCACTAGCGCTTGCTCTTTCTATTTCTGTCCCTTTCTCTCGCTCGCTCCCTCTATCTCCCTCCCCCCCCCCCCCCCGACCTCCACCCGTTAGGATCCCTGTGCACCTCTGTTAGATGTGACACTGAGCTGGCAGCGACTGAACACATCTGAACAAAATGGCCTGATATATGCAGACCCCCGATAAAATATTGATCTGAACTGCTGTGTCAGCCTCTAATTCTCTCGCAAATGTGAGAGTGCTTCTCCCCAAGCTCTTAGTTGCTAAGCGCTAGGTCAGACACCCCTAACGACACTTATTTTAAGAACAGGAACGCCCTGACAAGGACTTTCAGAAAGTTACATCCCGTTCTCTCCCTTTACTTGCGCTTGTCAGTTCAGTTTGAAAGTCACATTCCCCTTGTGCAGTCAACTGGCGTGGCACTTCCTATTGTAATCCAATCCTGCCTGTTAGCAAATCAGTGGAAATAGTTCTCTTATCGATTGCTTTAGGTCTGAAAAACTCTAGTGTCTAGTGTTTTAAACGGCTGAGGGTAACCTCCATATGAACAGTCCACATCTGCATGCTCTTTTCTAGCGCAAAAAGAAGTGTCTCTCTCCAAGTATGAAGCTTCCATTCTTTAATTTGGGTCAGGCAACGTTTATGCCCGATTCCCTAAAGCTGCGGAAATATAATGGCTTACATAACTGACAGAATATATATTTGTGTCGGTGCTGTTATGTGATGTGGTTCTTTTTTTTTTTGTGTGTTTTTCAGGGCTAAATGGAGTGAGCGGAGGACTGCCTGAAGAATGAGAAGCCTGTAGATGTCCCAGTCCAGCCGTGCACTGAGAAAACAGATCTCTCTTTCTCTAAAGAGAGTCCCCTGACTTTGCCCCCGAAACGGCCCATTATTGACAATTAATGTCAAGTGTCACGCGGAGGCAGCGCGGCGCTGCTTTGCTGGAATTAACACCGCTAATGGGAAGGAGAGCACTCGAAATTCAATGCGCTAAACGCGAGTGAACGCTACATGATGCCTTCGAAGGTCTCCTGCTTATATGTTCTGACGGTGGTGTGCTGGGCAAGCGCGCTGTGGTACTTGAGCATATCGCGGCCCTCGTCCTCGTACGTCGGGCAGCAGCTGGCGCTGCCGGCGCGGAAGGCGGCCAAGAGCAAGAGCAACTTCACCTTCAGCAACATCCGCACCCGGCCCCTGAACCCGCACGCGTTCGACTTCATCATCAACGAGCCCAAGAAGTGCGAGGCCGACGGCCCGTTCCTGGTCATCCTGATCAGCACCACGCACAAGGAGTTCGACGCCCGGCAGGCCATCCGCGAGACGTGGGGGGACGAGAGCACCTTCGCCGACATCCGCATCGTCACCCTCTTCCTGCTGGGCCGGAACACGGACGCCGTCCTCAACCAGATGGTGGAGCAGGAGAGCCAGATCTTCCACGACATCGTGGTGGAGGACTTTGTCGACTCCTACCACAACCTCACCCTCAAGACCCTGATGGGCATGAGGTGGGTGGCCACCTTCTGTCCCAAGGCCAAGTACGTCATGAAGACCGACAGCGACATCTTCGTCAACATGGACAACCTGGTCTACAAGCTCCTGAAGCCCACCACCAAGCCCCGGAGGAGGTACTTCACCGGCTACGTGATAAACGGAGGCCCCATCCGGGACATGCGCAGTAAGTGGTACATGTCCCGGGACCTGTACCCCGACAGTAAGTACCCCCCGTTCTGCTCGGGCACGGGGTACGTGTTCTCGGCGGACGTGGCCGAGCTCATCTACAAGACGTCGCTCCACACCAGGCTGCTCCACCTGGAGGACGTGTACGTGGGGCTCTGCCTGCGCAAGCTGGGCATCCACCCCTTCCAGAACAGTGGCTTCAATCACTGGAAGATGGCCTACAGCCTCTGCAGGTACCGCAGGGTGATCACCGTGCACCAGATCTCACCCGAGGAGATGCACAGGATCTGGAATGACATGTCCAGCAAGAAGCACCTGAGATGTTAATGAACAGCGCTCCCCCCTCCCTGTCCCCCCCCCATTTCTTTGTTTCATCAGCAACATTATTTATCACAGACCTGGGTCATGTGATCTGAGAGGACAGCTAATGTTTTTGTCGTACTGTATCTACGGTCAGACTTAAATCCAGCCCTTTGTCACAAGAGCGCTTGGCTGTCTAGGTGCACATTCTAAAAAAAAAAAAGACAAACATGCCACTCGAATCACGTTGCACTGCTTATTTTGTAGTCTTGAGAAATAATTACAAAACAAAACATGATTCACGTAATTCCCTCAACATTACCAATTTGCGCTATTGTAATTATGCAGATCTACGAAAACTCGGTTAAATTTAGATTCGAGCTTCACGTGAAATCTGGGACACGCCGTGAAAGAGTTGAGCCGTTCGTGCTGTAGAGCTGCGTCGCGCACAGTACATGCCACTATCCAGGTCAAAGTGACAAAAGGCTGCTTCACGGCGCTGCTACGCCAAAGAGCCTGCCAATTCGGAAAGAAAGAATTCCTGGCTCTGTGACATTAACTCAGCACTTAATGCGCTAATTAGATACACCAGTATAACTAATGTGATCGCTCTGCAGACTGAAGCCAAATGAAATTGCAGTTAATTAACTCCATATTCTTGTAATATGAAAATGTATATCTTTGTTGGATGTAGTGTAAAATATGTTTTAAGACAATGCTGTTACATAATAATGGTCATCATTGTTGCTTAGTGTAAAGAACCAGTCGTGTAAATCTAACAAATGATGCTTAATTAATGTGAAGGCTATTTGGATCTTTTCAATCCATTTTTTTAAATTTGTGGGACTGGACTGCATCTTTCTGAACTAAAGGCCAGTGAATTGCCAGACCTTAATGGCTTACTTTGCAATTATGATGTAATATCATTGTTTTCCAATATCAAAATTATTTTCTTACCTTGAGTAAATGATAGTGACATGCTGTACTCGCTTCTATTGGAACTGGAGTCCTGTTTGTATGTACAGAGCGTATTAATCTTTTGAACTCAGTATGTATCTGTTGCTACATTTCCATTAGGGTGAGTTTAGGAGACTTTATTATTTTGATTAAAAATTTTGTGCAACATGCCAAATAGAAATTAGTATTGTGTATATAAAAACGAGCTATTTGGCTTTATTAAAACACAGGACTTTAGCATTTTTAGTGTCGGGAGTTCATTAAACTGGAAAATGTGCTGTAAACGTCCATTAATGCGAATGGGAACAGCTGTAATGTGCACAGCATATCCCCACACCTTTGCTGCATTAAAAATCTATCATTCCCACATAAAAGTTATTAAGTAACTGTCACTGAAACAGCACACAGCGTACGCTGAAATTACATGATATACCTTTTGCTGACAAATCACACTTTGGAAACAACAATCTTGCTGGCAGTTTTATGCACAAGTAGGGAATATTCTGTAGTGCTCCAAGGTGAATTTTCGGTGACATTCTAATGGAAACGTAGGTAATGAGCATATGTACTGTGTACCATTGTATAGGTGACATATTGTATCTATTTACATTCCCAAGAGAACCTTGTGTATGTGAAGTACAAATCTTTAATTAAGCACTGCTGTTGAAATGATTGCAGACTATTATACTTTCTATGTCTCAAACCGGATATAGATCAGTTACAGGGGCTGCATTCTGTCTGAGCCAATTTAATTTAAAGCATATTGTTTTTTGTTTATTTATTTTTTTATGTTCATTCTTTTTTTATGATTCCTCTAGTATTATAAGCTGTTGTGATATTTTAATGTAAAGCATAGGTGAAGAGCCGGCTATCCTGAATGGGATAATTACACTGTACAGCGTTTCTTTTTTATATTAAAAATAAACATTCTTGAGTATTATTCTGAATTGAATTTGATCTGTCTCAAAATATGGAGGATTTCACAGTGATTATGAACGGTGATATTTTAATAATGATAACCTGGTATCACACAGCATCTGTCCTTAGTCCCGGATACCCACTCAAGCTGTGATCAAGCTGTGAATATCACTGTAGCACTGCTTGATCCAATTAAATATGTCATCCTTAAAGTTAAATTTTGGTATAGGGGTACAGGACAGTCACTGAACACTTCTTGAACCTGTGCAATTTTTTTGTTTTGAAATTGTACATTATGCTGTTTTTGTTAAAATGTCCAAGTCCATTCACGTCCGCCTGAGTGATTGGCCAAACACGGGCACTGGCAAATAGTCTCACTTGGCAGCATTTAGCCTACCCAGCATGCGCCAAGTTGTGACACTGCCAAATTCCATCACCTGCTAGTGGCAAATTGAGACACTTTGACATTCTGAATTGATGGAACTGGCTGCACTGGTATTACACAAGGAGAGGAGTGCTTCTGCTCCGTTAATTTTCTTCAATGAAGTTGCAGAGGTCTTTGAGTATAGTTCACAGTCACAAAGAGAACTGAGAATGGGAGACATTCAGCGTGCGGATGCCTGCAGTATGTCATACGGTCACTTTCATTCTTGATCGACAAAATAGTTTGCATTAGAATAAAACCGACGTTTGTCTGAAATGTTTAAAGCATTCAGAGCTTGAACAGCTGGTGTATATTTCTTTTGTCATTTTTATGTTTGAGTTTTTTGTGTTGAAGTGACTGTTCTTTAATTACTGCAGGAATTGGGATAGAAATGTCAGTTTTCCATTTTCTGATACGCAGTTTAATGAGCATCCGCGGTCAGAAAAGTATAAACTACCCCGCGCTTGCACACCTGTTCCTGAAAGCTGTCTCTGCATCAAAGGGAAGTTTGATTACAGAGTCAATAAGGAGTACTGTTCAGTCAGAAATGCAACAGTGTACGTATGGTAGGTTGTCTGAAGTGTGAACAAATTCAGTAGGTCTGGAGGCTGTCTATCCAAAGCATTGATATTCTGCTCTTTCTTCCCCTTTTCTATATATTTTTTTTTATCTGTGTTGACTAATGTGGCACCTTGACTCAGTTTATTCTACACTGTATGTGAGTAGACTTCGTAAGTTCATTGTCATCATTTGTAAAGCAGTACCATGAGTCCACTTTGTTCAAGAATATTTGAAGACGTGAGTGCAGCAGGACTTCAGAAATACTAATCTAATCAAATCGAATCTATTTGTATGGCAATTTTTACAATTTGTCACAATGGTGGACCCTGGCCTAAACCCCCACAAGAGCAAGCTGAGGGTGATGGAAACAAGGAAAAACTCCCCTGGTGGAACAGAAAAAAACTGGAAAAAAAACTTGAGAGGAACCAAACTCTAGAGAGGGAGCCCGTTCTCGTCTGACAGTCCAGTCAACCAAATGAAATCAGAAACAGCATACACAATTACGCCAAGCTGATATTGTGACTAATGTAAAAATGGCATAGCTAAAATAATTTCAATATTATTTTTTATTTCAATCATTTTCATTTTTTCATTTAAATCAGTAACAGATGAATTATATACCACAAGATAATTTGTGGATGTTATCTGAAGACAAATGACGCTTCAGAGAACTACTGGGCCATCCTTTCAGCTGATATTGCATTCAAGAGTTAATATAAGATATGTGATAATCAGCAGCTAGTCATTTGGTCTGGACTTCTGCTGCATAGTAACACTAGACTGAAGGAAAGCACTCATTTCAGATCTGCGCTCAGCTGCAGTGATAAATCATAAGTGATAAGTCAAAAATCAATAGCTGTTTTGATCATGAAGTACAGCATCAATCACTTACTTTTGAAGGTTCTGATGGGTGAAGAATTACTGTGGAGAATTACTACCTAGAGCGAGACTGGTTCACTGAAATGCTTTGTAACATAAGTCTTTCATTGAAACATGAAAATTGAGCGGGGGTGGTTAAGATGAAACAAATATTTGTACTTCTACACATTATAAAATCGTCATATTGTTACTTTCCAGTCTTCCACTCTTTCAGTTCATTGGTTTTTCTGGATCAGTTACAAGAAGTCTGCTACTGAATTCTCTGAGCCAGTGGAGATCACAAAACAAACATTTGTGCCCACAGGCTATGTATTTCATACTCTGTTGCAGATAGTTGTCTTTTAGAGGATTACTCTAATCCTTAAAATGAGGTGCACTAACAAAATGGAAGTGACACAATAAACTGTTCATAGTTCCACAGAACAGAATGTCAATTTGCATTCAGGTTAACACTAACTGTTCAGAACACAATATATTGAGTTCTGACACGAACACTCCGGCTTGTGTAAAAAACAATTACATAAAACGGGCCTTAGAATACTGTTCTTATCAAATTAGTCCAGTGGAGTGTCTTCTATGTCAAATATATTTATTTCGACAAGTAAATATAAGTTATCCTCATCGTCCATCAAAGGCTTTTTATTCTTGTGAGGTTTGGGGAAATACCAAAGTGATTTGCAGTATCTGAGATTGTTCCTTGGCTGTCCTCGGTTATAAGAGAGCATGTGTTAGTGTGCCACTTAGAAGGTTCCAGAATGGCAATATGCTGGAAGAACTTTTCCTGTATGTTTGAATAATGCTCAGACAATAAGCAGACTGCTTCCCTGTAAGGTCTCTATGACTAATTTTCACAGTGCACACAGCATTTTGACTAAAAAAGTAAGCCTGTAGTAGATATACTCAGATAAATGCTGTATGTATAGCCCTTTGAAATGCTCACAATACATGCTTTTCAGTAGCCAAGGTCCAGCAGCGAATGTTTGGAAAGGCATCTCAGAATTGTTGAATGCGTACCAAGGCCATCCTAGGCAGAGCTCTGCTTTGAAATCCCTCCGGTGGTTATTCTTTGTTTTCTTAAGAAACATGCTCCAAGGGAAAATTTGATTCCAGCACTAGTGCATTAATACTGTTTGTCATTATGAAGGAGTGTTTCTTAGAATAATGAAAGCTATGTTTTCCCTCATTGATATGAACCCAGAATAGTACATTTCAAACTAGCCAATGCTAATGCAGTTCATACAATGTCTTTATAACAACAAGCTTGACAGAGCTTTAAAATGGCAACGATATGCTTCTCAGTTCACCTGTATGTATCAGTACTGAAATTTCACTCATCAAGCCTGCTTGTGTTTAGAGGTTACTGCCCTGCAGAAGTGTAGGGCTTGTGAAGGGGTGGATGCTATGTTCCCAGTTCAAACTCATGGAGTTTTCAGAAGACATTGCTTTATATTGCAAGAACTTAAAGCGGCAGCCACTCCCTTTTAGATAAGCTTCATACAGAGTAAGAGGTGAGAGGGGAAGACTCCTTCAAACCCTGCTTTTAGCCTCTACAACAGCAGATTGAGCCCTCTGGTACGCCGCGAGCATAAACACAGCTTTTCAGAGAGCGGTTTCGAATGCTTAGCTCCACAGGTGCACATTTCGCTCTTAAATCAAGTGGAACAATAGGGCTGTGAATTGGGCCATGCCCGTAGCCTACCTTGCTATTTTCCCGCAGTAGGAATTTCTCTGCGCTTGCCCCCGACATCGCTGCTTTCACCTCCGTGACTTTCAATGCAAAGAAATGGGATGTCAATCACCGGGAGGAGCGGATGAAAGCGTTCAGGAGACTGACCTTCACCTTGCTTAAGGCTGTTAAAAAAACTGTTCTGCACTTTGAACGAATTTGAACTTTAGCATGGACTATGGAAAACAAAAAACACCATTATTTTTGTAACAGCAAGATTTTATTTACCTTTCTGTAGACATTTTAAACAAGCTGCTTACAGGAAGAACATGATTAATATGCAGAAATGATACATACTGTATATAGAAAACACAAGTTACGTCAAAACAAACAGCTTGGTACAGTTAATATTATGACTTCAATAGAAGCTCGGTACTTCAATAATTACAAATAATTTAGAGCTACTGCACTTATTTTAACAAATGAATGGCGAAACATTCTTCAGTAGTTTCCTTTTGTTTGTTTTTTTTTTCCCAGGTACATCATTATACAGTACATTTCTGAGACTAAATGCCCTTCAGAAAGACACTATTTCTGCACTGCAGTTAAATATAAGCTTATTTTTCAGTATTCAAGTTTAGTAGTTCACATCTATGAAATTGTATTGCAGTTTATGAATTATGTAATGGTTATGGTATCTTTGTTACAGATAACAATGGTTACAGGTTAAATTCTGTTTGGAATTCATTGGGTGAATCTTACAGGGAGGGCATTGGCATGCCTGGTACATATACTCTGGCCAAAAGTGCACAGTAGCTTTCCTGTCAAAGCTTCCAGTCGATGGTGAAAATACTTATATTTCAGCAGAATATCTGTAGGAGGACATGCCTGTTATATAAGGGCCATACTGTAATGATCCAAACAATCCTGGATATTGCAGAAACTGTTACTGTCCATTAAGGATGCAGGACATTGTTTATCATTAGGTATCTAGGTTATGATTTTGTGCTTTACGATTTTTGTCAACACCACACAATGTGTTTTAAGAGTTCATGACAGGTTGTGGTCAGGCTGCAAAAACGCTGCCATAATCTTCAGGCACTATTTGAAGAGCAAGGCACCTCCAGCGTCTTTTTTTTTTTTTCCAACACTGACTTTTGAAAAAAAATGAGTGTTTTTATAGCTCACTCCTATTCTCCCATCGCATTTTTTTTTCGCTTTTGCTTGGATTACTCTTTCTGCAACGCGCACTGCAGTTCATTAAATTGAATTCGACAATTATAATGCGTCCATCAAAATGTGCTTTGAGACAAATTTAACGTTCTGACGGAGTACAGTTCAGACTAATTGCTTTTTACGTCAGTCGTACTCACCGCAATACGCGAGATGAAGACGCAGGCGCTTTACTTTGAAAACAGGAACAAAAAAGGAACAGAGGCATCCTTAGTTCGATAAATAATGGACGTTCGAGCCACACTGAAAGGAGAGGCAAGACAGTTGCCTCTCAAGCGACTTTTCAACATACCACCTGAGCCTCCCCTTTTCAGTGCCTGTCCTTGGGAGTGACCACCCATGGACTTCTAGAATCAAAAGCAGAATTAAAACAGAGCTTGGGGCGCGGTTCTGGCATAGTGCTAAGACGGTTGCAGCATAATTACAGTGGAGTTTTAGCGGAGTTCTAGTGGAGCTCCAGTAGAGTTCCCACGGAGGTTGCGGTGGAATTTTACTTCTAGCAGAGCTCTGGCAGAATCCCAGAAGAGATCTGCTGGCGTTCCGGCCCGGTGAGTGGCAGGGGGACTTGCAGGGTGGAGAGGCTCAAGGCGCTTCTCCGTGCTTCTCCTGTGCTTCGGCTGTTAGCCCGCGACGGGCTCTTCCGCACCCGTGCCGGGTTAGGCCCCGTGAGAGACCGGGGGAGGGGGAGGATCAGCTGACGCTCAGCTGGGCGAAACCGACCAGTTTCACCTCGTCGGGTACCTCCGCGCTTTCGCAGCCCGAAGCCTGGGGGGGGGGGGGGGCGGGAAAAACAGGGGGGGACGGCCAATTAGGGTAAAGCGCATAAAAATCACTTCCAGTCCTGAATCACTTTGGGTTATTGACGACCCGCTACTGATTATCTGAGAATACAGACAAGAACTGCCACGCCGCGCCGCGTTGCCAAAAACGGTCCAGCGCCTTCTGCGTCGCCGAGGCGCCCAGAGCCAACCGCGGCACTCATCCGAAGGTAAACGAGCGCCGTGGCGAGCTCCTGCTTTAATAACAAACCCCGCTGTGATCCCTTAATATTTAAACTCTGAAATATCACTTTTAACATGCAAATGAGCTGAGGAGCAGAACAAACAAAAAAAAGCTGTGCTTTTAGAGACTACATAGCTATCTATAAAAGTTTAATGAGGAGAACTTTTTGAAGTTTTTTTTTTCTTTCTATATTTTAAATCTCTGAAGCTTCTGAACCGCGCCGTTTTTCTTCCGGCTTGTCGTTTCTACAGGTACCCCTGACCCCCAGATCAGTTCCGGCGGCTTCAGGCGCCGACTATCCGCAGCTGTGTTGCCACACGACCGCTGCTGTGTCGTCAAACGCCAGAGGTACTCATAAAGCACGCTCAGCGTGGAACAGGCGCGATTGCGATGAAATACATAAACCGACGAAACGAAACCATTTACGCTACGGCTTCTGCATTCATTTCTAATGGCAGTTTTTGTCTTTGCTGATTACTGCTGCCGTACACAGATTCACTATGATTATCCCCGGATTCTCACTGGCGGTAATGAAATCCGGGTGCGGTAATTTGCATTTGGGTGCAGTTCGCCAGCGACGTATGAAATAGCCGAAATTGAAAGAAATCGGGGGTTTATAATTATCACGGTTGCGCCGACGCATTAGCGAACAACGATTCGCCATCTGCACCAGAACGCCGTCTCTAATGCGTTCTCATTCCCAGCACAGGCCGCAGGCCCCTCCGCGCGCGGGCCCCGCGGCGACGCATCCACCCTCGCGGCGAAACGGCAAAGCCGCCGTGTGAGAATTTTCACCGCGCCTTTCTGCGGTTCATCTTACGCGAGCAACTCACCTGACCTCTCTGTGATATGATGCCATGTTAATGTGCAATGTGGCAGCCGCGTAGAGCTCAGTATACAACCCCAAACACTCAAAAACACCACTGCCGTTTTCAGAAACTCCTCCCGTGGAGACCACCTGTGCCGTTCTCAGTGCCCAGGGCTCGTGGGCCAGCCGTGTCACTGAACACGTTTGCCCAGAGGCCCGGCGGACTGCGCTTTTATAACAGACTACGGAAACTAACACTCAGCTGTGCATGTGGCTCAGAACAATAAGGTCCAAGCCATGTGCATCGGCAGGGCAGCGATGGTGAAGGTCACAGGTTCGAGCCCCGGGTAGAACACTGCTGTTGCACCCTTGAGCGATGCACTTAACCTGCACTGCTTCAGCTGCGTAAGTGGATACAATCTAAATGCTATGTAGAATGTTGTGTAAGTCACTCTGGATAACAGCATCTGCTAAATGCCTGTAATGTAATGTAATGTGCACAGCTGATCATCAATCAACAGGACACATCCTCACATGGAGAAACAGACATAAACACGCACAGAAAAAAGTACCACAGAGACACACAGAGAATGCTGCCATCAAAACAAAGAGGCACACTGGAAAACATTAAGGGCCACATTCTAGGAATATAGAACAGTATAGTAGTTTATTAACCTTGACTTGGATTTCCCCTTCAATAGGCTGTGCACCTACGGTGAACCTAAATTCAGGACGACCGAGTAAGTTTATACCTAATTCGATTCAGACTGCTGTGACTCAGGTGATTTAATATCATTTTGATGTATATTGCAAACATACCAAACTATGTGGCCAAGAGTATTTTAAATAGCCTCAATGCTCAAGTGCGCTCAATAAAAGTTCAATAGTGTGCCGGTGGTTAAAACGCATAAATGCTTCGACTTGTAAAAAATAATTGCTCGAGTGAAACGCGTGGATTCTGTTCATTAGTCAAATGGAAAGTGAAAAAATATCTGTGCTAATAGCATTCAGAGAGGAATAGGAAAAACGATGACCCAAACCAGCGCCGGGCGATAAACCCTAACGATAATTATCGAACGCATTTTTGAGCTCAGTAACAATCATTGCCGCCATTGCGGCATAACAGCCACACGGCTTCTACCTGATTGGTAAAAACGCATCACATGCAAGTGGCACGGCCTTGCTGCTGATTGGCTAATACACCAATGCCCAACAGCTGGAGTGATGTTTTATTTTTATTTTTTTGCAAGCATTTCTGAGCAGTTAATTTCCCAAAAAATACTAAACAATTATCATTACGGTTCATCACCCAAGCCCGATCGACCTACAATCTGCAATCGACCCAGGGCGCGTCGTGTTTTTTTTTTTCCCTTCCGAAACGCCACTGCTTTGCCATATCATTTTTAATTACAACCAGAGCACTTTTTTTCCTCAAGTTAATGTTGTGACAAGGCCCGCGCCGCTAAACGCGTGACACCAGCCGGGCGGAATTAAACTAGATTAAGTTCGCATTCGGCGAGGAGCTAATTATCCGCGCTGACTCCAACAGCTGCGCGTCTCCGCCGCGGCGTTATGGGACGGGAGGAGGGGGGTGACGTTGATGGATGGCGGAGTCTCCCGCTGTCCCGTCCCCTGGGCGCTTGGAGGCAGTACCGCGTGGCGCGCGGAGGGGGGCGGGGCAGCGCGGGTGGGCGCGCCTTTCTGTTTGCCGTCGCGTTTCCGATCCTTTCCCCGGCGCCCCCGTCAATCAACGGAGAGCCGAACCGCCTCGCCGCGATTGAGGCGTAAACCGCGCCAATTAAACCCCGGCTCCGCCATTTTGGCTCTCTCTGCGCGGCGGCGGCGCCGTAGCTTTGGAAACGGCCTCCCCCGGGTGCGGCGTCCTCAGATGATTTCTCTCGAGCGCCGAGCCTCCCGTACATATTTAGAGCCGGGCTTCTGAGATTGCATCGTGCGGAAGTCTCGCTCTAATTCCAAATGAGAGCGTGTGGAAAGCTCTGGGGCGACGGGGCTAATGGAAAGGCCCGGAAGGTCGCCCGTCGGGCTACTCCAGATTATCAGGGACTTATGCTTCGGCCCGACGGAAACACAATTTGCAACAAGGGGGAAGCGCAGGGCTTCTGACGCGAGAAGCCGGGGGAGTACGCGCCGGCGAGGTCGCGACCTCAACGCGGAGCTTAAATCCAACCGCGACCTCCACCGATTTCACCCAAAAGCCGAGAAGCCGCGGCAATGAAGGGCCGGGCTCGTTTCGCCGACGAGGATTCGCCCAGAAGAGAAGGCTTTTCCTGCCGCCGGGGGTCTAAACTAATTATGCCGCGACGCGGCCCCAAGACGGAGGCCCATTACCGAGAACATGCGCTTCAGAGCGGCCCCAGTGGCTCCCGCGGGGCGATGGATGCCTGCTCCGTCTGACGGCCCGCTGAGAGCCGCACGGCGTGACACGCCGCCTTCTGGCATGCGCCGCTTTGCAGCTGAGCCTCCCGGAGCTACCTGAGCCCGCTCCCCACGCCCGCTCTTAACTGAGCCTCCGCAGTGACAAACCCGCACCTCCCTGCCTCCCCCCACACCCTCACTCCCTGCTTCACCCCCTCCCTCCCACTGTCCCTCACACCCTCCCTCCCTCCCTCCCTCCTTCTCTCCCTCGCACACCTCCCTCCTTCCCTCTTTTACAACCTCCCTCCCTCCCTCGCGCCCTTCCTCCCTCCCACCATCCCTCCCTCACACCCTTCCTCGCTCCCTCACACCCTCCCTTACTCCTTCCTTCCTTCACTCCCTCCCGCCCTCGCACCCTTCCTCCCTCCTTCCTTCCTACCCTCAACTCCCTTACTCCTTCCCTCCTTCACACCCTCCCTCCCTCCTGCCCTCACACCCTCAACTCCCTCACACCCTCCCTCCTTCCCACCCTCCCTCCCTCCTTCCCTCCTTCCCACCCTCTTCCTCCTCCCCTCCCTCCTCCTCACACCCTCGCACCCCGCTCTCAGCGCGCCTCTGCTCCCCTCGCCCTTGGTACCAATCGCCACTTCCAAATTCCAAGTAATATTTTTCTTCTTTCTGTCGCGTGACGTTGAGCGTGCTGCCATATTCCGGTTGGGTATTCCAGCTGATCTAACGGTGTGGTAAAGCGGCCCCTCCTGACGTGTGTAATGAGAGGAATGGAGAGGCAACGCAGCTCGCCACGGCTCAAATATTGTTATTACGAATTCGGCTCTGCTTCAGTGCTCCTTCTGTTTTCCCTGGGTCAGCAAATTACATTTTTCAACAAAAAAAAAAAAAAAGGATTTAATATAATTCAGAAAAATATCACCACAAGAAACCCATTAATTCAACAACAGTTGGGCCATTTAGTTTTAACTTTCTTTATATTGAGTTTTTCAGTGGATTAATTCTGTCAGGTTGTGCTCTATGGAAGGCCTGTGCCACACAGAAGAATTGTTTTGTTTCATTTCGAATCAAATCAACTTTATTTGTACAGCGCTTTTTACAGAGAGCTGTCACAAAGACGCTTCACAAAGCGACAGAAGGAGAATTTGCACAGGAAGAGTCACTTTAACCCACAATGTCAATACAGAATGACAATAAAGTCACAGGAAGAAGATACAATCATAACCTATTATCCAGAAATATGTTTCCCATATTGTGTTCTCATATTATTAACCAGCACAAAGTCATATTTCAACCATATTAGTCACTTTCTCATAAAATGCAGCTTACGGTTAACTGAAACGTCAACACCAAAAGATGTAATTTTTCCAAAATATTTACTTTTTTGTGAACCCGTTCAATTAGAAAATGAACTGCAAAAGTTTCCTTGATGCTGATCAACACAGATCATGACTCTGACGCACCGAGATGCAGTTTGGCTTTAAAAACGCAATGAAAATGTGCCAGTCACGTCTTCAGGCTAAGTGGGACGTGTAATCGGTTTTTTTTTCTCCCCTTCTTTTTGAACAGAGCACCGTTGTGCATCACGTCGATCAATACAAATGACATTTTACAGGAAGGCAAAGCGAGCGCTGAGCGAACAGCAGCGATCGCTTCCAATAAGGAACGTTGATTGTGCCGTTGTTGCTATAATTGCTGTTTGGATTTGACTGAATTTAATTAAAGTATTTGCTCCTCAATTAAACCAAGTGCTCAGGCATTAGGTAAATAATTGCACTACCAATGAGCAACGTGTTAAGTGCTGATAACTGACTTTCATTTTCATGCATAGATGTAAATCAAACACTTTATGTAACCTTCGCTATGTCAATGCGTGTTTTATCATGGATAAATAAAGAATAAATAAATAAAGAAAGGTTTTGTGGCTGAAGAGGGAACTGGATCTTTGAGACCTGGACATACAACAAGTATAAAAAGTGGTCTTATTTCTACACGGTGCAATCACAGTGTAAAGAAATACCTTTAATAAAAGCCGAAAATGTGCACTTCACACACATCTGAATTGTTTGATTACAAATCTAAAATTGTGAAGTAGAGAGCCAAATCAAGAAACCACATGTTGAACACTGTGTATTAGAAAGGTCCCAAGTTTAAATCTAAACTGCTCTTCGGGTACTTGAGCAATATATTTAATCAGTAAATCAAGCTGCGTATATCTTTAAAATGTAAGCTAAGTGCTTTTGCTTTTACCAATGCTGTCAAATAAGTGACTTACTGATGTGATGTAACACAAACTAGGGGCTGTGTAATGTACCAATTTGGCAGAAATAATATGTGCACTCACCAGTCTAAAGGTCAATACTTTGTAGGTAACTGGATCGTCTACAATCTTCTGAAGATTAGCAGCAACTGAAAAGTCACATTTCACACGTCTGTGTTAAACAACAGTGCCTGACAAACACAGCAAGTGCTCTAAGTCATATTCATAAATTGTAAGAGCAGGAAATACAGTGCAAAGAATAACACTCTAGTATACAGAATGAAGGAAACAAATGGAATCCCTCTTGGAATGAGGAACTGCCTTACCCACAAGGACATCATGTCCGTCCACAAGGCCGGCTGAGAAGAGCTCCTGAGACACTCCATCTGCAGTGTCTTCACAGAATACATGCCGTCAGCACAAATAAAATGAACTCTTGCTAGCAAGTGCACACTTATTCCATGCCATCACTAGTAAGGGCACTCTCTACACTCAATCAAGACAGCAAGTATGCATTGCTCTACACCTCCAGCGCAATAACTATACCTGTAATGTGCACTATCAACGCATCAAGAGCATACTTCATCTGCGCCGATCTAGCAAGTGCCCTCACTCCACGCCGTCAAGACAGAAAGTGCACACTTTTACCCCATGCAGTCAAAACATCAAGTGCATTTGCTCGTCCCCTATTAGTACAGCTAGCTCCCTCACTGGACACCAGCAAGGCAGAGAACTCCCTCACAACAAACGTCAGTTTCATGGGTTCATTTGAGTTAAAATGTGGCATCATGCAATTATTTCTATCAAGCTATCATAATGGAATTTCTACACGCTTACCTCGACCAGGAGTAAATTCAAATCGTATGTCATTCAGCTCCTTTCTGGAGTTTCTGAAGAAAGAAAAACAAAATAAATGTTCAGAAAATTGCGATAGTTTAATCATCTAAGATACTTATTATTAAGTGGATGGGGTCAAAAGAAATGGCAGTCTGTGTATATGGTTGGCAAAAGGAAAACAGTAACAATTCTGTCCCATATAAGAAGACCGATTAACATCAACAGCTTCATGAAGCTTTGCACCGAATTTACAAAGCATGCAGTTCTTTGAAGCCAGGAATAAGATTTCATAGCCGAGGTTAGTGATGAATTTCACAACATGAAGTTGCGCTCTTTTCCAAATGAATCGAACAAGAGAGGACAACATATTTCCAATACCTAGAAAACATTGGTTGTAGCATAGTTCTTACAAATGGCCTTTCACTGTGCGATTTCATCTGGTGTTTTAAAGCTTCAGGGACACTTTCAGATTTATTTGCTTGTAAAACACGCACGAAAACACACACACACACACACGCACACAAACGCACGCACGCACACACACAAACACATAACTCAAGGTGGCCACAGAGCCCACCTGTCTTGTCTTCAGCTGAGCAGACAGGAGAAACACACATTGTGCTGGTAGATTCGCCATATGGGCTGTCCCGTGGAGCCTGACAAGTAGACAGCCAGCAGCAGCAGAACGCTGAGAAACAGCTTCCCTCTTTCAAAACTCTATCAGCGAGTGGGCTGTCCAGCGCTAGGGCACTGCATGTTTTCTCTCCTTGCAGGGAAAAGATTTCTCCATCTGTCCATCCGTTATCTATACCCTGGGCTGGGTCACGGAGGGTGCAGGAGCCAATCCCAGCGTGCATTGGGTGAGAGGCAGGAATACATCCTGGACAAGCCAATCTATTGCACAACATTCGCTCATACACTCATAACTATGGCCAATTTAGCCTCCAATTAGCCTACTTGCATGTCTACCTGCGTGTGGGAGGAAATTGGGGTACCCTGAGGAACCCCACACGAGGCGAAAAAAACTCCACACAGAAAGGCCCCGGCTGGGATTCAAACCCACAACCTTCTTGCTGTGAGACGACAGTGCCACCACTGGAATTCCAACTCGACTAACTTAGTGGAGAATAAAGCATTGGAATGGTTTCAGAGGTAAGGGCAAGTGAGGATGGGGTGTGCTTTGCAGAAGCCTTTTCTATCACACATAGTGCACCTGAGGTTGTGGAGGGCTGCAGTCTCTGCCGATGTGTGTGTGTGTGTGTTTTTTGTTTTTTTGGTGTCACAGTGATTGAGTGCTTAATATAAGTCACTGATTGACTAAACCACACCTTGCTTCCAAGGCATAAATTGGCTTCTGATTGAACGAAAGTCACTATAAGGGCCTCCAGGCACAGAAAGATCACCAGTGTTATATCAACTCTAACAGAGTCCAATAAGGACAATATCTACTCTGTTAGAGTTAGAAGCATTCCTATCAGAGTTCATTTAACACTGGAGATTGCGCTGTGCAGAACTGGCGTTTGAGATCCTGACACAGGAGGTCTTTTGCATGTTAATATCTCTCATTTTGGAAAGAGCTGCCGCGTGTTAAAGGAGTCCTTCATAATTAGCACCCTAACAAAGAGGCCCCGGCTTCCCGGGCTTTTGTTTAGACGAGGGCGGGTGCGGTGGCATGAATTCTTTTCTGTCACCTGTAACAGATGAAACCTATTTACAGCACACGAGGCACATAAATAAGACAAAGCCACAGGAGCAGCCAGGCAGTGAACAGAGTCCTGCAGCGAGGGAGGAGAGGAGGTGCGACACATTCACTTTTTAAAAGCACACAAACCACCCGCAGAGCTGGGAAGTAAAGGGGGTCACAGAGTAGAAGTGCTGCCTCGTGTTCCTTTCACCCATCAACTCAGCCAGCTGATTTCACTAATTATTTCGGCCTGCCAGCTGAAGAAGTAAGCTAATTAGCAAATCCAGGCGGTTATTTTCTGAACATGGATTTTTATCCCCGCTGACCGCCTGATTTCACTGGGAGAAGGTTCACCCAGTGTGGTCCGGTGGAACTGACTCGTACAGCGCTTGCGGCCAACGACGTGCGCGTTGAGACAACAGCCGGGCCTCCCGCGCTCCGACGAGGGTGTCGAGAGAGGCGGCTTGCGAAGCGGCAGAGGAAATCCGCAAAAAATGAGATCTGAGCTTAAATTAGCTGCGCAGGTGACACCAGCAGCCCCGCCTCGCTGAGGCTGTTCCGTTTTTTCCAAAATGGCGGAGTGAGAATACCGCAGCGGAATATTAAAAATGCAGCATTTGGCGTTATCGTAAGTGTCAGGAATACAAATGCGAGGTTTATATGCCTGAAGGAAATTATTCTGTCCAGAGAGTTTTTCACTGCACGGTGATACGGACCCAAGCTCCCTTTGAGGTAGCAGAAGGACGATAAGACGAAAAGCTGAAGCAATGGCATATTAGCTCACTCAATATGGGCTCAAATTGACCGAAAACACTTCGGTGCGTTGAGCGATTGCACCGACGCCTCTGCTGGGGTCGCCCGGAGCAGGACCTTGGCTTTGATGTCATTTTCAGTGTTTCTGGGAGGGCAATGCATTGTGGGATTGTCAGAATGGCAAAGAGGGGGTAATTTACCCGAATGATATATCATCTCAGCTAAAGCGGAGGCTCTGACCTGCCACTCAGTTCCTGTAACAGGGTTCTAAATCACTCCGGGGCAGACAGCACCATTTAAACTACATCATTAACGTCCTGGTGAACGGCTGTGCATCAGAATACAGATGCTCTGCAAAAAAAAAGGGAAAAACAGTGTAGAAAACCACAAAAATTCTAGTTAAAAGTATCATAGTATCCATCTCAATGTATGCTAAAGTTGAGTGATTAATGCTAAGAAAGTTCCTGTTTTAATTAGGTAATTCATTTAATTATTAATAAAACAACTGTTATATAAAAAAAGTAATAGAACATTTCTCCATAACCAAAAGTCAGTGAGTCATTCTCAACAGACTGGAATTCTATGTATGTGAGGAATTGGCCTTTTTTTTAAAGACTGGTGTTGCTTAGAGACGTATTGATGGATGAGGCCACTTTCTACAAGTGACCGAATTTGCATATTCTCCACATTTGGGAGTAATTGGTCTATTATGGAGGTGTGCACAAAGAGCCATAGGCCACAGCCATTTGGATCCTGACACGCAGAAGAACTACAATGCGCCAGGACACAGGAATGCGCGGCGGGGAATTTAGCGTTTCTGACCGACGGCCCTGTTGACGCAGACTGAGGGGTGGTCTCTTCCCCCCTGTTCGGGCGGGAAGGCGGGGCTCGCTCGCGGCGGGGCCACGGCTTCGAGGACGTCGCCGAGACGGGCAGGAGAACGGCAATTACAAAGGCCGGTCGCCGCGGCCGACGTCAAGACCGCCGCGGCCCGTTCTCTTTAGCCACGCCTTCCCGGCGACTCCCGCGCACCCGGCTGCATTCTGCGCCTCTCCGAGCAGCGGCCAGACGCTTAAATCGCTCCGGCTCTGAGATCACAAAGCGCAAAGCCATTCTTCCCTAATGAAAGGTAGAATACCGGCGCAGAAGCGCCCCGGCTGCATATCCGTACGGGGCGCGCGACAAAGGGAACTGTGGGTAAATGAAAAAAGCGATATTTGCCTGGCGGTGTTCGCCGGCGCCTCCCCGCTTTACATTACGCGCGCAAATGCAAACAGCTTTCCGCATTCACGGAGGAAGTGGATGAGCGCAGACGTCAAATTATGAAGGAGCAGCCCAGTCCCCGCATGGCTCTGCTCGCGAATTCGGCGGGTAAAACTGATAAAAATTTTCAATATCATTCTGAATCCCCAAACCGTATTATGTTTGCAGGGGTTTTTTTTTTTTTCATTCAGAAGCACTGAAGCACAAAAGCTTCTCTGTGGCAATGTCATCCCTTACCATCCAGATAAGACTGCAGTTGTGTACAGCACAGCAAATTCATCACACGGCGAGAGGGATTTTTGCCACTTTCTTTGTCTGACAAAGTAAAATGAACAACAGGCAAAAAAATTAAAAAAAATAAAAAAACTTGCAGTTCCAGAACATTCACCTGAATAACAGAGACCCCTAATTCCAAGCTGACTTCAAGATATAAAACTGCAGGTTGCACACGAGAATCCTCGGTAGATTTCAAAGAGAGGTCCGGGAAACGAACAGTACGGTCCTGAAGTCTCAACGCTGCCACCGAAATCAAAACAAACGAAAACGAAACGGATCGCGTTTGGGGGCTCGCCTCACGGGGGATAGCGACAGCCGTTAGCATTCAACACCCAATCCACCGGCGTCGTGTCTGGACTCCTTCAGTGATAATGGTCCAGCTCCCAAGTCTATTCCCCATCTAATGCATCGATATTAAGTGGCACTGGCAGCATTAAGGGAAGCACTTATCGCGTCTGGCGTGACCGCGTCACGTCGTCCGCGTCCCTCCCGGTGCGAGGGCGCTGGGCGCGAACGCGGCCGCCGTCGCGCCGAAAAGGAAGATGACAGCCGCTTTTTTTTTTTTTTGCACGCGCTCAGAAAGGAGCACGCTGCGCGCCGGAGAATGGCAGCGCCTAATTGGATTCATGTGGAATGTAATTAAGCGCCGCAAATCGCATCCGTCTCAAAGTGGCTGTTCTCCCCTGACCCACATTTCAGGATTTCCTTCTCTCTTTTTTTAAAAGTTTTTTTTTAAAGCCGCCAAAAACAAAAACATCCGCGGCGCTATCCAGCTGCGCTACATAATCAGAGACGCGAGGAGGAGGCAGCTCTGACTATGAGCTAATGCGACGAGGGGGGGTCTACACCCCTATCTGATGGAACCGCTAAGAAGATACGTGCATAAAATAAATGTGTATTTTATTACACATTTTATTATTTATTATCTTAATTAATCCGACCCTGATTTTTGTTTTTAAATCCGTCTAGTTTTAATCTACCCTTTTACTGTGCTGCCTTCAGCTCTCAGTTCCACCTGCTCCCAGTTTTATGCACTGGCTTTTATTACAGTTTATCTGCTTTATTTATTTTATCTTTTTTATTATTGTCATTTATCTCATCATTGATCTTTTCAAAAAATATTTTAAATTAAGCACTTCTTTTTTATGTTAAGCATGCAGTCCTGCCATGGATGGTGCTATATAAAGTTTGATTGACTGATTTGATTGACTGAATGAAAGATACAATATGTTATGAAATCGTTAAAATCACACGAATATGTTTATTTGAAATCTAGTTAATCTAGTTATTATTCAACCAAGACAGTGAGCCGGTGAGTGAGGGTGGGTAGGAAAGGCCAGGGAAGGTGAGAAGAGTGATTCTGCGATTTTGACAAAGTTGTTAGCGCTTTCCAGAACTTTCCACTTCTACATTTTTACAAGGGCCGCTGTTAGCACCGTCGGTTAAAAAAACTTACCGAATGGTGGGGAAAATGAGAAATTAATTTCAGGCTCCACTGGTGCAGACTCACTAACCGTTGCCTTTTTAAACGCCTTTCTATCCCCTATTTTTTCGTTCTTCTCCTCTGAAATTTGGAACGTCCGAGAGCAATCCTGAGCCTGTTCCATCACTGCGGCTTCGTCCATCGGTTCGGCAGAGTGAGCGCTAGCATGTTCGCTTCTTAGCGCTCTGCAGTTCGCCAGCTGGGGTGCGCTGCCATTTCGTTTCCTAATGCCTGAGGAAATGAGGAACACTCTGCTGAGCAAAATCGCCCCGCCCCCCGACGGCAGGTCACTACAGCTGCGAACAAGCTGCCCGGAGGGGCTATTGGTTGCAGAAGGCTCCCTTACCGTCAATCCCGGACTCCTCACAGCACAGAGGACAGGTGCTTTTATTTAGACCGACATTTGACGACGACCGGCACGGCCATTTTAAGGCAAACGATAACGCGTAAGTTGGCGAGACGGTTAAAATGATAAAAGCGGCATCTTTATCCGCCGGGCGCGGCAGCTCGTCGCGTGTACGCCGGTCTCCCCGAAGGCCGGTAATCTGGTCATCGAGCCCTTCGCTTTACGGTCTCAACCCCGCCCACTCACTTCCCCCAGCTCCACCGCGCCGTCCGCACCAGCAAATCTCCTCCCGGCGCCCGGTAAACCCCCGACGGGATTACACCGGCGGAAATACACGGATCGTGCCGGCTTTCCAAACAAGGAACGCCGACTGAAAGGGATGGGGACATTTTCACAAGTTTCAGATCGGCGGAAAGCGCAAACGAACCACGAGTTCTCTGCTTTTCGACAAAGGCTGTGGTGTGTTACAAATATCAACCTATGCAGAGGAGCTGGAACCGCTGAAAGGACTATCGCATGTTTGTGACTGCGCTACCGAAACTGACACAAAGCTCCCCATTAAATGAGTACAGTCACCGGAGCTGCACCCCTCTTTTGCTGTCGGTTGCCTTGCAGGCAGGTGTCTTTTTAACAGGTGCAGCACCAGCTGCGTTAGTCACTGTGAGGCGCGAGCGAAACAGCTAACATGCTTCTTACAGCACAAATCAATCATGCCAGATACAGTAAAAGAGGCAGAAGGAGAAAGTGTGAGTGTGTAAAAAGAGTGAAAGACAGAAAGAAAGAGAGCATGGCACAGCCGAACCATTTGAAACACTTATACATAAATAATCATGGATACCCAAGGGTAGGCTATGTTTGTGGTCAGTATTCGACCGGTGAAATGGTGCTGATGTCCTTTCTGCACTATGAGAAACGCAGAGACAGACAACAATGTTTAGTGTTCACTGGTTCTCTCGCTAATTCTGGTCGTGTCGTTAACTGGTCATGTGTGTTTTTCAGGGTGCTTTGTGTGTGTATTCCACTTATCGCATTATTTATGTTCTCTTAAGCCATTAATGTACAAGCGCTTTAGCCTTTAAACACACAAATGCTCTTGTCACATATCTACATGCGATTCATTGGGTGTGGGGGGCAGTTCCATGTGCACAATTACATGTACAGCTGCAGGTAATGCACGCTTTGTTTTCAATCAAGACAAAAAGTACACGCACACAAGGAATTTTTCACAAACCAAAATATTTTGGTTTACATTATAGAATAAAGCAAAATATTTTGATTTAATCCATGGCTACATGGCATTCCATCAATTTCGTCATTTTTCAATTCCAAACTACAAGATTGTGCCATGCTGTCATTAATAACGTGCAATTGTAATTACATTCCAATCTCCAACAATAACAATCATCATCGCCCTCTCCATCTTCATTACAGTAACCGCATTAAGAGGACATTTTTTCTCAGGACGATCGAAAGCGGAATGCTCAACGTGTGACACAGGCGTTATACAGTATGCTGGAATAAAGGCTCTCTTTCTAAAAAGTGACAGGAAGAAAAGGTTTCTGACACCTCGAAGGATTTACTGAAAATGCATGTGACCGAAATTGAAAGCGTTAGATAAATAGCTCGAATAAACCTTTATTTAATGATCTGCGGTGAACATACCGCTAAGGTATATTGTAAATCCTCAGCTGATGTGACAGGAAAAGGTAATTTCCCAACCCATTTACAAACATAATCAATACGCCTTGTAGAGTAAATGCAGGATCCTCCAGGTGCACGCTTAAATTACTCGCCAGCCCAGCTCAGTATATAAAACGCTACACAAAGAGACGATGGAGGCTTGCTGTGGAGGGATAAAAACAACAAAGTCAATTAAATCCACAGAATTGCAGTGGTTAATTTGACTCCTTTAAAGCATATATATATATATATATATTAATTTTAGTTATTTCCTTTACAATGCCAATGGCCATTGGGAAAGGGATTATTTTGCTGTTGAATAACATTTATTTATTGCAGATTTCTATCATGTGTTCATTATTTTGTTTCTTAAGCTTGGTGGAACCCACACAATCCTGCCAGTCACATACAGTAAAATGTGTGGAGATACAAAAATGGTACGTAGCAAGTAAACGGCAGGATGATTCAAAACACCGGTCGAAAAAGGACGAATACCGGCTCATTCGGTTAAGGCAGCATGCTGTGGAGCACGGATGAGCCCCACGCTCTCAGACTGAATCCGGACCGCGCCAGTGGTAACACTGTGTCCAAGACCGGCTTGGTCGGGCAGGGATCCGCTTTTCACACTCTCCAGTGACCCACCACCGGTCAGGCAGGCGACCCCGTGGACTGCCCGCTAAAGCGCCATCTGAGACGTCTTCCTCCCACTCAGCTCTGTGCGAGCTCGGCTGTGGGCTGGTGAGACCGCACGTTTGGGAGGAGAACAGCGGCTGTCCTCACTCCCCCGAATTGGCAGTGAGGGATCGCGCATGAACATCGCTACAGCTAACAAGTGGATAATCCAAAATTTAAAAAATGAATAAATAAATAAATAAAATAAAATAAAAAAGGAAATACGAATACACCTGGAACTTGTATGCCGAACAGATGTTCATAAAAATGCACACTGAATGCAATATTATGCTCCCTCAGATCTGAACCTGAAGCATAAAACTGCAAGCCACAGTCCATGCTGTGACTTAATGACAGCAGTGCAATGGAGGTGCTGTCCCCTGAGGAGGCTCCAAGGCTTCATTGGCTGTTTTTATTACTGTTCTCTGTCTATGCTCAGGTCAAACACTGTCTCATCTAAACAATTCTTCTGGATGTAACAGCTAGGAAGAAAGGCTAAATATATCGAGAACATATTTCAAAAGAAGCATGTCGCATTACTACAGAATCAGGGGACATTCGATGGGAATTCTTTGTCAGAGACAGATGATAGTGAGACTAGGGTGAAGGGAGGGGGATACCGGACTCAGGTTTAGCAAATACTGGAACATTAGGAGAACCAGCTGGCCTGGCTCAAATGGCGTTTGTAGTTGGATTTCCCCTCATCTCAAAACAAACCAAACTTTGTTCTCAAACCAAGAACAGCCAAGATCAGAACATGCCCTTAAACTAGTCACACATAAAAGACAAAGACTCCTTGTGCCACAATCACAAGATGTACTACAGGGGCTAACGGAAAAGAGCTTTCAGCCAGCCACAAAAATTCCCTAGAGTAATTTCAGGAGCGTACGATTAAAAAAAAAAAATCAGAGCTTGTTCCAATCTCTGAAGCGCACACTTGTTTTGGATTTATGTTTAACTGGAACCGATACTTTGGGATAATGCTATCATTCAGATCTGTATTACTGTTTGTTGTGTCCTGATTTTCTTTCCAGATTGGAGGCCCAAATCCTCGGTTCTACTTTGATTCTTATTTGGAAACCATTGTATTTCATAAGACTGCATTCACAGATATCACAGGAATTTGGAATAAACCGTAAATCCTCTCATGTCTTTGAAAAAGGTAGTTTTCCATTTTGGCTCAACTTCCCTGTCACTTTCACTTCCAGCAACACTTTGAAGCTGCAAGGAAACCGAGTGTATTATTTTATTTCTTGTTATTGTTTTTGCTTATTTACGCCGTCATGGTTATATTTAGCTCAGTTGTGTTCAAAAGGGCATTTAAAAAGGTGACAACAAAGCCAAATCAATAAAACCCTCTGGCTAAAGTTAGAATGTGTTGGCCCTGATAGGTCAGTGATACATTAGTGTTCTACTTCATGCTAGGTCAAGTGTAAAGTATCTTGCTTTTTAACAGAAATTTAACAGATCGAATGAGGTCCCCACCCACATAAGGATCAAACAGAAAGGCATTTCTTGGAAGAATGTTGCCACTTTGGTTGTTACTATGGCTTTATTATTCTATATTATTAGTAGTTACTATTGTAAATACATTTTTATTGTAAATATTTTATGTACACAGACATGTCAACTAGCATAACAGGTTAACTTGAATTTAGTATTGATCCTAGGCACATTCCCTAGAGCTAATGTGGGGAATCCTGCAATCTCATTAGGGCATAGCCAGCATTATGGTGCAGGTCAATGGGTGGGTTGCTTTGAATCGCTGGCTACAGTTGGAGCCTCACCTACACAAGATCATGACTCATCCTAAGGAGTTACTGTCCATTTGTTTATAAGCAAAGCACATCCAACGAATTTGGACAGACTTCTCAAATCAGTATCAACGTGCACATACTCATAGCACCGCAAGGTTGTGAGTCTACTTTGATTGAGCATCCTGACGTTAGCTACAAGCTACACACAAAAGTCAGGTAAATTGGTTTAGCTACTAGATACATCAAGCACTACTAACTTAGCTACAACCCTTAAATTAAATAAGTTTACTGATGAACTGAGAACCCACTGAGATGTTTTTGGATGTGATTCCTAACCTATGCATTCCACGTAAGGTCCTTGCAGTTAAGGGTGTTATGCTCAAATAATTTAGGCAATGCGGTTTTATTTGGTTACTCAAAGAACTCATCTGTGCAATTCCTAATTGCAGTACAAACGTACAGATGACACAGCTTAGCAAATCTGGCTGCATTTGGTTACAACAGTTACAACCCAACCCAACAGAAAAAGCAGGCTTGCAAAACACAAAGCAGCTTTCAATCATGCCTCTAACCTGCTTCATTTCAAACAGAGTCACCAGGTGTGCGACTGCTTCATTTAAACCAATCTGTGACACGTGGCATAGAACAATGTCAATCACAAAAAGACAATACGGCACTTTAGTACGGCAATTTAAGGTTAGATTTGCCTAATGATACGGTAGTCGGGCCAGAACTGTTGAAAACAGCAGCCAATTTGTGTCCCTTAAAACATTTAATGAGCGTACAGCTTCATTAAAAAGGAAAGTTCTTGTTAAAGACAAGACACGCCGTGCCTTCGCGCGGCTCAACGAGGTGAACTTCGGAAATTAGGCGACATTTCGGCGAGCGCGCAAACGAAGAGGCTTCGACTCCAGCGCTTAGCGTGTCCGCCACCCAGAAGGGAACGCGTCAGGAGCGCCCGACCGGCGGTGAGCTGAGGCCAAAGGGGGCAGAGCGGCTCGCTACTCTGCTGTCAGGCGAATCGGCGGGAGGGGGGGAAGGGGGGCGGGCCGTGGCGGAGGAAGAACCCGCCAAACGCAGCAGGCGTAATTCATTTCACAGCTTGAGGTGAAGTGTAGCGTGGCTGGATACGTTTCAGCGGAAAGCACCATACGTAGCCACCGGAGGGTGTCAATACTTGGCTTTAGATGATTGGAAGGGGAGGCAATCGGCTGACAGGGAAAATACTTACCGGCGCCTAGCAACCCAGCGAGCTCATTGCCTGAACTAGCCCGCCTCCGCTTGGGTTTTCGCTCACAAACCATGCGAAATAAAAATGTATAACTTGCTCTTGCCCTCGTTGTACAAAGAGCTCAGAGTTTGTTTCAAATGTAAATACACACTAAATAAATGGATTAGTTGACTCCGAGAGGCCCCTGTGAAGATCTTTACTTAACCATTCAACAACACCATGGGAAATGAGAATTAGTCACACCATAAAGAGCACTTAAACCTTCGGCGCTTTTTCAAGTCTTTCATTCCAACAAGTTGATGGTTTGTAATTCATTTATGCAATTAAATGCGTTCCACCATTCTTTCACGTTTATTCCAAAGGGACGACTGACTAATCTGACTAAACAGGCTTAACACTCCTCGAAGTAATTCCTTAAGTCTTCTCCTTTAATTATTCATTGAAACTGCATAGAATTTATTGTTCACCAAAATGAAGTTTGAACTATTTATTGTTTGTTTTTTTTTTTTCTTTAAGCCCGGGAGACAAATAAAACAGGGTACTGTATGTTATCTGCCACAGACAACAGCGCTTTATTACGAAAAAATCCCCTCAAATCTGTTGTTTGTTGGGGGTGGGGGTGAGGCTCATTTCTCTCTCTCTCTGGATCGATCCCGGATTAAAAGCCCCGTTCGACGATGCCGTAGCGCTCCCTCGCTTTACTCATTCGAACAAACGCTCCTTTCCGCCAGCCCGCGCCGCCGCGCGTACGCTAATGGGGATTAAGCGACGCCCGCGAACGCCGCCGCCGCTTCCCGTTATCACGGGCCGCCGTTCACGCCGGTCGACCTCGTCTTCCTCGTTTTTATCGCCGGGCCAAATCGCGGGAAAGCGCTCGCGGGCGGAACGAGATCGCCCAAATGAAAAGCCCTCCTTAAACCCGCTAACGCCATTAGAACAGGGACGCGGGAAGGCAACAAATTGGTTTGGCCGAGGCTACCGCTCAGATAAGCGCGCACGTACGGCCGGAACAAAAGCCAGCTGATAGCGCGGCCGGCGGCGGCGGCGGCTAGGCTCGCGATTAAATGCATTTAATGATAAGTTTACGGGCGCTAATGAAAACGCTGGTCAGAAAGCAGTGCCAGATTACAGCATGTTTACGTGCCGGGGAAGGAGACGGGGTCTGTGGTTTCCGTGTAACCCCTGCCCCCCCACCCACACACACACACACACACACACACGCTCTGCCTCCTGCTGATATGCTCCCCGCTCAGCCTTAATCCCGTTGTTCAGCAGTAGCTGAAAGCCGGTCTCCGCAGCACACTACCGACGGCTCGACTCGCGCCGCTGCGTTCCGAACATCTGTTCCGCCGCGCTCTCTCTCCCCCCGCTTCGCCGCCGCTCGGAGAAGCCCGCGGACGCACGCGTCCACGACGTCTCCAGGGGGGGGCCAGACCGGATACGGCGCTCGATGCGTCCTATTTATTTTTCTATGGAAGCGGTCCGGCAAGTGGCGTGGTGCCATCGCCGGTTCTGTATTTGCATAGAATATACTCTGTCTTTGTTCGATGCAAATGAAGGCATCCGACATACCGTTGCTCGCTCTGGCTCACGAAACTCAGATCAAACTTCCAAACTAGGTGTTGCAGATCAAATGTGAACCAAGATTCAGCAACTGCATTGCATATTTCTCGCCTCAAATGTTTTCAGAAATATATTCTAGTGGACTGTTCAGGTGGAATAAGAGAAAGTTTACCAACGGTCCACAATATTGTTCCTGTTTCCAAAATGGGAGCCGAAACCCGACTGAAGCACGTCTATCCAATCAGGTGCTGGCAGTGACAGCGGTTGCCCATATTCTGCCCCATAAAATGGACAGCCTGGGGGTCCGGCGCGTCGTCATGCGTCCTTGCCGGATCTGGTGTGAACCACTATCTCGCGGCTTCGATCAGGTCCGTCGCCCGCTATCCATACCGCCGCCGGGGGGGGGTGGGGCTGCCCCCTTCGATCGCTCGGCCCTTTTGGAACGTCCTCACCGTAACCTCACCGTTCCCACGCGGCGGTGAGGGAAATCCAGCCCGTTTCGCTACGGCAACCCGGGGAGCGCGCGCCTGACCCCGCGGGGAGGCGGGAACTCGCGGCTGCCGCGGCGGGAACAGACCTTCGAACTGAGACGCCGCTCGCACCACCCAGACGGCCGAGTGAGTAACTGAGCCCAGGTGCCCCCTGGGAAACCCGCGATGCGTCCTTGAACGAAGCGGTTTCTCCCGATTCGCTCCGGTGCAGATGCCCCGCGCGCAACAGGCATGCGAAATATCGGAAGGATCTGCTTAAGCTGCGTAATTCACCCCGCATAATGGGATTTGCTCCGCAAATAAAGTGGTCTGCCAAATGCTTCCGCTCCGTTGTTCTGGTTAGCTCCGTTTTTTCCGTTACTTGTTGAGTCGGGCCGCAGAGGTGGAACATACTGGGGATAAACATAATTCTGCGCATATGAGACGTAAGATTAGCGGCCAGGTTCCTCGTTCCAGGTCATAAATGCCAGAAGCGATTACCAGCAATTGGCCCGCGTGGATAATGAGGAGAGACAGACAGACTGATAACTGCGAGGCTCGGCGCTGGCTAATATGCCTGAAACTGGCAGCTCCAACTGGGACAAAAAAAAACACGTGGCTGCAGTTTTCATGTATTAACCAGCGAAGCTTATACAGCTTATACGGAAAAGTTTGGCACCCCCGGCAGACAGTATTTAAACTGTATTTAAAAGTGGGGGTGCCGGCGGCAGTGCCGAAGCCAGGAATTTGTTTTCGGGGGTCGGCCTGCGGACGACCGGCTTTTTGGCCACGCTCATCAGGGGCGAGTCTGGCCTTAGAAGGACACATCGTGAAAAGGATTTAACGCTCGCGTGAAATATGGTGGTGGATTTTTAATGTTATGGGGTTATTTTGTGTCGACTGGTCCAAGCGTGTATGTCCTAGCATCTTGACCAAACACGCGGTGCCCCCAAGCACAGCTGAAAATGGGTGGACTAAACACAGAAACTGTTTCTGTAAAATGGTAAATCATAAACGCATGTAAGCACCACAAAATAAAAACTGATGTGATTTTATGCATGTATTTTTATCTCACATTCATCCTTGACCTCAAATGCAAATGCCTTAAGTATATAGCAAAAATAACTCATTTCACTATACTGTTCCCGTGCTTTTGGAGGGCACTGTACGTGTTGCTCTCAACCAGGAGAGATTTGCTTTCTGAGAGTTTTTGCTCACGGCAGCAAAACAAACATGAGAGGGCTCAGTTTAATTAACCGCATTTGCACTGCGCACCGTTTGTGAAACAACATTTTCCAAAAGTTTTTCTCTAAACAAAAAAAAAAAACAAAAACAGAGAAACTGTATGTGACTGAATTAAAAAATAACTTCCAACCATTCAAACAAACACTTGAGTGGGGGCCCCATTTTCTGATTCCAATTAGACTGTCTCAAAAATGGGAGCCATTTTTTAAGCTCAAAATGAGCAAGACCTCAACGAACACGGCTCGCGTCGGCCGTGAAAACGGCTCGACTTTTTGACCCTCTGCTGCCTCTAGTGGCGAAACGCTGCTCGCGCGGCGGCTGCTAATTCAGTCGGTCAGCCGGGTCAAAGAGTCAGGAAACGAGCGGAAACGGAGACATTGCGGCTGCGTTAGGGCCGCTTATCCCAGCCCCGACTGAAAACGACAGAACAAGCGATCTGTTTTTCCACAGAAGTCCCCGAGAAGCCCCCGCTTTGCAGCACCCAGCGGAGACCGGTCCGCGAGGTTAATTAGATTCCGATGTACGGGCTGAGTAACTGCGGCGTTCCCGGAGCGGCTGTGTGGTCGGAACGCCTCAGGCCTTCGTTCCGCAGAGGGAGGGAGGGAGCCTGGAGCGGACCGAAAGCTCGGCGCGCTTATCTCGCTGACCCAGCACCGGCGCCGCCTTCGCATTTTACAGGCGACGGGCGCCCCCCCCCACGCCGCCCGCGCTTGCGTCCGCGCGGCCGAGCTCCTGTACCGTGACCGCGCTGCTGATAGAGCCGTCGCTCGCGGTAACCGAAGATCGCGTTTGGCGTTCTAGCTTCCGCGCATGAATTTAAAATCTATTTGAAGACCGGCCGGCTGCTGTGAAATACGGGGGGGGGGGATACGAGCTCGGCGCGGTAAAACTGTCTCCTGGAGACAGATCTGGCCACTCGTAAATCACCCTCCGCTTTTTAAAAAACCAAGAGGTCACATTTCGAGAAACAGCCTAAGCGATGCGTGACAGGGCCGAACCCCGTCACGCTGGGTGAGAGGAACGGTCGGGGTGATGCGTGTCAGTGTGTACGTCCGTGCTGGGACAAAGGGAAGGTTCTGTATGTGAACAAGGATAAGGAGCGCTGTGGATCTTCATTGCACTTTTGCCAACAGAATTACCCTCAGGGTAACTGAGGGAACATGAGACAGGGAGCTCTCCGACTACTTTCTGCTTCCCCAAAGAAGGGCCCCCAGGGATGCGCTCTAAAAAAGTTAGCGCTCTACCAAGCAATTATCATCCAGCGAGTATGTTTAACCAGAGCCCGAAATACTTCATGTTTCACAGAAAGTTCCAGAACTCCAAAGTGTATGTTCATATGAGCAGGGTTTTTTCCTGCACTGAAATTTCTCAGACGGGCCGCCTAAGTGTTTTTTCAAGCCGCCTATAGGAGAAATCGCGCAAAAAAACCCTGGTAAAACGGTTAGAAATGGTCCGTGATTTTATTGGTACAATGTGGTCACGAATGACACTGCATTTCAAGTCTTTCAAGTTTTGACTGCTTTCATGTTTACGTGCAACCTTAGACAAGCTAAATTAACTACAGTAGAATCCGCTTAATTGCATTAAAGTACGAAGTCATCTATCATCTGCTATCACTGTGATTTTCAACAGAAACCGCCTTCCTTTGAAGATTTTTTGGTTTCGTTTCTTTACAGGGCACTTGTCAGTTTATTTATGATCTGTCGACTTCATCATCTTCCGACCATCAAAGTATATTTATAGATCATTACACGATGTAACTGGACATAATTTCATGCAAATACCCTAAATATGCGTTAGTGGTTTCTGTAAATATGCAATCTCTGTACAATTGAATGAATGGGAAATGGTTTGGGATTTGGCAACTCTATGCAAATACCAGAATTATGCAATAATCCATTATGCAATTAAGTGGATTCTAATGCATTAACCTACACCATTTTTGCCTACCTGTGCAGACTGAAATGAGGAATAAAACTATGAAAAGCCTTTAATGCTGTTTAAGGTACAAGTAATACCAGTCACAAAAAAAGCATTCTTTGAGTGAATGTATAAAAATAATTTCATTACAGTAAGCTGTCATTTGTGCGGATTCATTAAGAGGTTAATTACCATTGTACCCTTAGTTCTGAGTAACCAAAATGAGATGCATATTTAAAGACATATTACAATTCCAAATACAACTACTGTAGAATGGCCCACTTTCAATGTGTAAATCCTTCAGTATAGGCTATATTTCTACCCCAATTCTGGCACTAACGATATGTAACACTTCAATAAATATTTTAATTGTTCCAATTTTTTTGTCACGTTTCATTTTTTATAGCCTACATCTCAATGCATTGTGGGGGTCTCTCGAAAACCAGAACTCTCCGTTCTGAATGTAGCTAAATATAGAGAGACGAAGCGTCCAGCTGACAGCGGCAGCAAAGCCAGACCGACCGCAGTCGCTGTCACACAAAGTCACCGCCTAAGTCCTATTTTGAGCCAGGACAGACCCCGCTTGAGTGGTCCGCACCGGGACGTGTTTGGAAGCGTGTCCGCCCGAGCACTTCGCCCGGGGCTCCGTTTCTCTGAGAACCACCTTCGACGCCTTTCAAGAGCCGTTTGGCGGAAACTCGAAGGAATAAATGTTCCCTCGGCTTTAACGTCTTGCCACAGCTTGTGAGCCCTTTTACTGCGACACCGCACTTGAGGAGCCGGGCAGCATTCTGAAAACACCCACTGAAATACACTCTCATTCTCTCCACACACCACATACCGTTTCGTTTAATGAGCGCCATAATTCTCTGTATGTTATAAAACACTGTCCAATCACCCTTCCCAAAGTAAAACTTGAACAAGCACTTAACACCTGCACCAATGGCTTTCAGAGTGATCACAAATCTCGTCCGGTGGCACCGAGTGTGAGCGGTGAGATATGACATCATATTTATCAAATTTAATAGCCTTCCCGAAGTCCTGCAGGCCATTTTCCCAGGATTCCCGCCCGGTCCGGTTTCTGTGAGCCCGTCCCCGGCGGTCTCCCCTCACAGCCAGACTGAGATAGCTGACGGTGACGGTGACCCCCCGGGGGTCAGCGCTGGTAAACGCTCTGACGGAAGCTTCTGGAATTTTTTCCGCTCCCTCGTTAGCCCCTCTCCTCCGTCACTCAGGCGCGCGACACAGGCGGGGCCCCCCGGCGCGGCGCGGCGCTCTGCAAGCCTGGCGGAGGGGCCCCCGGAGATTGACGGGCGAGCGCGCGCGCGTCAGGGCGACGGACGAGTAATAAAACCTCCTGGGCTGAGTCACGCCGCCACGCTAATGAGGCGAAAGGGCACCGCGAGGCCCCCGCGCAGCCCAATACACTCTGTCATTCTGTCCCATCATCACGCCTGTTACGTAAACGGTCATGGGGAGGACCGGGAGAGAGGAGCTGTAGATAGATAGAGGGAGGGAGGGAGGGGGGACGGACGCAGGGAGATGGGGGGGGGGGTACTGAGGGAGGGAGGGAGGGAGGGGGGATGGACGCAGGGAGATGTGGGGGGGGGGGGGGGTACTGAGGGAGGGAGGGAGGGAGGAGAGGGGGAGAGGGAGGGAGGGAGGGAGGGGGGAGATGGGGGGGTACTGAGGGAGGGAGCGAGGGAGGGAGGGAGAGGGGGAGAGGGGGAGAGGGAGGGAGGGAGGGAGGGAGGGAGGGAGAGGGGGAGGGAGGGAGATGGGGGGGTCTGAGGGAGGGAGGGAGGGAGAGGGGAGAGGGAAGAGGGAGGGAGGGGGCGAGGGAGATGGGGAGAGGGAGGGAGGAGGGAGGGAGGGAGGGAGAGGAGAGGGAGGGAGGGAGGGAGGGAGAGGGGAGGGGAAGGATGAGGGAGGGAGGGATGGGGGAGGGAGGGGGGGCGGAGAGGAGGGGGGAGGGAGGAGGGAGATAGAGAGAGGGGGGGACTGAGGGAGGGAGGGAGGGAGGGAGGGAGGGAGGGAGAGAGGGAGAGGGAGGGAGGGAGGGAGGGAGAGGGGGAGGGAGAGGGGGAGAGGGAGGGAGGGAGAGAGAGGGAGGGAGGGAGGGAGGGAGATAGGGAGGGAGAGGGGGAGAGGGAGGGAGGGAGGGAGGGAGAGAGGCCTTCCTTACCTTAGCCGCAGCACCATGTTCACGGCGCTCTGGCCTGGAGCGCAGGGGGCGGGGACCTCGTACGGCTGGACCTGCGGCGTGCGTGAGAAGAGCAGGAAGTCATTCGGTCACGGCGCTCTCCGATAATTACCGCCACCTCCGTACGGCCGCGCCGCCCTCGGTAGGCTTCCGCAGAGCCTCTCCGAGCCACCTGGCCCACGCTAGCGCCGAATGAAAGAAGCTACGCCGCCCGCAGGACCAGCAGCCCGCGCTCCGAGCTCGCCTCGCGGGGAGCGGGTACCTCCGGAGCGCCGCGCGTTTTCATCCCCCCCGGGGGGGAGCGGCGGGCTAATTTAAAAACGTTCTGACGCACGCCGGCGCTGTCGAGGGCGGCTCGGTCCGAGGCCCCGGGTGGCTCCGAGCGCTACGGCGGCATGGCTAACGGGCTACGATGAAAGCTAGCGAAACAAGCCGAGCGCGCCGAACGAAAACGCAGGCGCTGTTAAGACGGCTATCGGGACTTTGTGGATAATTGAGATTCGCTACGAAAAAAGGCCCGAAGCTGTGGGAGGCTTAAAGGGGAAATTACGGAGGATGAGCAGGCCGGGACCGCAGCCGCCGGGAGCCGGTGGGCCCGCCCGCCCGCCCGCCCGCCCGCCCGCCCGCCCGCCCGCCCGCCCGCCCGCGCGCCAGCGAGCGACGCTCTCGGGTTATCTTTGAAATGCTAATGGGCTCCGTGAGAATTCCGCGGGGCTCTTCGCCAGAGTAATAACCCTGCCCCCGGCCCGACGCGACCGACGCCAGGAGCTCGGGAGCTGAGTTATTATTATTACGGCTGAGAGGCTCCCCCCCCCGGGCTGGGGAGGGAGGGAGGGGAGGGGAGGGGGACAGGGACGGGGGGGGGCCAAGGTCGCGGCGTTCTCCGGCGACGCTCACCTGGGGGTGCCGGGCGGACGGCGGGTCGGCGGTGTTCCCGTTGGCGTCCTTCTGAAAGAAAAGGAGGAGGAGAGGCAAACGGGTGAATCCCTCAGGCGCCCCGCTCTCGCCCCCGCCGTCCGCTAACGCCGCGGCGAAGCCCGCCGCCTTCCTCCCCGAACTGACGTCGGCGCGGCCCGCGGCGGCTAACGCGAGCTCGGCTGCGACGCCCGGGAGCTCACGCCAGAGAGCAAATTAAGCGACGGTAACAGGACGGCGATTAATATGACATCGGCGGCCAGGCCAGACTCGCGCGGAGCTCATCAAACAGGCCTGGCGAAGCGAGCGGCTCTGGCCGAGCACAACAGGGGGTTCCCTGATGCCTTTCTCATTACGTCATTCACGCTCAACGCAGCTGCAGCGAACGCTTTCTACCGGAAGCCGTCGGCGGTACGACCGAAGTAAACAATGAGCACTGTGGCAGAACACCTGTTAGCCTCTTCCCCATGGACACAGCAACGTAACGACTCACAAAGCACCTGAAACTTTCCTCAGAGCTGACAGAGCAACAAAAAAGACATCACAGCAAACCTGTTACCTTCTCACTTTGGACCCATCAACATAAAAGTCCCCAAAACACCTGTCGCCTTCTCATTATGGACACAGCGACACGGCAGCGAAGCTCCGCTCTAAATGAAATGATTTTGCTGAAAGGCATCAGGAAATTCCTCTCAAAACACACAGCGGGGACGCGCAACAGATACCAACAGTTAACAACGAGGATTTGTTTGCGTGCGAGTGCGTCCACTTCCTCGACAAAGATAATAAAGGTTTGTTTACGCGACTGTGCAATGATTCACTTTCGCAAAGGCGATAAACATTCATTACGGCGGCACGGTGACTTACCTCGCAAAGACGGCCGGAAGTTTATTTATATCGGTGCGCGATTGGCTTACCTCTCGGCTCTCCTCGCGGATCCTCCGTGACTGAAAAGACAAAATCAGACAGAACCGGGCGTTCTCATCCTCGGAAAAAAACACAATTTTCGGCAGACGGATGGGGGGACGGGGGACAAGGCGGGGGGCGGGGGGTGGGTGGGGGGGCAGCGGAATGATCAGAGCGGAATCGTGAGCACTTAGACGCGGGGTAAACGAAAGGACAAATCAAAACGAATGGCTGAGAGACGGAGGCGATTCCTCACAGGTCGTTAAGGAGTGGGGTTATTTACTTTTCCCCCGCGAGAGACTCAGTTCCAGCTCCTGACATCTTTCAAACACGGTCCCATCTTTGACAGTAACTGCCCTCCACCCCCTCCTCCTCCTCCCTGTTCCCCTGTACGTTCATGCCACCTCCGAATGCTAGCCTGCTAGTCTGGATCCAAACACAGGAGCCTCCCTGACAGCGCAGGCCGGTCTCCAGTCAGCAGGAACACAGGTGGCGCGGCGGTGCGTTTCCAAACAGAGGATAGGACAGACCGGCTTGTTTCTCGCTCTGGCTGCAGAGGAAGAAAGACTCAGCTCGGAGGCGGGACGCTCCGCCCTGCCAACAGGCCTGCAGTTTAAGCAGTGTGGAAGCGCTGCTGCGCAGTGAACCACTGGACAGGGTCCAGCCGCCGTGTTCAGCAAAGAAAGCTCTCTCGCCCCCCTCAGAAACGCTCGGCGCGGCGGACGGAGCTGACCGGACGAAGCGGGTGAGGTGGGAGCGACAGAGGTCCGCCTACCCTGCCCTGATTGGCCGCGGCCTTCCCCTCCTCGCTCCTCTCGTCCAGCTCGTCGTCGCTCCACTCCCAGTCCCCGTCCTCCGTCCGGTGCAGGTGCCCGCTCGACCCCGGCACTCTCCTCACCTGGGGCGGGAAGGGGAACAGGAACTCCTCAAACATACGTCCACCACGCAGACACAATGCTGCTTACTCCTCACGCAATAGGTTTCACACATACAGTGCACACAAAAATAAATGTAGTTCACATCACACATATGTCTATGTGTTTGTGAATCCTAAACAGCTTGAAACAGCTTCTTCTCAGAAGGCTGGTATTGTATGCGGGGGAGTCTCAGACAAGCAAGGGGAAACACACGGCCTACCAGGAGACTGAGGAGAGGAAGCGGGCATGCAGCGTTAAAAACACACGGCTAACCCAGCGGATACCTCACACAGCCACCAACCCAATCTAACTAGCGCAAATCAATGGGGAGCACCAAATGTCTAACGCAGGGGCATCAGACTCCAGTCCTGGAGGGCCACGTTGCCTGCTGGTATTTGTAGTTCTAGCACTTACGTGGTTAATTGAAGTCATTGATTGGCTTGACAGTCTTCCCACCTTAGTTCCAAGACCTAGATTGGTAGCTACTTGATAGGGAGCCTCTAAAAAAAAAAACCAGCAGGCACTTGTGACCCGCCAATACTCGAGTTTGCACGGGCAAAGTCAAAGAGGGAGTACCCTTCGCGTGGGATTGTGTTCAGAACCTGTCTCAGAACTCGACGTCAAGCTCGCGCTCCCCGTGCTCTGCTCGGGCTCCTTGAGCGAAACAGAAGAGCGTCAGGACCCCCTCAGGAGGAGGACAAAACACAGGCCGCGCGCCTCAGCGCTCGGCAGGCCGCACGCTCCAGCGCCCGCTCGCGTTGTTCTGGAACACGCTTCCATCCCACAGCATTCCCAGCGGTCCTCAGCCCTTCAAAAAACGCCCGGCTCCTGAACTCCGAAGAGCTTGAGTTCGTCCTCGACGCCGCGCGCGTTCGTTTTTAAAAAAAAACATGACAGCTGCCGCGCGGAAACCGTCGCTCGGTTCGGAGCGGGGACGAGCCGCGTACGCGATTAAAGCGGATCCCGCGGGGAGGCCGCGCTCTCGAGCTCGCGAGCCGGGCGGAGGAGTTCCGGAGGAGCGCGGGAGGCGAGTCACGCGGATCGGTCCGATCCATCAGCAGGATTTCGGGGCAGGGGGATTAGTGTTCGTGTCTCCTGAGCGGAAAAAAAAAGCTCATCGTAATTCTCAGGCCCACGTAAGTCTCTTTTCCACAAACTTGTTTACGGCTCGATTAATATTCCGTAAGCCCTTTCAAACTTTTTAGCTCTGTCTTTACAAAAAAAAAATTAAAAAACTCTTTATCCCACACTTTACGTTTTACTTTGGAACCCCCGGCTGGATGTGCTCACTGTGACATGCCCCGTCCAAACGGGAGAGTGCAGAAAGCTTTTTTTAAAACGAGCACAAGCTTTTTTTAAAACGAGCATAACCGGGTGCCGCTTTTTCAGACAGAAAACGCGAGATGTGAGCGAGGCTACGGAAAACGCGAGCACAACTCAACAGAGAATTTCACACTCGCCCTTTACCAGGAGAGTAAAGTACCTAAAGCATTAAAGTTACTCGGAAATCCATTAAAAGGAAGGCTACCACAGGGCCCAGGGTTTTCGAATTACAGGGATATGATACCTTTTATATATGGCTTCTCTCACAGATGGTTTCTCTCACTGGTCTGCCAAAATCTCTCACGAGATAGAAAGCCTCCCAGCCTCTGCATTTCCGATACATACCATAGTACTCAGGTTATTACTGCAGCTTAAACATCATCCCCATAGTGTCAGGCACTTGAAATGCGATCATCTTTTATCAATGACTCTTTGAAGTAAACTGAGCGCGGGACAGCCGAATACAGGAACTTTGACGCCCTCTGCTGGCAGAACAGTGTGCTAGTGAGCAATGTGCCGTGTTATCTTGCACCAAACTCTGTAACTCTGTCAATCTAAAATATAAACTAGCATTACGCTGGATATGAAAACTGTATGATTGACAGCTGTACACAGGATGTTGTACTGCTTAGAGGCAAGTTTAGCTAACTGAATCAAGGGGGAGAGTGAACAACAAACAGGGACAGACAGAATGAGGAGTAGAGATAAAGAAAGAAAAAAGTGAAAGAGGTAGAAAAATAGAGGGAGAAAGAGTGTAATGTTCTTCAGTCGTATCTGTTGCATATACGTTTTGTCATGAAGCGAAGTATAACCGATTCTAAAATGAGGTGCTGCTTTGGGGCTTCCAAGTGGCATATCCAGACACTGGTAGTGCAGAGAGGCACCCCATGGGATGCATTAAATCCTGACCATGCGCGCGGTTAGGATGGCATACACAGCTGGGGGAGTAACCAGCGCATAATTGGCTGTAAGGGGGTCCCGGGGGTGAATAATGGAGTGAAAATAAGTGCCAGTTGGCTTTTGCAACGAGATGCGTGCAGAAGTGCCCCATTCTGTACTTCATTGAGGACACAGCAGCAATGAGGCAGATCTACAGACCCAAACAGCCCTAAAGTCCCTTCCATATCCAAGGGGGAAACAAGAAAATGGTGCCAGACAGGTCCTTGTCGCCAAGTGTGTAGGGCAGCCGACTATCAACCCATATATGGACATTAACCCCCCCCCCCTCGGAACTGGGGGGTCAAATCCTGGCCATGGCACTTTCTGTACTATATAAAGTAACAAAAAAGGATTAGAAGGGTAGACTGCCCGTTCTCCTTTTAAAAAGAGAGGCTTTTTCCATGAAAGGTGTGTCCAGCAGTCCCTCGCCCAGTCCAGAGCACTGCTTTGCATGGGCCCTGAATCATCGCGTCTGAATCACCACCCGGGCCTTCAGCTCGTAAGCTGCATCGTAACACCGCGCTTCACACTCAAACCTGCTGAAGCAGCTGCTTCTCTTTGACTTGGCGCCTCCCTCTCCCTCTCCCTCTCCGCTCTCCAGGTGGTCCTGCAGCCAATTACACCATGGAGAGTCCTATCCTTAGCGTGAGGGCAGGATGTAATATTAGAGAGAGGGACAGAGACGGAGAGAGAGTGGGGGGGAGGGGGAGGGGAACCGGGGACGAGCGAAGCCGAGTCCAGCTCTGACGGAACGAGGTCACCGAGTTCGTTGCCAGGCGCGCGTTCGCGCAGGTTACTGCTGCCGAGGGCACCGCCACCGCCGCCGCCGCCTGGCCCGAAGCGTCGAGAGAGGGCGGCGACACCCCGCTTCAGCGTCTGCCAGCTTCGCGCATCAATCGACATCCCGCTGACCAGACACGGCAGAGAGTCAAACCGCTCTCGGCGGCGCCGGGATTAAGCCTCCTCCCGCGAATACTGATCGCCCCGCTCCGACTCGGCCGTCGGCCTCGCCGCCCCCCAATTAACGCTGAGTTCCGGAAAGTTCCGCGCGATCTCGCGTCAGGCAACGTTGCGTCGGGCCGGTTGCGACCGTCGCCCGGATCGTCGCCGAGTGCTCTCGGCCGTCCTCGCGTAGTGAGCAGACTTGTTCAACAGCACCAAGAACGGCGAACAAAAAAACCGGTCCCTTTATAGCCTTATAGCTTTAATCCTACTGCTAATAGTATATCTTAGAAGAGGACTTTATAGTGTAATTCCATAACAATGTTAATACATTCTATTTTGTCTGTTTTCTTGGACATTTATTAGTTTTACTGCTTTAGTATATTTACCAGCAGCACTTCCTCAGCAGCGTTGGGGGGATTTCTACAAGACGCCCGCTTCGGATAAACCGCAGATTATGTGATATAAAAGCCGTGAGTTATCGCCTAAGCTAAAGAAGTGTGTGTGTGCGTGTGTGTCTGTGTGTGTGTGCGCATGTAGGTATGTGTGTGTGTGTGTGCGTGTGCGTGAATGTGTGTGTGCGCGTGTGTGTGCGTGTGTGGGCATATAGCTCCAAGTCAGTGCTTACACAACTTAAATTACCAGGATTGTTTACAGTGGGATACAGAATAATGTCTGTTTACAGCAGCATTTGCTTGCAGCATAATAATGATAATCATCATCATCACGGTCATAAATATAATAACACTGATATTATATTGTAATATTGTTGTGAATCCTATCAACACACGGCTTAATGGCCTCAGGTTGTGCCGTCTCATTTCTCATGACATCATTCTAAATTTATACCTACGCCCTAAACACAAACCCATTATCGCCCTTCAAACACATCGTCAGCTGAATATCCCACTAGGCAGCTTGAGAGAGAGCTGACCTTACTTGACTCACGCTCTCCACTACGTATGACAGGAAGGGCAGAACCCGTGCGTTTCACTAGCTTCCCACCCTTAACTCGCTGCAGCACCGCGTTCACGTTAGCATTGAGAATAAAGCACCGCGTTCACGTTAGCTTTGAGAATAAAGCACCGCGCTCACGTTAGCTTTGAGAATAAAGCACCGCGTTCACGTTAGCTTTGAGAATAAAGCACCGCGTTCACGTTAGCTTTGAGAATAAAGCACCGCGTTCACGTTAGCTTTGAGAATAAAGCACCGCGTTCACGTTAGCTTTGAGAATAAAGCACCGCGTTCACGTTAGCTTTGAGAATAAAGCACCGCGTTCACGTTAGCTTTGAGAATAAAGCACCGCGTTCACGTTAGCTTTGAGAATAAAGCACCGCGCTCACGTTAGCTTTGAGAATAAAGCACCGCGTTCACGTTAGCTTGAGAATAAAGCACAGCGCTCACGTTAGCTTTGAGAATAAAGCACCGCGTTCACGTTAGCTTTGAGAATAAAGCACCGCGTTCACGTTAGCTTTGAGAATAAAGCACCGCGTTCACGTTAGCTTTGAGAATAAAGCACGGCGTTCACGTTAGCTTTGAGAATAAAGCACCGCGTTCACGTTAGCTTTGAGAATAAAGCACCGCGTTCACGTTAGCTTTGAGAATAAAGCACCGCGTTCACGTTAGCTTTGAGAATAAAGCACGGCGTTCACGTTAGCTTTGAGAATAAAGCACCGCGTTCACGTTAGCTTTGAGAATAAAGCACCGCGTTCACGTTAGCTTTGAGAATAAAGCACCGCGCTCACGTTAGCTTTGAGAATAAAGCACCGCGTTCACGTTAGCTTTGAGAATAAAGCACCGCGCTCACGTTAGCTTTGAGAATAAAGCACCGCGTTCACGTTAGCTTTGAGAATAAAGCACGGCGTTCACGTTAGCTTTGAGAATAAAGCACGGCGTTCACGTTAGCTTTGAGAATAAAGCACGGCGTTCACGTTAGCTTTGAGAATAAAGCACCGCGTCACGTTAGCTTTGAGAATAAAGCACCGCGTTCACGTTAGCTTTGAGAATAAAGCACCGCGTTCACGTTAGCTTTGAGAATAAAGCCCGCGTTCACGTTAGCTTTGAGAATAAGCACCGCGCTCACGTTAGCTTTGAGAATAAAGCACCGCGTTCACGTTAGCTTTGAGAATAAAGCACCGCGTTCACGTTAGCTTTGAGAATAAAGCACCGCGTTCACGTTAGCTTGAGAATAAAGCACCGCGTTCACGTTAGCTTTGAGAATAAAGCACGGCGTTCACGTTAGCTTTGAGAATAAAGCACGGCGTTCACGTTAGCTTGAGAATAAAGCACCGCGCTCACGTTAGCTTTGAGAATAAAGCACCGCGTTCACGTTAGCTTTGAGAATAAAGCACCGCGTTCACGTTAGCTTTGAGATAAAGCACCGCGTTCACGTTAGCTTTGAGAAAAGCACCGCGTTCACGTTAGCTTTGAGAATAAAGCACCGCGTTCACGTTAGCTTGAGATAAAGCACCGCGTTCACGTTAGCTTTGAGAATAAAGCACCGCGTTCACGTTAGCTTTGAGAATAAAGCACCGCGCTCACGTTAGCTTTGAGAATAAAGCACCGCGTTCACGTTAGCTTTGAGAATAAAGCACCGCGTTCACGTTAGCTTTGAGAATAAAGCACCGCGTTCACGTTAGCTTTGAGAATAAAGCACCGCGCTCACGTTAGCATTGAGAATAAAGCACCGCGTTCACGTTAGCTTTGAGAATAAAGCACCGCGTTCACGTTAGCTTTGAGAATAAAGCACCGCGTTCACGTTAGCTTTGAGAATAAAGCACCGCGCTCACGTTAGCTTTGAGAATAAAGCACCGCGTTCACGTTAGCTTTGAGAATAAAGCACCGCGTTCACGTTAGCTTTGAGAATAAAGCACCGCGTTCACGTTAGCTTTGAGAATAAAGCACCGCGTTCACGTTAGCTTTGAGAATAAAGCACCGCGTTCACGTTAGCTTTGAGAATAAAGCACCGCGTTCACGTTAGCTTTGAGAATAAAGCACCGCGCTCACGTTAGCTTTGAGAATAAAGCACGGCGTTCACGTTAGCTTTGAGAATAAAGCACCGCGTTCACGTTAGCTTTGAGAATAAAGCACCGCGTTCACGTTAGCTTTGAGAATAAAGCACCGCGTTCACGTTAGCTTTGAGAATAAAGCACCGCGTTCACGTTAGCTTTGAGAATAAAGCACGGCGTTCACGTTAGCTTTGAGAATAAAGCACCGCGCTCACGTTAGCTTTGAGAATAAAGCACCGCGTTCACGTTAGCTTTGAGAATAAAGCACCGCGTTCACGTTAGCTTTGAGAATAAAGCACCGCGTTCACGTTAGCTTTGAGAATAAAGCACCGCGTTCACGTTAGCTTTGAGAATAAAGCACCGCGCTCACGTTAGCTTTGAGAATAAAGCACCGCGTTCACGTTAGCTTTGAGAATAAAGCACCGCGTTCACGTTAGCATTGAGAATAAAGCACCGCGTTCACGTTAGCTTTGAGAATAAAGCACCGCGTTCACGTTAGCATTGAGAATAAAGCACAGCGTTCACGTTAGCTTTGAGAATAAAGCACAGCGTTCACGTTAGCTTTGAGAATAAAGCACCGCGTTCACGTTAGCTTTGAGAATAAAGCACCGCGTTCACGTTAGCTTTGAGAATAAAGCACCGCGTTCACGTTAGCATTGAGAATAAAGCACCGCGTTCACGTTAGCTTTGAGAATAAAGCACCGCGTTCACGTTAGCATTGAGAATAAAGCACAGCGTTCACGTTAGCTTTGAGAATAAAGCACAGCGTTCACGTTAGCTTTGAGAATAAAGCACAGCGTTCACGTTAGCTTTGAGAATAAAGCACCGCGTTCACGTTAGCTTTGAGAATAAAGCACCGCGTTCACGTTAGCTTTGAGAATAAAGCACAGCGTTCACGTTAGCTTTGAGAATAAAGCACAGCGTTCACGTTAGCTTTGAGAATAAAGCACCGCGTTCACGTTAGCTTTGAGAATAAAGCACCGCGTTCACGTTAGCTTTGAGAATAAAGCACCGCGTTCACGTTAGCTTTGAGAATAAAGCACCACGTTCACGTTAGCTTTGAGAATAAAGCACCGCGTTCACGTTAGCTTTGAGAATAAAGCACCGCGTTCACGTTAGCTTTGAGAATAAAGCACCGCGTTCACGTTAGCTTTGAGAATAAAGCACCGCGTTCACGTTAGCTTTGAGAATAAAGCACCGCGCCGGCGCATCTGAACCGACGGCTCCCTTTGTTCCGCTCTGAGAGCCCAGATAAGAGGCTCTCCCGTTCGCCCGCCCGCCCGCCCGCTCCGTCCTCCGCCCGCCACGGCGTGTCAGAGAGCGGCGACCCTCTCATCACGGCTCCCGCTTCGTAAACGGAGCTTGCGGTTACCGCTCGGCTCGAGCGCTCGGCCGCGGGTTAGGGAGCGCCGAGGCCGCGGAAGCGAAACCCGGTCCTTCGGCTCCGCTCCGCGCCGCGCACGGGTTCCGGACGCACGCGTGACGACGAGAGCCGAAGCGCTGCGCCGCCAAAGCCCCCCTATCTCCGAAAAAGAAACGGAAACGGTGAGACCGGAGCGCGGGGCCTGGTTACCTCACCGTTCACATTAAATCCCGTTCGTCTCTTCAGACCGTTCGCGCCGGAAAGGAACTACGCGCCGGCGATCGCCTGACTCGTTAGCACATTCATTCCGCATGAGTTACGAGGACACCGTTCGCGGCCCGACCGCGCCGCCGGGACAAGCCAAACGGAACCCGCGGTTACCGCTCGGCTCGAGCGAGAGGTCGCTCGGCGCGCGTTATGATGGGAAATTGAACACTGCGAGAACGTTGAACATTATCTTTGCTAATAATACTTTACGACAAATCATTCACGTAATTCTCCTCAGTGTCGCTGCTTAGCGGCGGAGGCAGCTGTGTGTTGGTGTGAGTGTCTATGTGCGTGTCTGTTGGAGAATGATGGGCGGCAGTGTAGTATAACGGGTAAGGAGTTGGTCTTGTAACCTAAAGGTTGCAGGTTTGAGTCCCCACTAGGACACTGTCGTTGTACCCTTGAGCAAGGTACTTAACCTGAATTGCTTCAGTATACAGTATATACAGCTGTATAAATGGATGCAATGTAAATGCTGTGTAAAAAGTTGTGTAAGTCGCTCTGGATAAGAGCGTCTGCTAAATGCCTGTAATGTAAAGAATGTGAACAGAGTTGTGTGTGTGTGTGAGCGTGTTAGTGTGCGTTGGGTATGTGAGTTTGTGTGTGCATATACAGTGAGCTCCATGAAGTTTGGGACATACATTCATTTTTCTTGATTTGGCTCTGTACTGCACGATTTTACATCTGTAATCAAACAATTCACATGGGGGAACTATGTATAAAAAGTTCTGTGATTTTGACATGGTGAAACTAAAATGCATAAAAATATCCTTTAATAAAAGCTGAGACCATAAACTTTATGGAGGTCACTGTAGATGTGCGTGTACCTGTGTGCTTGTGTGCATGCATGTCTGTGAGAGAGACTGAATGTGCCTGTATGGACGTTTGTCAGAGAGAGTGAGGTGAGTGAGTGTGCATGCACTCTGGGGACCACTGGCATCATTACACATCCACAAAGAGGAGACGTGGAAACCAACTGGGGACATTGTCCAGGTCCCCACTCATCGCATTCAGGTTAAAATGATGACTAGACCCCCCCAGTGAAGTTTTCTTTTTTATATACAAAGTGGGCAAGCGATGAGTGCTAAGTGTGTAACTTCAGCACTCAGTGTTGCCTCTGTAGGCTGGAGCTGGAATTTCAGTGACACACAAACCCATTAAACACTCCTCTATTATTGTTAATAGGCCCCAGGCTGGTTTTCAGACTACAGGGGAGCACTGAGGAAACACTGAATGAATTTGTCTCTCCAAGTGTTATTTACTGTATACCTTGTTTAAATATATTTACCTCATAATTTATATATAAAAATGTTGATTGTGTCTGCGTGTGTCTGTATGCTTGCGTGCACGTGTACGTGTATATGTGTTTGTGTATGTGTCTGTGTGTGTGCACGTGCGCGTTTGTGAGCGCTAAAAACATTACCCTTCTGGCTCTTTGAGCTATATTTGGTGCTCTGTTCAGCAGTCTTTCAATCAGATACTCTCTGTTCTGTAAATGAAAACAGGAAGAGAAATAAATAAGACGGATCTTGCTACTTTGACACACAGCAGTTAAAATGTGAATGGAGCGGAAATGGGAGAGAATAAATTAGGTACCTTTGCCTTTTGGAAAAATTTACATTTCAAAAGCTCTGCTGCAGTCGGCCTAAAGACAAAAAACAGACACGGGCAATCAATCCACACGCCAGGCACAGAGAGCCCTGCTTTATGGCAGTGCACTTCTAACAGCAGATTAGGTGTACAGTACTGCAAATGCACTCGCTAGCAGATGCCAGCGCGTCAGCAGGATTTCCCTGCTCGTGACCCCCGCCGAAAACCCAGACCACACTTATGATCATCGAAGCTGAGAATCTAATTAGATAAAACGCCATAAAGGATTTTATTCTAATTTCTGAATGGCGTGCTCAGCTGTATTCGCCGCTAGAGAGAGGAAGTGAGAAATTGCGGGTCAGCGTCCCCGATCGTTCATCTAATTTCATAGCGGAGTTTTGATCCGTCCTCCTCCCCGAGAGCAGGGATCTGGGGCTCGGTGAGGCTGGCAGTGAGCTGGAGAGTTTGAGCTGATTGGCTGAGAAAGCGTGGCGGAGGAGCGCGGACCTCTTCGTCGGGTCTTTCTGAAGACACAGGGTTATCAGCTTCCTAAAGGACTTGCCGTACTTCTTCAACATCTCCTTGTCCTCCACACCGGTCTCCAGTGTGGGGGGTTCGTTCTGCAGCGTCAGCATCAGAACCTGTGAAAGGCACAGGGAAACAGAAGAGCGCAGGCTTCGCGCATGCATACGCACAGAGATGCACACGTATACACACGCACGCATAGGCAGCCGCGCATGCACATACACACACACACACACACACACACAACACACACACACAACACAACCACACAACCACAACAACACACACACACAACCACTACACAACACACACACCACACACAACCACTCACACAACACACACACACACACACACACACAACCACTCACACAAACACACACACACAACCACTACACACACACACACACACACACACAACCACTCACACAAACACACACACACAACCACTCACACAAACACACACACACACACACACAACCACTCACACAAACACACACACACACACACAACCACTCACACAAACACACACACACACACACACACAACCACTCACACAAACACACACACACACACACAACCACTCACACAAACACACACACACACAACCACTCACACAAACACACACACAAACACACACACACACACACACACACACACACACACATCCACTCACACAAACACACACACACACACACAACCACTCACACAAACACACACACACACATAACCACTCACACAAACACACACACACACACACACACACACACAACCACTCACACAAACACACATACACACACAACATCTCAGGTACCTTCATGGGTGGGTATTTGTGATATGGCGCAGATCCCGTGGCTAATTCAATGGCCGTGATTCCGAAACTCCAGATGTCTGCTTTGAAGTCATAACCTCGCACCTGTGAACATACTGGCTCTGATATATCAGGAATATCATCAATGGTGTCCGTATCGAGGGTCACATGCATGTGATAACTGGTGTCAGTACGTAAGGTGTCAGTACTTATGATGAGCCACATGGATGTGATTACTGGTGTCAGTACTTAAGATGAGCCGCATGGATGTGATTACTGGTGTCAGTACTTGAGATGAGCCGCGTGGATGTGTGTCAGTACTGAGAAAGTGTGAAAGGCCGCATGGATGATTGTTGTTTTGTCACCGTTTACCGTGGTTCTTTTAGATTCATCCCACAGTAAACTCAAAGTTCCTAACTCATTGCTAAGGGTGTAACGGTACATGTATTCACAGAGCAGCAGCCCATTTGGTATGGGACTTTCGGTTCAGTACGTGCTGTGAACCTAACAATTACAGTCTTGCTTCAACACAAATGTGGAACTTTGTTCTGTGCGGAACTTGAATTCAAAACAGGATGTTGTTAATTCAGCTCAGCTCCATCATTATGGCAGATTCAAATGAGACGCCAGGGCACCACGACCCTCCCATATCACTGAAGCTGGCATTCCGGTATAATCGCTGGCAATACATCAAACGTGGCAATTCATTTGAGATTTGGCATCGCCCGAATGTGCATATTACTGGAGCAAGGGGAAAAAACAGCCTGGAGTGCCAGCCCTTCTCCCCATGGCATACAGGCGGTCTCTCGGTGCAGATTCAGACTTGCCCAAAGCAATGAGGAAGGCTACTGGAGCTATTATCGCAGCGGATCTGCGACCATGCTCAGTTGTAGAGAATATGGGTTTTAAGCCCTGGTGAAAAAAATCCAGCTAAGACCTGCTGGGATTGTAAACTGGTTTAAGCTGGCTTTTCGAGACTTCTAGCTGGTCAAAGCTGGTCTGATACTGGTCATAGCCGGTCAGATAGCGGTCATAGCTGGTCTGTGGCTGGTCAAAGCTGATTAAAGCTGGTTAAGCTGATGACCAGACCGGTGGACAAGCTGACTACAGGATGCTCCACTGGTGAACAGCCAGTCAGCCAGCTAAATCCAACTAGTAGTGTCAGAAACAGCTTAAACCAGCTAGAAAAAGTCAGAAACAGCTTAAACCAGCTTGACAAATTTAAGGCTGGTTTAAGCTGGAATTTCCCACAGGGAGCATATGCAAACCTGCACATGCTTTCAGCAAACCACAGTTGCAACAACATGACCATTTTTTGTATTACAACCATAGACCGTATGAAAAATAGACTACAACCTATTTTCATAGGAAATGAAAACCAATTTTACATTTTTCTACTGTACCGAAAATGTAGTGAACCGCAAAGTTTAAACCGAGGTGTGAACCGAATGTACCGTTACGCCCCTCATCGTTGCACGCGGTATGGGAAAGTGGACCGGCCCTCATTCCCTGCCTTCCTATTTAAAAGGCAGCCCTAAGTCAACTTTCTTCCTAGAAAGCACTTCCTAGACCTCTAAGAAATTATAGATCTCAAGATCTATAATTATAAGCTCTTACAATGATAGATCTCAAGATCCGCATCATTGGAACATAGTCCAGAAAGAACTACAACTTTAAAGTGAATTTAAAAAGATGGTCGAAGAACTGCAACATACACCCAAGCTTAATTGTGTTTTCAATCTTACAGATCGCATTCTTTCTCATTTTTTACAGGGACAGAGAAAAATTCAAATGTTTATTAATTTTGTAATGTATAATTATTGTATTGATGTACTGTTGCTGTCCTCTTGACCATGTCTCATGTAAAATATATTTTAATGTTAATGAGTACTTACCTGATGAAATAAAGGCTAAATAAAAAAAATAAAAAATACAAAATACTGGCGTCAGCATTGACAGGGGCCACACAGATGACAATATTGGTGTCAGTGTTGTGAAGGGCCACAGACCACACATACCTGTTCCATTACTTCAGGAGCCATCCAGCATGGCGTCCCCACAAAGGTCTTTCGTACTTTGTTTCGTGTAACATCTCCTCCGGTAGCTAGAAACGCACTGACTCCAAAATCTATGAAACCAAGAACAATCCAAATTCAAATTGTGCCAAAAATTATGTCAGCATAAGTCAAACATCAACAAACTCAAACAAAATCAGCAAATAAGAACAGCCGTTGCAAGTCGAAGCTCATTAACAGTGAGAGATTGACACTTACAGGATAGTGTCTAAACACCCCAAAACTAACCCCAAAAATGACCACAGAATTGATTCAGCACCTCTGTTACCCAGTCTAGACAAAGACTGTACATCATGAGCTTCACACAGCTGGTATTCTTGACAGTTGGTATTCAAGGCTAATGCACAAAGACAAATAGCTTAATGTAAGGAGCACAAAACCTTGGACCCCTGAGCAATGGAAAAATGTAATATGGTATGAAGAGTTGTCTTTTACTCTTGTTTATTACATCTGAACAGGTTTATGTTTAGAGAAAGCCAATGTCTGCTACAAACTGTTAAACATGGTGGTGGATCTGTAATAGAATGGATAGTCATCTCATAGGAGTGACTGCCTGGGTCTGGTGATTGTTCTGCTTGGTCCTAAATTACAAGAGCAGGTGCACCCTATGGTGCAAACCCTTTTCCTTCATGAAGTCCCCATATTCCAAGATGATAACGCCCCCCATACACACTGCTAAACAAATTCATCTGCACAAGAATTAAGTCAAATGCATGTATCTATGGGAAGTTCTAGGGTTCAGAGTGCAAAGTAGGTGTCTAACTGCATCCCACAAAGACCTGCAGGCCTTCCTACTTCACGAACAGTACAATATCCCACAACAAACAGTGAATAACTCGTATAACATTATTCCAAGAAGGACCAAGCTGCTCTGAAGGCTAAGCTCCTTATTAGCTAATTGATATTCATAAATTGTTATGTTTCCATTATTTTGTACTGCCCTTGCATTTCAGCTACGTTCACCGATAAGCACATGAATGACAGACGAGAACTGATTCGTGTCCCCGTAAGAACGTTTTACTGGGGTCTAATCTACAAGTGAACCAGCGCTGATGTGCAGAGCTAATCGCCTAATTGAGCAGGTGCTAATTGGTCGAAGCAAAAACGCTGCAAGTGCACTGGGCCTCCAAGCATGAAATTGGCCGCCCCGAATCTATGGGCTGTGAATAGAAGCAGTTACCTCAGAAAAGAGCGAATTCACTCGCACCTGCACCTGCAGGCAGCTTTAACGCAGGGAGAAAGTGACTCTCCCCATGTTGTGTAATCAATCAAACCCAAGAGGGTGGAAGACATTATTTTTTTTACAATCGGTGCTGATCGAAAACTTCTCTCTCATTAACTTGAAATGCTTCAGAGTTAAGTGCTTAAAGGTTCCCATTTTGTCTCTTATTATAAGAGAGATTATATTTCAAAGATTGAATGGGGTTGCTTTATGACTGCAGTCAGACAAACTCCTTTAATCCAGGCACCCCTGATTAAGGTAGCTAATCGAACGTCTGTGGTTTGACGTCATCAGCTAAGGGATTCCTATCCCTCAAAGATCAAAAATCTAATTCCTCATGTCACCTGTAGACCTGCAATCATGCTATGCAGGCAAAGTAGCATATTTATACCTTTTTGCCGTCCTAAAATATTAGGCTATTTCAGCTTGAGTGTGTTTCATTAACCTAGACAGTATTTTGTGTGCAATGAAGCATGTTCTAGATGTATTTTGCAGAGCTTTATTGGGCTATTTATTGGCTGTTATTGGGGCATTCCAGGGTTTTCAGTTTAAAGCAAAAATAAAATAAAAATATACTACAAGTAATCCAAAGCAGCTCATACAGCAAAATTATATTTCCGGAGGCTATACATATGAACACATACATTTTAGAACATTTATTCACAATTTTAAACATAAATATCTTAACATAATATAATATTACATTAATGAAAAGGCCATCAGGAGACATAACATCTCCACAAGGCTAAACGAGTTACATACAGGGCTAAGAAAGAAATGCTGCCCCATTAATGTTGGGCATCATGTCAGGCACACACCTGCGATCTGGACTGAACCATCCTCTCCCAGAAGAATGTTCCCAGCCTTCACATCCCTGAGGACACACACACACACACACACACACACACACACACACACATGTACATGCATACACACACACACACACACACACACACATACACACATGTACACACACCCACACACACACACACAGAAAACAGATCAGGTAACATAACTATGTCCCAAACAGTGAAGCGTGCTGCATTGATCATGACTGTGTAGTTTAATTAGTATGCACTAGGAAAAGGGCAGCTTTTATTTTATTTTTATTTTCTATGAGGGTCAATAGATATTGACCCTCAACTTAATTTAATTAAATCTGCAATTTTTTGATTGGCAAGTAATATTTCAGCTTTCTCTTTAAATGTAGCATTAATTTTTCTTCTCATTATAGAAGAGAAAGTCAATAATCTGACAAAGTTCAAGTCAGTAAAATCAATGTAATCATTTTTAAAAATGCACTTAAGGTGGCAGACCACCTCTGTGCTGTATCATACTGAAGTTAACATCTTTACATCACAGAGATTGAAGAGCAGGATAAATTTACTCAAAATTTCAACTATGGACACGAGATTAAATATATGGATGTAAGAAAATTCACAATTCTAAAATAACATAATTCTATCACAAAACAATTAAGGAATAATCATATAAACCAATGGCAACTGCTCAGCTAGAAACCCACAAAGCAAAAATCTTAGCTTTAACCTGATAATTATGCTCAACTTAATTTTGTTTCCGTAAATTATCAATATCGACATAAATACTGATTATCCTACCGATTCAGCAATTTTTTCTCTGCATCACAAAGACGACAGATAATTTGCATCCACTGATTATTTGCATAGCACCTTTTTATGTTTCTTGTTGTGTGGCCTAATGATAGATGTGTGTAGTGCCAAACAAATTACGTCCAAATGTGTGCAGCGAACCTGCTGGGTATTGCTACACTCTGTCTCACTTTGTTAACACCTCCTTCTAAATGCATCATAATTACTTGTGTTGACAAGCTCTTCTCTAAATAATCCCTGATGGAAAAATTGATAACACACTTGCGTTCACTTGTGAGAACAGTTTCTAGACTAATGAACATGAAGGTTCAAACACTTCTCGAGTTACACTGACATAGGTATAGACATTGGTATCTCTGCAAGAGTACTTAAGTAAAGTAAAAATGCTCAAATTTGTATAGACAGTCTTGGTATTATGCATGTGTAGGCATATATACTGTATGTCATCAATACTGAACTCAACAACTAGCCCTGGTGCTCATCACAGGAACAAAACTACTTGTTTGTGACTCAAAAAAGGGGCGTATATCCAAGGCAAAGTGCACCTAAATGACATTTAGTATTTAAGAGAGAATTCCAGTCATAAACTCTTGTAATTAATAAAGAAAAATGGATCCACTGAACATATCAAAATACTAGCTGATTGCTAACAAACTTATTTAAAAAAGGAAAGCCCTCTCACAGCAACTTTTCACATTAAGTAAAGTAAAGCTACAAAAAGTCATAGAATACCTTTACCTGTGGATCTGACCATTTCTGTGCAGGTAGTCTAGGCCTCCTAATACCTCTTTTAAAATGGTGGCTATTATAGGCTCATCCAGGACTCCATTCTGCTGCTCTTCTGTGTTGACCGTGTGTTTTATTACATCCAGCATCGACCCTTAAAAGAAACACTTCCATTTACTCCCCAAGCTTTGCAGTTGTCCACACAGGCCCTGTACGGTCAAAAATACTTCCCTTCTTTTACTCAATAGGAATGTAATAAAAGTTAAACATGAAAAATGCAAACCGCTTCAAATCTCTAAGCCAGGCCTACTAACTAAAACCAGTAAATATTAAGGTAGGGCTTTAGGCAGGTACTCTGTCCTACTGTCACAGTTAGCAGCGCCCAGAAAATGCCACATTACCATATTGTCTGTGCCAAGAAATAATTGGGCTACACATACAAAAACAAACATTTTACAAATATCTTACACTGCTGAAATGCTGAAATCCATTCAGGCATTAAAAACTGCAACTATCCTACATTACAAAAGGAACTAACGAAAGGAGGTTGAGAAAAAAACAAAAGAGACGCTACACACTGTAACAGTTTTACAATCCATATAGAACTACACACTGTATGTGCACAGTACAGATCTTAGAGAACCAGCGATTAACCCTAAGGCACACCCATTACAACTGTTTAGTAAATACCACATAGCTTTTCAGGCCTTCACTGGCCACAGTGCATAAAGGCTACACTGTTGTAAATCAGGAATTATGTTTGCATTGCATTTTACTTGAGTTTCACATTAGTCGTTATCCACACGTTTTTCACCTTTAAAATCTGTCTGTATAGTCCAAACACACCTCGCGTAAACACACACAAAGCGAAGGATGGAGAGAGCCCACCGAGTAGCACTCAAGAGGCTGCCTCAAAGTCCAGTCCGAAAAACAAGAAAGCGTCATTCAGGAAATATGAGCACCCAGATAAGGAACAGAAAATCTAATATTCATGCTATATTCTTGAGATAATGAAGTGCTAAGCACAAAGGATTTTAAATCATGACACGATGTGCTGCTCTAACTGCCTTCTAGATATCAATCTACATTTCCAGTCTAGCTCATTGTTTCACTTTCCAAGGGTTCTTCAGACATCAATCACCTCATTTTAACCTTAATTGCAATGACTAGGCCTATACAAACCCATGTCTGTGGTACGTTTCATTTAGCATTCAATGAAGAAATGCAGTCAATTCAAATGTGAAAATGGCAGGAGGCAAAGCTTACCTCCACTTAGAAGTTTCATGACCAGCCAAAGCTCATCTTTTACAACAAATGAAGTGTAGTACGTGACTACGTTGGGATGGCTGCACTGGCTCATTGCTTGAATCTCTTTCTGCATTAAAACAGAAGAAAGTACGTAATTTCACACAGGAATCTGCTCAACCAGGGCGCAATGAAGCTCGGCCCATTCTGTTTTTTATTTCTTACACATTGTCTCTTAATCACTTCAGTAAGCAGTGTGTGTAATTTCTATGTAAGAAATCAACAAAGTTTGAGGAAACTTGCGGTGAAGGCCCTGCACTGTTTGCAGTGTTACTGAACAAAATGTCAAGTATCTGAACTCCACCAATCATTTTGAAAGAGGTACTATGAGGTATTATTCAAGATTTCTGTACTGCTTTGTGTTACAAATTTCCCTGCTGAGATAGCTACTGTGAATCATTTTCTGTTCAGTTCTACAGGAAGTTGCTTACACATTAAGCACACTATAAAGAACAAGCATTCATTATACAAAACCCACGTCATAAACAGGAAATCGTTTTTCCCACCTGCCTGACCCTGTGAAAGACCAGTGAAAGATGCTCAGACATGCATGCTGTCTGGAGTTAATGATAATGGGCCCACTTGAGAATCAGTGCCGGAATCGGGGGTACTGTTGCTTGGCCAGGGGGATGTTCGCTTACAAAAAAAGGAAAGGACATCCCCGTCACTGTCACACTTTTGTCTGTGAGCAGTTCCTATTCTATCCACAGCGATAAAAGCACACCGAGGGAACAGGAGCGAAAATAAACATGAAAGGCCCAGAGGTATCAACAGAGAACTGAACCCTGTATTTACGGCGGTGCTCACCAGCAGCTCGTCCATGCTGGTCTGGCACTTCTCCAGGTTAATCCGCTTGATGGCAACGCGCTCCTGCCGGGGCAAGCAGAGGGCGGCCTGCACGACAGCTGTAGCCCCACTGCCTGGAATCAGCACCACAAACTCTGCATTACACAGGCGGCCAGCTGCACATCACAACCCTGACTGGGATACTGTGTTACATAGGGGGCTAACCATGCATCACAACCCTGACTGCGATACTGTGCTGTATAGGGGCCTAACCATGCATCACAACAGTGACCGGGACACCGTGTTGCATAGGTGGCTAACCATGCATCACAACAGTGACTGGGACACTATGTTGCATAGGTGGCTAACCATGCATCACAACAGTGACCGGGACAATGTGCTGCATAGGTGGCTAACCATGCATCACAACAGCGACCGGGACACCGTGTTGCATAGGTGGCTAACCATGCATCACAACAGTGACCGGGACACTGTGCTGCATAGGTGGCTAACCATGCATCACAACAGCGACCGGGACACCGTGTTGCATAGGTGGCTAACCATGCATCACAACAGTGACCGGGACACCGTGTTGCATAGGTGGCTAACCATGCATCACAACAGCGACCGGGACACCGTGTTGCATAGGTGGCTAACCATGCATCACAACAGTGACCGGGACACTGTGCTGCATAGGTGGCTAACCATGCATCACAACAGTGACCGGGACACTGTGTTGCAGAGGTGGCTAACCATGCATCACAACAGCGACCGGGACACTGTTGCATAAGTGGCTAACCATGCATCACAACAGTGACCGGGACACTGTGTTGCATAGGTGGCTAACCATGCATCACAACAGTGACTGGGATACTGTGCTGCATAGGTGGCTAACAATGCATTACAACAGTGACTGGGACACTGTGCTGCATAGGTAGTACACTGCACACCTCAATAGTGACAGGAAAACTCTCTAAAGATAGTACTAACCAGACTAACCAGATGGTCAACTCACTATTCCTACCAACGAAAGCTCTGTCTCCCTTCTGCGGATAGTGAAACCTTTCAGTATGAAGCATCATCTGAAAATCTGTGACCAAGTACAGTTTCACCAGAATCATGAAACTAACCAGAGCAACTTGAGAAAGGGGAGGCTGAAGGAACACATAACCAACCCTCTGGCTAGTCTTTAGCAATACCTGGTTACACTGAAGGCTAACTGTGCATCACAGTGACTGGAACACTGCATTAAATTTAAATTCTCCAGAAAAAAATAGAAAGTATTACAAAAATGAAATAGTGTGAAATAGTTTATGAGGCATAATAATAAACACAGAGTGAAGTCCAACCAAACTTTTTGTGTTTATTTTTTATTTACTCTGCATACCTTTTATGTTTTATTTAACATCAAGCCTTTTATGTTGCTTTGACATTCATGTTATTTGTGTGTTTATAATTCCACAGAATAGGAGCAACACTTGGCCAGAAAAGAACATTGTCTCCATGACATCCCAGTCTACCAGTTCCCACCGGTAGGATAAAGGATATAACTACATCCTTAAATAAGAGCGCACGATTACACAATAGGAAGTATGCCACGCCAACTACAGGTGGCAGATAAAGGAGGTGGGAGTGACTATAGGCTCAAATTACAAAGCAGACCATGCGTATGAACGTCTGTACAATGAATATTTACGTTAGGGCTGGCTTTCAACAAAGAGCTTGTGTATTAGCAAGAAACGTATTTTTCCAGTAGCAAAATGTTGTGACGCAAAACACATCAAAATGTCTCAGCCTGATTTACGTTACAATTTTTTATGATAATCGTTGCTGTATTTGGGTTGATTTATGAAGTACATCTAGTTTTAATCAAAACAATGTCGTCAATTCGGCTGCAAGAGAAAGGAAACATAGGCTACACGACGTAGGCTAACTTGCACCCACTATGACAGCATCTCTTTCAAAATGTCCTTCAAACCTGGGACTATCCAGGTGGATACGACTGTGGTACAATTCTTCCACGAGATGTACTCCAATATTAATAGCTGTACTCTTTCGAGAAAGGCAATTCACCTCAACGCCAGCAGAGGACACGAAAATCCCAGAAACATAGCAAGCGGCACAAACGACTGGTGATCAGAGAAACTCCATCTGCGTGCTGACATGGAGAATTAAATGTATCATAACTGAAATTATTTCGCGTTAAATGCGTTTCATAAATAATATTTTTTTATTATTATTTAAGTACGTAATAACCAGTGGTATGTTAAGTTGTCTCAACAAAATTTGCCTACAATGTAATAAATACATTTCAAATAGTCTAGATTACATTTGAAGATGACGCTCAGGAAAATTTTGTATGCGTATCGTAACAGCTAGCCTAGTTCATTGTGACACTACAATGAATCGTTAACAATAATTCAGTCTGCCGTTTACTTCCAACTAAAGCTAGCTAAATAACGTTAATAATAATTCAACAACAAGTACAGCAGTCTGCATAAATTAGTAACGTTACAGTAGCCAAGCTATTGGCTAACGTTAAACTCAGTTACATTACAGACAACAAATCTGTAGCTAGCGAGATATCCATAGACATTTTACAGCTACCTTCATCATAGTTACAATATTCTGTACTTGACAGTCGTGTGAATTTAATAAAAGTAATATTTAATTCCATATGCGTACATAAACATTCGTAGCCTATTTAGCTAACTAGCTGGTTAGCTAGTAATTTGTTCCATTAAATTTCTCTAAAGACTACCTTGGCTACTGGACACGTGCCACAGTCAGAAGAGCATCTTTCGGTAAAATAACGGCAACCGACTGTCATCTGTAATGCGAACATCTGTGAAAATGACAAGTCCTTTATTAAACAATATCATCCTATTTCGTGTTTCTGACACATCCTAACTGTCCCCGCTGTCATCTAAAGCGAGTAAAATGATGCGGGTTGCCAACATCCGCATTACAAAACAGCATCGAAAAAGCCGGTAGGCCATCATCGTCATTTTATTGATAAGCAGCGGACTTCTAAAGTAAGACATACTTATACCAGTCGAGCTTGTAGGTAATATAATGACTAACCGATAACCTCCTGGAGCTCATAGGACTCCCGGGTAATTGGCCAGCTTGTTGTCGGCACTGGTTGCGGATTTTGGATGTGAACCGGAGATATGCTCGTCTCCGCCATGATGCTGCTGCTCAGCTATACTTAGATAGCGCCTTCAGACAGTATCAACAATTTCCCTCCACCTCCTGACTCAGGCCAGTGTCAGCTGCTGTCGGGCTCAGTAAACCCCGAGATGAAAACATCCGGAAAATGTCGGTACAACGACGCAGTTTGCATCATATGGATAAATTCAAATGATATCGTATTAACTATTAACGTTATTTGTCAAAATTATATTCATTATGTAAAAGATTGCGTAGACTATAAATGCTGATTTAGGCTACATGAGTGTAGGCTATTAGGCTACATTATTTTTAGCCTACTTAAGTCTCATTTTTTCTGCGTTGATAAAAAAAAGCATGCTTTTAAGTTTATGAAGTCGGCCAACCAAATAACATGAACTTGTAAACTTTAAATATGAATTTTCTGCTATTTAAGTAGGTTATTGATGTTAAACTAGTTATGAAATGGGAGGCATATTCTCAACTTGCATTTATGTTCAATGCGAAATTGGAAATAATAAATAACGTGGGAAACTCAACTTCGCCTTGTTCATCAATCTTTCAAAACTGTTTTGTTTAAGATGGACATTGAATGCAATGAAGAAAGCATTTAACAGAAAATATGTTCGCTGTATTAAGTACCAATGTTAGCCAGTAGAGTGCATTGTGGCATTTTCATGTCAGACTTTTTTGTGCGGAAAAATTAATCTGAAATATTATTTTAATTTATACTCATATACATATTATCAATACACTTGAGTAATTATAAATTATATGAACAGTAACTACATATGTAAAATGATAACAATATTAAATCAACTGGTGTATGTATGTTACTAACCATAAATTATGCTTGTGTTGTCAATAGCCTAATTGGAAGTAAAACTTCAGTTTGAGATAAATCCTTAATCTGTTCAGCATTTGGAATTTAAGGTTACGCTTTAGTTGTGATAAGCAATGTGATCATTAATGTACAAACTGGCTTATATTTACAATATGTTTTTCACATTCATATTTAGGTAGAGCAGACACTTATCCACAGTGACTGACAAAGTGCATGCAATAATGTTTGGCAAAGAGCAGAGTTAATACAAAGGTGTGGCAGTATCACTATCTCTACAGCAAATGTATTTGGTGTATTCTTAATAAGAGCATAGGTAGGGGTATTCAGCCCAGAATACATTCTCAGTTTTGAGTTTGTTGAACCAAGAATCAGATATTGCTATCTGTAATTTATTAAACTTACACCAGCCCTTTTGGCACAACACTTGTTGTGCCAATAGGACTGGTGCTGAGAGGGTATTTTGAGTGGTAACTTTGGTTTTATGAAGCCTGAAGGTCAGTTGACCAAAATATCACTGCCCATTATGAAAATGCTCAAATGCATATTGCATAGTGTTGCTCTCTTTTCTTCAAATTACACTATTTTTCTTTTGCACAGGGGATTCACATATAGCCCTATTAAAGAGGCTGGTTATCTGTCTGAAAAAAAACTAATATCTAGGATAGTATTTGGGTTTAACTTCATATTTTAAAAGGCATAATAGGCTACCTGAATAAAACTGACGCAATCCAAATATGACGTGCAGCATTAAAATGAACCGTATATCAGAATTCATCCATAACTGAGCATAGGAAAGACTACATGCTCACGTATATTTACAGTGTTTTGAAGTTTGAATATTTCCAGATTCATAAAATTACATAAACACACCCATTTACAATAAGCTATGCAGACTTGCTGTACAGACAACAACAGAAGACACTGGGTAGCACAGATTCCAAAGTTTTTTTTATTATTTTTTATTATTATTTATTATTCACTTAATGCACCTTCACTTAGCATAATAACATCGGAATCTGTGTCACAAATCTATTTCTCTTTTAAACAAAATGGGGCAACTACAAATACGTATTCGTACATTTGTTTAAATAAAATCAAGAATGGGCGCAGAATAAAACGATGCATGCCGTAGAGAAAACGTGCATAAACTCGTGGCATTATATTTACTTTTTATTATGAAAAACATAATTTCGCTCTGGACGTGCATGCAGCGACAATATAGTTAGGCGCGTGTAGTTGACGTGTATACCTTTTGTAAGTTGATTGCAATAAATATGTGTGACAGTATAATGCACCAATCACTGGTGCAGCATTGAATGACGTCTGATAGAGTCTACTTCCCCATTACATTGAAAATCAAGAGAAAAGGGAATCCAACGGGCGGTGCCAAACCTGATCCCATCACGCGGACAGACCTGCAAAGATCACCCGTCATAGACCATTGTAACTTAGCTAGCTAGCATCCGCCACTGCAAGCGAATACGGCGAGACACAGGCAGAGCAAAGACGATAGTGCATAAAAACAGAGATGGCAGGTATTTTGGCTTGGTTTTGGAACGAGAGATTCTGGCTCCCTCATAATGTAACCTGGGCAGACTTAAAAAACACTGATGAGGCAACCTTTCCGCAAGCCGAGGATCTGTATCTGGCGTTACCTTTGGCATTTTGCATATTCATGATACGGCTGGTTTTCGAAAGGTAAGTGCATTGAACTTGCCATCGCTATGGCCCAATTGTGCAAACGTCAGTAAGGATGCTGAATCGACTTCTTCGGGAAATTTTCCTTTGCTTAAAAATAGTGTTCCAAAGTGTACATTATTGTTGTGAAGTGGTACCTCATATAGGGCAGCATATCCAGACAATGAAATGGAATCAATTCTACGACGGTGATCCATGTTTTATCAAAACATATATTCACGTTGTTGCTTTAGAATTTCGGATAATTGTGTTGCAATGTTTTGAAATGGTACTGACAGTAGGGAGTATGAGACTTTTTTATTTTAATATTGTTACCGGAATTATTTTCACCATAATAACCTGCTGGCCTAGCATCCTGGTTATGAATTGCAGCTGTCACTAGGAGGCGAAAGCGCCTTATTTGTCTCATGCATTTTTGCCAGGAATGCACTTTACGGATTTTATGTCATTATTGTTACAGATGGCCAAAGTACCGCATGGGCGCATCACGATGTAAACCAGACTTTTTCTGACTAAAGAGGCCCGTCCAAACGTGCCAGACGTAGTCGCTAGGGTGCTGTTTTGCTTTCGCGGAGACGCATGGTAACGATGGGCTACATATTTGGGTAGTTTTTTGCACACAATATGGAAACGATACCAGAGTTATGTTTACAGCACTTTCCCTGCGTATGTCTGAGGCTCATAGTCTCTATATCCCCGAACAGTGTGAGATAAATTAGCGCCGTTAAAGTGTCGTTTTTCATCGGTTATTTCAAACGAAGCTGCCGGAACGACTTGGGCCCGCCCCCTGGGAGTCTATACTAGAGAGTTTATAGAGGGGAAATTTTCGTTTTCCCTTAGTATACGAGCGGTCCCAAAAAAATCACAAATTATTGTTGAACTGAATGAAGAGCGATTAAATGGAATGATGTGTTTATTCATGGACCACTGATTTTATCATTTCAGCTCCAAATGAATGATGTTGATCTGATTTTTTTTTTAAAATCAAATGGCGTAACAGAAATTACTTTGATTAGTAAGGAATTTCAAATGCATTTAATTTGATGCCTTGAAATTACATTCGCCACAACGTTTATCAAGTGGGATGGCAGGTATGCCATCTGCCAAGTTATGCCTCAGTGCGGTATGCAACATACAGCACAGAGAGTTTGGCACTTTTCAGCGTTACCTACAGAAATGAACAGAACGGCCACAGACTTTCAGTCCTTACAAGCATTAAGTTAGATATAACCCTCATATAAAAACACAGAATTCAGCAACCGCTTCCTACAGCCACACAGTAATGTCCCAGACTTGGGCTATTTTGTACTAGCTCCTTAATGCCTGCTTCATGATCTTCTCATTCTGAAATGTCCTGCCTTTATCATGATAATAGTAGGCTAATTCTTCTGGTTGGTTAACCACTGTTTAAACCAAAACTGACACACCAGCCAATCACAACATCTGCTCATTGTTTAGAGTTGCCATTTGCTGGACACTAAGGTTAAAAACCTATTTTTACACAAGTATGTTTACATGTGATATTATTTTTGCAATAGAACATGTCAAAAAAAGAAAAACTTTCTTGCTGCGATTACCCCACTCACTCATTGAGTTATTACTGTATTACTAGCTACTGCTCACTTACTAAATAAAAACCGAAAGATTAATACTGTTCCATTCACACGTATTATTTCTGCGGCCTTCAGAAATACAACTAAAATGTATTTATCATTCATCTTACAAACATGCATCATATTGTTTCATGGTTCAAGGTAGGCCATAAAACCCCAGGCTAAAATCATGCCCTTGAACCAAACAAACATTATTATAACCAGGTGGAACGCCACACCTGACCTGGCTAGCTACCTATATAGAGTTTCATTAAAACAGCCAGCTGGTTGGCTGGCTACCTTGTCCTAAAATAGCCTGTCATAACCGCTACATAGATGTTAATTTAACACACTCAGCCATGAATTTTTAACTGGACCAGTCTTAAGAGAAATCTGTCTCAATCTTGCATGGTGCCCCTTCTAAAATATATTTTACTTGTGAACAATACCAGTTGCAGGGAGATTACAGATAGAAGCAGGCTGTTAGGCAGTAATGTGAGACTGCCTGTCATGAGAATGCAGAGGGTTGTCCTCCCTCCCCCCCCCCCCCCCCCCCCAGTAGAAATTAATGCACTAGCATTTCAATCATATTTACCTGAAAAAGGTGGCTTTCCTAGAGACACTTTGCTTTAATTTGAGGTATATATTTATGCATTTGGATATTAAGGACATAAAGTTTAAAAATGTAATGCAAATAAAAGCATTTCACAGTGACTTTTCAGTTCAGTAAATATTATTTTGAAATTGAGAGCAATTTTATTTTCTGAACTTTTTACAAAATACGGTATCCTAGCTCCTAACTTTGACAAAATAATTATTGAGAAATTTCTCTAAGAAAAGGGGAGTGGGAGAGGGAAAGAGGAGAGAGCGAGTGAGAGAGAGATTCTAGGGGGTTTGGGGGCATGAGCGACTTTTTTCAGAAATCACTCTAAAGTGTTCCGTCTGATGACTTACAAGAGTAGAAGGATGGATGGATGCAATAAAATGTGCAAGCAATTGAAGACCTGTACACAATATTTTCAAAAATTATGGAATTATAAAAACTTTAAAACATTTGAACTACCCAAAAGTGTTTCTTTCACCATCCATTGTTGCTTGACATAGCTAGCTAGTTAATGTCAGCCAACTAATTTCAGCTTACTTAATATAAAAATCAAAATGAATAAAATAAACATGAATTAATAAACAACTGCTGCTGTCCCCTCAAAGCTGTCTATTGTCTGTCTTAATTATGAGTCAGTATGTATGTTCAGACCTGGGTTTACAGTAACATAGCTTTGTATCAAATGTGAAAACACAACCCAGTGTTTCCCACAGGATTTTGGAAAACTGTTGGGTGGGAAGTCCAGGGGCATCCTCACCCAAGAGAAAATGTACATTTTATCCATTAAATGCATAAATCTGGTGCACTCTGAGAGGACAATTAAGAGGCTAGATCTGTGAAGAATTTTGTGCTTTTGTGAACAATCCCGTCATAAACCCATGCAGTTGTATCACCTTTTAAGATGCTTGAGCCTACACTTGAGCCATCAAAGAAATTAAGTAAAAGCTGCCACATGTATTGTACTGATTTATTTAAAGTGTTTAGAATTGCACTTAGGCTAAATGTTACAGTAAAAAACATATGGCACCACCTGCTGTGTCAGATTTAGAGATCACATATAACTAAAATCTGGATGGTAAATGAAAGTTAACCTATCAAGGAAACCATATCTACACCAATTCCTTTTTGTCGACTTCAAATAGCTGAAATGTTTAATCAACAGGTTCCAATTAGAGATTATCTATAAGGGAGATATTCCAACTACATGAACATCTGGTGTCAACATTCATCTTATAACAGTTCTTGAACTTGATTAAGATTCAATGGCTTTAAATATTTTTTTTAAATAAGTGACATAATGATACATATCTCAGTGGGGATATAGCTTTTCTAACTACCATGACAATCATTTACCTGTACCACATTGGTATAGGTGAATGATTGTCAGGGGTAGGTAAATGTCCAATGGGGAGACTTATTGTTTGTGGGCTTGCAGCATTGTGATGATGTAATCGCAAAGGAAAAAGGAGAAAATGCTAAATCCCCTACGTTTGGGGCTTCTTTGTACGGACGTGTGAAATTGTTTGTGTATTCTGTCTGTTGAAATGGGGTGAGAAGGTACAGAAATGTTTTAAGGACTGGGTGCTGTATAGGTATGGGGCATGCCGCCCCGCCAAGGCATAACGTGGCGGGATGGCATTCCTGCCATCCAAATTAGCTGTTATTGTAGCTGTTGGTGTAGGTGATTTTGCTTAAGATCAGTGTACTGTTAGCTAAAGCTAAAGGACATCACCACAGGCTATAAATGTCTAGCAACCATAGCATACCAAAGGTTATTTATAGCTTCAGAAAGCACCTGTTTACGTTAGCCTGCAATTAAATTGAGTTACCGACCGCATGTGTACTTATTTTGGAATTCAGTTGTCTATCTCAAAACAGTGCCTAGGTAGCCAGCTACAATGACACAGAACTGATACGACTTAACGCTTTTTGTCTGTAACATCAGCGATGTACGGCAAAGCTAGTTGGCAAGCTTGCTAGCATGGTTTTTAATTTTGGTGAGACGTTGTTGCTAGCCAGTTAGGTAAATGGCCTGATACCAAACTAGCTTGCCAAAAGTTATTTCGTTAGCTAACTAACCACCTCTTCTGACTGTAATTCAAAGTCTGACTAGCTAGCTTACCAGCCCAATTTTCCATAAGTAGCTAATGTAATATTAGTCAAGTGTGGCTGAATACTTTTAGAAAAATATTGACTGCCTTATTTTAACTTGAAAAATCTTTAGAGACCACATTAGAAATGTCCTTGTCACAAACGAGTGACTTATTCTACAAAGTCCTGTAGCTATCCAGCTACTAGGTGCAATCTCACGGTTTGTTATAGCTACAACTTGTCTCGAAAGCTTTCTTGGAGCGTGCCCCCACTGGTTCCAGTGATTGCTCTGCATTTACCAGTAAACCGTGATCCTTCATACTCATTTGCTCTGGTACTCAATGCGTATGCTCTGGTGCCAAAAGTCCCATAGTTAAACATGGCAGCCTCCATGAATTGGCTTTCATGTGCCAATGAGCAGCTCCCATAGGAACAGGTAAACAGAGCTAGCTCCAGTTCTTGTATATCTCAATGCCTCTGATGCTCAAATATTTACTACCACTGCATATCTGGTGTGATTAAAGAAAAAAAGATGAAAGATCGCCCCATGCCAGCGATTATTCTTATTACACTTAAAAAGACTGTGATTTCATATATCGTGCAGCTCTATTTATAATATCATTACACATAAATACTGGAGTGTTTTGATTCTCCATGTGTCTAGATATGTGTGATATCATCCCAATAATTACAAAAATGGCTTCACTTTTTGTTTTATGAGCCAACCAGTGAATTAAAACCAACATAAATTTGCATATGGTTTCAATAATGTGAAGCCAAAACTCCATGTTCCTCGGAAGTTCCATCCAAAGGACTGAAATGTCGAACAGTGTTATTCAGAGGAAGTTCAATATTTTAGTGAATGGGAAGTTCATGGGAATGGATCGTCAAATATAGTTACAATTGAATTTGTGATTGGCAAGCTCTAGGTGGTCAAGAATTTTTAAGAGCACATAAGAATGATTCAAGATAAAACTTGTTCAATGACTAGTTAATGCACTTGTTAATCTGGCTAGCTAGCTCGCTAGCTCTAAAAAATTCTCTATATTTGTACTTTGAATCGGTAGTTTGTACAAGCAGTATGATGAGGAAGTGCATTTATGTAATGCTTTTCATGATCTTTAAGCACTTTACAGTGAAGGGGGGCCTCCATCAACCACCACAATACCACCTGGGTACTATTGTGCCTTTCTGTCATTGCTATTTTGTTTTGGTTGATCACTTATAAATACTGTATGACCTTTTTAACAATCAAGATTTAGAAGTTTAATCATTATTGTAACCCCTTAGCTTTTAACTGTAGGCTAATTGTGCTTGATATTGTGCTGAATTGCCATTGGATAATTATGCTATCACCTGTTCACTTGAAGGCTTGAGTTTGTGTTTTCAGTACAGTACTTTCCTCATCTTTTTACATCTCTTTACAGTACTTTCCTCATCAATTTTTATTAATTGTTCTGCAACAATGGAACATGGTGCAACCCACTTGTAAGAATAGCATCCTGAAGGGTTTTATTCTGATTGAAAGTTGTTTATTTGTTGAAGCAGTATGCATTTAAATGAACGGAACAAGGTAACTTGAGGAAAGAAACTGTTTGTGCATGCATGCTTTATTAAAGGAATATATGTGAACCAATCAATAGGCTACTTGTTTTTAGCACTGGTTTCAGTGAAATGCTGAACATTGTGAAAATTGCAGTGAAACCATTTTAATCGCAGCAGTTTTGGGACTGAACTTTTCGCACACAAGTCATAACATGATGCTGCATCTGAACTAAATGTAACGCCAATCTATTGGCCACATAGCAGTGCAGTCTACTCAACCATAACATGAAATGAATTCATTAATTAATCTGATGACATTCCAGTTGTTTGTGATGATTAAAGTTATGCTTCTGGACTGCCAACTTGTTCTCAAAATGGCAAAAATGCAGCTCTTGCAAAATGAACTTCTGAAATGTGAAGAAACCATTTAATTGATGATATTTTATTCATTTGGCAGCAGTAATTTGTGGGGCAGCTTTCCTCCTTAACCTGTCCAGCATTGAAGACGATTCGTATTCCTATTTATTTCTTTATTTTGTTGCACTAAAACCATCTTGCATTCACTTCCGGTCTCCCTCATTTTGAGTTTTGACAGGATGGCCTGGGTATGTTTAGAGTCTCAGTAACTTTGCTATGGTTCATTTTAAGAATACCATATGATTCAAGCTGGGAACATTTTTGTCAGCAAAAAGAACCTTTCGTCTGCCTGCCATGTTGCACACATTGTTCTATGTGATTTGGTTTACCACAACATTTTATGTGCAACCACAGGATAATGAGTAGGATACACAAAAGTATATACAGATTTAAAACTAAAATTACTTTTATTAGCTGAGTTATTTTGAAAATAAAGGTGGAAATGAACAATTATGTGGCATTAATACATAGTTCATTCCATGAATGTCCACAGGTGAATAGGGAAAGAATTCCATATTTTGAATTTGAACACAGATGATGACTTACTCATTTTTGCACAAATGCAAATTAGCTTTTGAGTAATTAAAAAGTGCTAATTTGCATATTAGTTCAAACACTTTCTCAGTGGATTAAGTCAGAGTTTTCTGTTTCAATATGATGTAGGCCTATAACTCAATAGCTGGTCATTTACAGGGGTTTTTTTAAATGTTATTTTATTGATTAATTATTTTAAAAACACTATGTATATGCTGAAAAAGAGAGTTTTTGCTATTTTTCCACATAAAATATCCTATAAAATAGAAATGGCAAACTGTATTTTAAAAAAATCTTCTGTAAATGACCAGCTATTTGGTTAAAGGCATACTATGTAGGATTGTTTTATCCTTACTGTGGACCTGTGTTACAAAGAAGTCTCTTCCTCCTTCTTCAGCCTCGCCCACCCACCCCTGAGTACCCAAGTCACTGACACACAAATTCATTAGATACTACTCGTAAATTTCTTGGACCTGGCATTCCATTGCCTGGTCGGGACCACAAACCGGACGTGTACAAATAATTTATAAACCAGACATTCCAGTCAAAAACTGTACGTCAGGCAACCATACCTGGATAGCTAGAGGTTACCTTACTAACAGGTCCAACAGAAAACACGCCGGCTCCGGGTTGCTGGTTATCACCTTGTCGAACTTCAGCTGACACTACTAAGGAAAAGCAATTCCAAGGTTAACTCTAGTTTTTGCACAAGCCCTGTTGGCTGGTCTTTTTGTTTTGCTGTATCTTGGCTATTGCAGTGACTGGCTAGCTAGCAATGAACACTCTGTTGAAATCTGATCCCAAAACACATGTTCTCTAGCCACCCACACCCCTCCTCATACAGAAAAGGGCGCCATGCATTATAGATATGCCTTGGCATGATTGCTTTTTAATATTTTCAAGATATAAATTCTGCATAGTATGCCTTTAAAAAGCACCATGTTAAATTTGGTCGCTATATCTAGGCTATAAGTTAAGTTGAGGAAAAAATGCTTTTTGTCCAGGAAATATGTAGGCCTAATTTGGAGAAAATGGCCATTAAAGATTTTTCATTATAGAATCATGTGTTGTCCTGTTCTGTGACAAGTAGTGTGACATGAATTCATTTATTTTCCATAAATACCATCTAAAATACACATACATTGAATAGCATATCTGAAGATGGACAACACACTAGGCAAATTGTGGATTGAAGTAGGCTACTGATTTGGCATGTTTGTCAATTGCAACACTAAACAAAGCCTTTTAACACCGATAACCATTCAAAATTGTACGTTGCTACCTGTATTTCAGGAACCATTATCACGATTATCATATATCCATGCTAGCTATACACTATAGAGAATAAGCTTTTGAATGATATGTGATTCAGCAGGGTCAGTTCTACAGACTTGGTAACACACATTTATGAAAGATGCTTACAGAAGCTAATTTTGTGCTTGGTATACTTGACATGACTGTGTTGTTTCAGATCATTGTTTCATACGTTTTATGAAACTATAGTAGTTGTAGAAGCTAAATATCACCATAGCTCAAAATGGACCTATCTAGCCAAAGTCACCCTTTTCACCTGAATATGAATTGATTCTGATTTCATCACAACATCACAGATTTTATACTGTACATCAGTCTGTTGTGCTCACCAGCCAGTTAAATAGTAAGTACTGTACTAAAGGAAAGCACACAATCCAGAACCAGGTAGCAGTTTGTGTATCCCTGATTTTTCACTACTTGAATGCACAACAAGGCTTTAAGACTCAAGTGTTGATTTTTTTTAACATTTCAAAAAAAAAATTAAAAACTATGTATTACAAAAACAGAATCACATAGTCTAATTTAAAGAATGGAGGTCAAGTAGTAGACTTTTGTGAGGCACTGAGGTTCCCAGAATAATTTACTCTTCATTAGGGCTGTGTTCAAAGAATTGCTACAGTAGTATATCCTTGCCTCTTTCACTCTAGATTTCAGTACAGTGATTGGCATGTCAATATGTGTATAGTTTTTTAAATTATTATTATTAATTTGCTTGAAACATGCATATTTTTATTACTAGTAATGTGCTTTTTGAATTTTTAGAATGAGTAATGCTCTTCATATAGGCTATGTAAATTTTCAGATATATAAAATGAAACTACACCCTGTATCCCCCGCCTTGAAGCTTACTTCTAAAGCTTTGTTCTGTCTCACTTAAGAAGGCAACTGTCAATTCAGCTAGGGTATGATATGATTCCATCTACCACTTTCACAGCTACATATTCGACATTTTATTGACCAGTTACAGTTAGCCTAAGTCTTAAACAAGCTGTGTAAAATATGAAATCTCCTTGAGTCATGAATTAATGAATCAACTTCCCAGTATTAATGAGGCAGTGGTTTATCATATGGGTGGCTGTAGGCTATATATTAAGTGACACTATGAAGGGGGTCTGATATGGTGTCACTCGTTTTTAAACCTGAACATTTTGTGCAATAAGGTTACATCCTTGTTAAATTATCTATTAGCCATCTATCCCACTCATACTCTCTTCATTGTTAAGATTTCTGAGAATAGGTGAATTGATTGTGGCAATAGATTGACATTTTCTGTGTCAGATTGTGTCAGCGTTATTCAGTTGTCAGAAATAAAATGTGTATTAAGTGAACATTTTCTCAAACTGTTAGTGCTGTGTTTTCCCGAATATACAGGAATGAGGTAATAAGGCCGGTAGCAATGAAAATGTAGTACATTAAATACCAAAACACATTTTTGCATTCATGTTTACCCTCCCTGAAACCTTCCTCCCCAAATGACACACATGAGTGCTTAAAGCACCAATTAGGCCTACATCAAGGACAGGCAACCAAAACATTCATGAGAACAAAAGATTTTAAGGCCAGGTGCGTAAATACCACTGGAAAACTCTCCTTCTCTCCTAGAGACCATCCCATATACTGTACCATGGGCTTGGTTCTAGTGGGTTCAAATATTTTTGAATTATCAATAATTTTTCAATTCAAATTATTGATAATACCCGTAGATTTTACTCACTCGGGAGACAGTTTGTAGGATCGTTGACTCTCAGGTTGTTTATATGGGTCCCTCCTACCCACCTATTTGCTTCCCCACCAAGGAATTTTCTGCACTGTGATCTTGATCTGTAACCCTGTCTGCATAAGGATGGAATGTTTTAAAAAATTTTAGTGACATCATAGAATGATGACATGCCTAAGACACTTGCAGTAGTATGTTGCCAATTATTTTTGAAATGTAAGCAAAGGTACTATGTGAAGTTCATGATTGCGCTCTTCTGGTTGATAACGCACAAATGTATTTTAACTTATTAGGCTAAATTCTAATACAAATGTTTTCCTTTTAAAACCTCTTCATTGGGCTCATTGATGGATTTGTTGCTTCATGTTTCCTTCTTGAATACAATTGTACAATATTTTGTACAATTCTTTGGATTATGCTAACCTTAAACCAGGGACACTTGTCATTTCCATACTGAGGATCCTTGTATTAATCTGAGGATAATGGAATCGTGATCTGAATTCAGGAGCTTTCAGGAGGTTTTAAATTCTTTGGTTATATACAATTTAAACTGCTGTTGTGCTGATAGCACAGGCGTAGTTACTGCTCAGTGCTGGGTTCATGGAAGCCCAAAGTGCTTCTTTGAGAGCAAGTCAGAAATGCTGCCATGTTGCGTCTGAGTTTGTTGTATAAAACAGCATAGGATTTGTACAAAAGCCGCAGTGAGGGAAAAGGAATATAAGGACCAATGCTTTTTTTTCACTATTTGCAGGTTTATTGCGAGGCCTTGCGCCTTAGGCCTGAAGATACAAGCCAACGGGCCTCAGAAAGCCCAGCCCAATGCGATTCTGGAGAAGGTCTTCACTGCTATCACCAAGGTAAGCCAAAAATACCCCTCATTCCATAATGGTACAGTACTCAATGCTCTGGATTTAATGAAGGCATTAATAATAGTAATGAATTCTCTGGGAACAGTTTGCAATCTGACTGCCGATTACGGGCAATCGAATGTGTGAGGTCAGCGTGTGAGACCCGCGCACGTCTCTGTGCCTTTATCTGCAGCTCTGTCTGCTGACGCACAACGGTTATTTTTAGCTCAACCGAGAAGCAAGTTTCTTTGACAAATGTTCAGATTCGCATACAGAGCAACCTGCCTTCCTCGATCTTCCTGAGCGCGCTCACTGAAGGTTTCAGAACCTGAGCCAGCCACAGCATATGCAAACAGGTTTAGCACTTGTGTTCACAGCATACTAAAGAACTGCAGCCAAATTGTGTCCCCCAAATTAGTCCTAATTTCAGTTGTTACATAGGGCGGAGTTGTGGGGTGGAGGCCTTTAATTTCTTTGAACGATATGACTGCTCTTTGCCATTTATTTAACCTTCTTTTCAACAGCAATGGCTGACTTGCTGAACGTTGTTCCTCCACGTCTGTCTGTTCCAGCATCCAGATGAGAAGCGGTTAGAGGGTCTGTCCAAGCAGCTGGACTGGGACGTGCGGACCATCCAGCGTTGGTTCCGCCAGCGCCGGAACCAGGAGAAGCCCAGCACCCTGACCCGCTTCTGCGAGAGCATGTGAGGGAGCCACAGTCCGCGCGATGCTTTCAGTTCTTAGGATATCGCCCGTCCAGGCCAACTTGAGTTTGTGGTGCTACTGTGAGGAGCCAAAACAGTTAGCTCAAACATTAGCCCCTTAATGTCTCACAGACCGAAATGATGCCAGATTCAAGTTCTTTCAAGCGTCTCTGTCCAGTGACAGTTAACATTTAATGTTTCTGCTAGAGGTAATATTTTCGTTTCAACTTAATGTGATGTTGCTCTTCTGGAACAGCAGAAATTGGCCCTAAAATGGAGTTAAGTATAGGAAATCTATGAGTGGTCTATGCTAGGGAACAAAGGAACACATTTTCAATTGACGTCGGGGGATTTTGTAGTCACAATTATTTATGGAGTGGTAATAAGTCGGCACAAATTATGAAAACTTGTAGCATAATGCAGAAATGCAGTGTTTTGATCTTAAAAGGAAGAACACAAAAATGTGTTGCACAGACTTGATGGTTTCATTCTTTTTTAGTGTTTGCCCTGAGTAAGTGTAATGGGAGCTGTATCAGTCATCTTGGGGGATTGATCTGCTCCAGTGTACTGTAATGTGGTACAGTAATGTTCTGAAAAATCCACCAGGGAAAATGGGGTTTAGCATAAATGGAATCATGCATTGGTAATTGGCAGTTTTTGTGCAGATACAGTAAGTATTTTGATAAGCATTCCAGTAATACAGTTCCAGATTTCTGCTACTGTCAGGCTCAGTCACACATGGAATTTGCAGTGAATAAGCCAATGGATGCTTTTATTTCCTTAAACTGAGCAAAAGAAAACAAATTCAAATGTGAAGCATTTTTGTTTGCCTTGCCTTGAAGGACTAGTGAGCCACAAACCGAGAGCCACTGGCTATATCCATCCAGGTTTCTCTTCAGAGACAGTGCATGCTGGACCTGTGATGACTTACTCAGCCTCAGCTGTGCATGCCTTCTGGTGAAAATCAGCTGTGCATGTTGTGTATGGTCCTAAAGAGCTCTCAGGCTTCAGGAGATGACAGGGTCCGCACAGGCTGACACATTAACACATCAGTACAAACCTGGAACTGAGCATTTCAGTTTCCTTATGTGGCATTTACATCCTGTTTGGCAAACATGGATGCGTCACATAGTCTGACCTATTACTGCTTGCAGGAAGCTCTGAAAATGGCCAAAGAGGAGTCGGAGTGGAGGTCCCACCCTCTCTGACATTGCAGTATCATTTATATACACAAGGACAGCCTAGAATATTGATTAATTGGCAGAGTAATATCTCGCATCACCCAATGGTCAACCAAGTTTAATTCCTGATATCTACTCTGTATGGTAGCAAAAGAGCAAACGGTTTTATCTTATAGCCCTTTACTATTTAAGGAGTTCCATGGCTGTATGGATGCATTAAAGCTGTTGCTGATAACATTCAAGGACAAGGGTCATGTCATACCTATGCATAAGAGACTGAATACAGGTACCAGGGGCCTCATTTCTGAAACATTCATATGCATGACTTTGATCCTAAATCCAATAGATTTGATCTTGCATGAAAACCGATAGACAAATTTATATTTATAAAATTTCAAACTGACGTGAAAACATCCTTATGAGCATGCAGTCTCCAGAGGATGCATGTAAACTTGACCTTGTGGTCATGCAGCTGTACTGCAGGCTCAACACATTCCTTTTTTTCTCAAACATGATAATATTTTGCAAATCCCCTTGCATATGGAGATATATGGGCTATTGGACCATGCATGTGTAAGATTTATTTCCATGATAAGCACTGTTGTGGGCCAATAAAACTGCTATTGCAGCACTTGCTCTTAGCATTATCAAGTCTGCAAACCTTTGTTAAAAAAAAATGAAATAAAAAGATGTATAACAGCCTAATAAGAACTATAATAACACAGCAATAATAATAATCAATACCTTTATGGTTTTAAAGCCTGAAATCAATGCACAATCTAACATCTTGTCATAATGATTGATTTGCAGAAACACTATATAGTTCAGAGCTATACTGAGAGCGAGCAACAGAAGGCCTGTATTGATGGCTGTCAGTGACATCTCCATTGAAATAAAATAATTTGAATAAATATTAAGCTATGTCTATATGACAAAGTAGGATTACGGAGTTGATTGGATAACTGCACTGAATAAAACCCGAAATCCTCCCAAATCTGGAACGTGGACTGAAGTAAAAAGAGCTGTTCTTGGTTTTACTCGGTGCAGTTGTCCAGCCAACTTGGTAATCCAGCTTTGTGATGCAGGCCCCTGAAATATGAAATTTTAACATTGTAAACTAACAAAACTTAAAGATGTAAAAGGATTACATATCAATTTTTTTTATCATGTGACAACCAATGGTTCTGTAGGGGATAGCAGAAATGCAGACTCCAAGAACGAATATTTGAGGGTGTCCATTCACTGGGTGGAGTTCATGAGCTTGGTCACGTGTGCACAATTTTAGGATTTCATAAGATTTCATATTTACAAACAGTAAATTTTATAAATCATTTGTTGGAAAATCATATGCTCACATTTAGAATGAATTTGAAGGCCCCACACAGTAAAATGTCCAGTGTTAATTCAACTCAATAGGGACCGTATATATTCTGTAAGAGTTGATTTAACACTGAACATTGTACCGCGCAGAAGCTACTCAGTCTGCGGTGGGGCAGTGGCTCATTTTCAGCAGTCTCGCTGCAGCAGAATCTGCTTTTCCACACGGACACATCTGACACGCGGGCTCCCCGAACGACGCCCGGAGTTTTCACCGTGCCGCGGTTGTCATAAAAAACGCATCTTAAAAGGGCGCCCCATTCATAATGGATAATTCGACGTGATTTAAGATGCATCGAGTCGTTCCTCCTGAGCCCAAAGAGCGTGTTCTCCGGCTTGCAGCCCGGGTGACGTTCCTGTATCTTTAGCCGTCTCTGCGCATCGCTGGATATTTCCGTCGCTATTTCCGTCTGAGATCAGAACGAGAGTCCTTTCCTCCTCCGCACGGATATCTCAGGCCGCTTAATGGCGCTGAGAACGCAGCACGCGGCGGCAGGCGACGTGGGTGTCGAAGCGGTGTCGGTGCTGACGCAGTCCTGCCTGGTAAGAGGCTTGTGCAGTTCGTCGTTCGTCCTCCAGCCAGTGCTGCGAGTCTTGAGTTGGGACGGTGCTCTGCTGGGGCGCGGTAATGGAAGCTTTCCTCCCTCTGGCTCTGCCCTGCATCCATCGTGAGTGGGGTCGAGGGACCCTAAAAACGGCCCATCGTAAAAGCCTGTTTCTGTCATTTCAGTCATTTCAGCAATCGGCCCAAATTAAGGTAATAAACGTTGGTGTGTTCAGAGTAAATCGGCACAGCCAATGTTTCAGATTTTCAGATCTGGCTTTGGGTGAGCCAAAAGAGTCGCAGCCTACTTTGATTAAATCCAGCGTTCAGACATGAGTGCAGCTAGTAGTCTGGGAAATACACTGTATGAACAGGGGTCTAGTCGTACAAGGTATGCCCAGTACCCCAGGTCTCATCCACTGCAGCCTGCCTCCATTGTGAAATGGTACTAGAGTACTTGAGTCCAGAGGAGGGGGGAGGGGGTGGGGGGGATTATCCACAGAACATGGGTAATTTAGGATAATTTAAGAGAACAGACAAAACACATTTGTGTTTACATGTGACATTTCTGGGGACCAGAATGCCTTGAGCCGTAAAAGCATCCATATACCAGAGAGGATGTGGTTACTGTCCCGTACTGTAGTCCTGTAGTGGGGGCGGCAGTGTAGTATAATGGGTAACCTAAAGGTCATGGGTTCAATTCCCATGCAGGACACTGCTGTTGTACCCTTGAGCAAGGTAGTATAATTGCTATAGTATATGTATAAATGGATGGAACTTAAAAATACTATGTAAAAGTTGTGTGTAAGTTGCTCTGGATAAGATTTTTTATTTATGTATTTTTGCTTGTTTTTTTCTTCGATTTTCCCTGACAGTTTTTGTGCAATGTACAAGCTGCTTTGGAGAAACTTGTATTTTCTTGCTTTTAACCACAAACTTGTGAATGCCCCTCTACCAGCCATTATGAAGCCACCCGTCATCAGAAACGTCTGTGCATATCTAAATAAAATGTCCTTTATGTATGAAAACATACACAAAAACTGAAATGATATATTTTTTTTAAACGACTTTAGTACACTTAATAAACATTTTAATGCAGTGGGGTAATGGTGAGTCAGCAGTTAGTGTTATTTATATGCATATATGAGTAAGCCTGGGTCTTTTAAACACTTGGAACATTTCCACTTTGCGGTGTTGTGCTGGCACACACTTCCCAAGTAAAGAAAAACCCCACAATGGGTTTTACATGTTTTGTTCAGACTTGAAACTACCCAGATTTTCATGGCTGTGAAATAGGTCAGAGGTTTTACCAGTCAACCATGAAAAATGTTCATATATATATATATATATATATATAAAATTGGAGAAATCTTTTTAATTGAAAAGGTAGCACTGACCCCTCATTTAGGAAGAGCCTTTGATTCAGCCATACTTCAAATTTTTTCAGGAGTTGACTCCACTGTTGCTAAGCAACAATCTTGACCCTTCCGTAGGTGCATAATTTTGGCCTGTTTGTGTTTAAACTTATCCAAACCCAAGGAGGATGATTTGGACGTTGCAGCTGCTCGAATGCTTTGAAGGCAGACTTTGTTCCTCTCATTTTAAAATTCAACAGAATGTACTGTATGTTCTCCAGTGTGATGAACGCGTTTTAAACCCACCGTGGTTCAGAAGGCATCTGGTCTGATTCATGATCATTATCGTGATTATTATCATACATAATTATCTGTTATAAACTGTACGGTGCTTCAGAAAGGGTTAAACAGTTCGTCTTTTGAGTAGGCTTCTTGTTGAATAATATATTCCGGATTAAAACATGCACCCTTGTGGTTACAAAGTCACCTTGGACCATCCTGTCCAGAGTCGCTCCCCGATTCGTGTGCCTCTCTCAGTCCGGACACAGAATTAGAATGCAGGTGCTGTGAGTGTAATTAACCTGAGAAGGGCACCCCACTGGTTAAATGGCAGTGAAGTAAAAGTCCATCCTGTCGAATGCGTCTAGAAGGACCCCCTAATAGCCCCATTGCGTTTCAGAGCCAAACACCCACTGCTTTTTAAATTGTTTTCATCCGTGCCTTATATATAGCAATGGGTTTTTTTGTTTTTTTTTTGTTTCACCTGTCTATTGTTCAGCTCAGTTCTCACTGCTCAAATTCACCCAGAGAAACGAGTTTCCATCTGAATGTGCAGCGTTCAGTGCGATATGTTTATGTAAGCGCTTCGGTGGAGGTTGGAGTGCCAGAGCTAATGTCATGCGGCATCATGCAGGCCTCCACATACAAAGACAAAAGAGCACTGTACTCCCACCTGTGGTCCGATGCCATATATACGACAGTGTCGCACTCTCGCTGCACCGCGCTCCAGTCTGTGTTCTTACACCATGTAGTGGAGCATTGTGAGTTACAAAGGAGTTCTAGTGCTTTCTATTAAAGTAATAATAAAATAGATACATGAAATGCTCATTTGCGCTGAATGAATTATAAGTTTGTTTTCCGGTCTAATAAAAGCCTCAGATACTCAAATTGTTAAAAACTTAATTTGGATTCTGGAGGGTTTTTATCTTCTTTTTTTGCTACATTTTGGGTCCTAATCTACAGTTTCACAGACATCTGAAAAGGGGAATTTCTTTTGAGGTTACATAAGTGTCCAGATATTGATAAGCCAGGGGAAGTTGCTTCACTTTCCTCTGACCATCAGGGAGATGTGCCAGTGACTCTTAGCATGAATGCTGCCTGGGCCAGGCAATAATCTTGAGACCCTTACGGGGGACAAGCCGTTTGTCTGCTTGTCATGTGATCTGAACCGCTGCAGAACTGCACTAGTTAGGGTCTGCTTCAGTTCAAAGTGAATTACTGTATTTCTGTCATGTTCTTAACAGTTGCTAGGCTAACTGGGCTACCTACTTGGCTGTGGCTGTGTCACTCTAGCACCACAAGCTTAGTTGCTAAGCAACTTACTCTTCTGCACCCAGAGAGACACTAAAACTATAGATGGATACCAACATTGTGCAGAGCACACACCATCACTAGCTCACTATAACCAGATATTTGTTTTAATATTAGTAAAAATGAAGTATACTTCATGTACATTTGGGGGCATCCAGCACTTCGTTTGGTTACCGCCAGTGGGAATTATACTGCTGTTAGATGCTAAGTGGCTGCCAGGAATGGGAAAGTCTGCTATACATACTGAATTTTTGCCTATCAGAATTACGCAGTATACATGCAAGTCACACATTGGCAATCCCTTTGATGCATGCTGGGGTACATTTAGGCCGTACATATTTGAATAATAGTTTAATGCATGCCCGCTTCTGTTAAAAAAATAAACAGATGATTTGTTCAGTATTCATTATTTTTTAAACTCTCTTTCCTTCTTTCTCTCTCACTCACACTCACGCATGCACACAGTAGACCAGGGGATTCGAGGCTTCACGCAGGCTTCACTCAAAATGAATGACTTTGTTACGATGTGTTACTGACTACAGTTTTCTTTTTGTTTTCATTTTAGGTGGCGGTTCACATTTTATCTGTACATATTCACGTATGGAGTGCGGCTCCTGAAAAAGGTAACAGGGAGAACACTGTTTCACACAAAGTGGGACCTTTATGATAGTTTGTTGCTGTCTGGCGTTGGGACGGTAGATGCAATAAAGGCTGCTCTGGCTAAGGTGCAGTGTTTGCCCCATCTTCAGTATACAACGTTCTGCATGTCATCTTAACAGTACCTCCAAGTGTCTCCACTGACCCCTCGGAGACTTGCACACCGTTTTTGTCTTCATTTTTGCATTAGTACGTTTGTATAATTTGTCATAACAGTTGTTTGTTAATGCAAATAAGTGTTCGTGCTGTCGAGATGCGGAGAAATGGTCCACAGCAGATGAATTCACTTTGAAATGCAGTCGCAGTTCATCACCACGTGCTGAGTCTGGGAAAGCGGCTGCATCGGGTGCATTTGTGTGCTCTCACACGCGCGTGCATGTAGGCATGCGGTTGCATTATGAACCGGGGTACTCCCTCAAGAGACACTAAGGGCAGTTATGAGAACTCAAGCCTTTGGTTCAATATAGGCTTCAAAATATTTATAAATCCCCCCCAAACCCCAACCAAACGCTTATTTTAAATGTTTCCAGATCACTTGCAAAGGGGTACAGTAACCGCTAATCAAACAGAGGAGTATTCGTAGCTACGACAGGAGTAAAATGGCGACCTGTCTCAGAGAATGCTTAGTAAATAGGTTAAGTGTGATATTCCCGATATTACTCTTTTGTTATTATTTTTGTGCGTGTGGGAACTATTTTTTTTTATTAATAAATGTCTCCTTGTAAAACTTGCATGACAGAGCACTTTATGAAAGGGTTTCACTTCTTGCTGCTGGGGCAGGACTCTTGGGGGGTGTTTATTAATAGCAGCAGGTCTTCAGCAGGAGCAGACTTAACTCTGCACTCTCTTTGAAGTGTATTCTTCATCCGCCGTGTTTATTATTATTATTATCATTATCATTATTATTATTATTATTATCATTATTATTATTATTATTATTATAAATGACGGTTAAACTATTGCTCTGGCTTATTTAGTATGTAAATACTGATTGATTTGGTGACTCATTTTAGCAACTTTTGTGCAACAAAATATGGTAAGTGTAAAGTCATGGAAGGGTTTGGGCAACATACCAAAATTTTTATGCGCATCAGCTTTGAATGGGTCATATACTCCCTGTGGGATTTGTAGTTTTTCCTGTAAGCTTTCCATTAGTTTTTTTTTCCAAAGTCCTTACCAAAGAACATTATAAGAAATGAACATTTTCATTTTTGATCCTGTGTATTTCACTAAATAATGATAGCATACTGTAAAGGACAGATCATGTTTTCGAGAGGAGGTTATTCCCACGTGTTTCTAAAGCATTTTGTTTGAAGCATTTGAATTAAAAATACATGTTCGGGGCAGCACACTGCTGTTTGTTAATTTTCTAAAGGAAGAGGCCTTTTGTCTGCTCTTTTGTCATTTGCCTCTGTCTTTGGCTTGCCAGAGACTGTTGTATTTGATCAGAATTTCAGGCCAGTGATTGTAGCAGGTGCTTGATCTGGGGGGTTGCCATGGGGATATAACATTTCTGAATAGCAACATAGATTTTTGATTGGTTGTTAAGCAACATGCTCCCCAGATTGAAGGAGATTTTGTATATGAACAGCTCAGACCATTTGAGGAAGAGGGAAGCCATGTCTGAATTTGCTACAGAAAGATGTGGAAATGCTTTATGCTGCACTTGATTCATTTCTGCAGTTGAAATCTAAAGCATTTTTGCAACCACTTATTTATGATTTGTGTATTAAGCACTCTCTGGCAATGGGTTTTTCAGACCGTTTTGAGAGATTAGGTTGAATTCATTTGCAAAGTATTTAATGTTGTGTGGTTTATGATTAATCAGTATTTTAGAATATAGAAGGTACTGGATCATTCACCACAGTCATGCAGAAGGATAGTCTTAGAACATATTTTGTGACATTTAGGTCCTTGTTCTTGGTGTGTAAGATGTTATTCTTAAAGTAAAATAACGGTGAAACTGAAGTAGGGTTTTGTGGACTCACAGTAAGTCTGCAGTGAAGTGGGTGGGGATTATGTAATAACCGATACAGTAAGATATATGACACAGCGTTGTCTTGATACTTTGTAAATTGCTTTGGATAATTGTAAATTGTAATTGTCTATTATCACTCTTTTTTTCTCATTCCAATACAGACCTCCTGGATTTGGAACACCAGGGAATGCTGGTACAACTACCCTTATCAGGTGAGGGCTAAACATTAGAGGCCTGCTTTCTGTCTTTTAATATGTGCATCAGTGTCTGACGTTTTTGAGCAACTATTTTAAAAGTGTAAAAATGATTTTTACGTGTTCATTTGAGGATTACATTATTTTGTTGATTGACTACAAAATCACAGTGTTGTGTTTTTAAGCATTTGAAACGCATGTTAATGTACAAAAAGGTGTATTTTCTATCATAAGTCAACATATCTGACTTGTATAGACATTTATCCGGCATTGTAACTTCCTGACATGTGTAACTGGACTTTCTAGTTACATTGAACAATAATTTTGGTTGCCTTCAGTATCATCACTGTGAACTCAAAAAGTGTGCAATGAGCATGTTCAATAAAAGGTTTTAAAATGTCATAATCATCACTGAATACATTGAATGACATGGGAGTTTGTGCAAAGCATACCAAACCATCTGCCAAAACTTTTCGCCTTAGTTTGAAGATTCTTCAGATGGGTATCATGTACTAAGGTCTAATGTGGTGTTTTCTTATTGGTTGCCTGAAATGACATTGGTGAAATTCAGAATGTTGACAAGCAAAGCAGGAAATGTCTACATACACCCTCACAAAAGCATAAAAGAATGATTATTTAATAGCTAAATAAAATGATGTTTGCTATTTAACATATTAGTAACACTTCTGTTCTTAGGATGTATTAATTGTTCTTGGCATATAGACACAAAATATGGCATTCAGACACAAAATTTCATCCAAAAATTTTTTTGCACTGCAATCTGTACAGTCTATTACGTGTACTCAGTGTAATACTTGTAGTGAAATCCAAGGAATGCTAATGGAATGCTCGCCACTCAAGATACTGATCATTCTTTCCTCTTAAGTGTCTCATTTTTATTTTCTTACAGCCCCTGACTGTGGATCTCCACTACTACTACATAGTGGAGCTGTCCTTCTACCTGTCCCTCCTATTCTCCCAGTTCACTGACATCAGACGAAAGGTATCGTCTTGTGTGGGATTTGTAAACTATGCAGTTAAAATGATGCTTCAGGGGCATTTGTTTGGGGCAAAGACTCAGGGTTTCCTTCTGCTGAAATCACCAGCTGTGTCTGAGTGTTGAAGAGTTTACTACCAGCTAATCTATCTACGCCAGCCATGGTCATCCACAATGATAATGTCAACCTTCAAAAAGCTGAAATATAATTCATGTAATCCTGTCACACCCGAAAGGCTAAAAGTTTAGAAAATCTGCCATAGCCAATGTAGCGGAGTAAGCCTTAATTTCATTTAAACCGATACCCTGTAACGGCTATTCAGTGGCATATATCCAGCTTTAGCACTTAGCGCAGTGATACACCCAGACTCAAATATAAACAAATTCTGACCATGTCAGTGCAGACTGTGGCACACACTTGGCCCTGGCATCTCAATGATGAGCCATCTCATCATTGAGATGCCATGGACCATCTACAGGCTACCTGTGCCAACTGCACAATAAGTGCAGACCTACACCATTAATGCTGAGCAGCTCAGGTTGTGCACTGCAGAGGGAAATTATGCAGCAGCTGCATGTGCTTTGGAGGAAGTGCATGCTTACAGTTAGCGTGCAAGAACGCACATGGGAATAAAAGAACACACATGGGAATGAAATCATCAGTCACTCTGGATTGTCTACTGATTAAGTGTACTGTCCACTTATCGCCTTGTCTTACAAATGATGTGTTGGGGGACTTGTGACTGAAAACTTAGGTAGGTATAGCACATTATCAGTTGAGGCCAGTTCAGATCAAAAAGTTATCAACCAACTAGGCTTTACGTTTTCAGGATAAATTTTGACAGTGTGAATTCCTGAGTTTCTAGAATGTCTGCTGAGGACTGCTTTTAATAACTAAGATTCAGTAAGTCCTGTCTTGAGTTCGGAGTTAAAGATAAGATGTATCCACTCGACCAATTCATAACTTGTTGTTATGGTAACAGTAATTTGATGCGTTAACCATGTTTATGAGGACGGTGCAGTCTTTAGAACATCCTAAGCCTTGAAAAAAATTAATGACCAGTGTTGTCTTGTTTGCTGTTGCTTGTTATATGAATTGGGCTTCAGAAAACATAATCCTTGACTCTAAAGTATTTATGATCTTCAGACTCTAAAAACGTCATATGTCTAAACACCCTTACTGACCACTAACAACAGTAATACAAGAATCTTGCCATCCATATGGCAAATTGACATGAAAACCTATTAAGTGCTACCCTACCTTGCTTCATGGTCATGCTAGGCTTATTCTATTAACCTTTACCTTACTTGTCCTATTTGCCATTGTCATAGTTTGCCTTCTCTCTCAAACCTTTTTCATACCTGCTTAACCTATTCACCATTGCCTGACTCATCTTACTGTATTTAAGCAGGCTGTAGCTTGCCAATTGTATTAACCCTTCTCTTGCCTGCATATGTTGTTCACCTTTACCATGTCACGCAAATGTTTAATAACATCATATTTATCAATCTGTACAGAAGACCCATTATATCATACCATACAATAACACAACATCCAGCAAAATTAAATGTTTTGGTTGTTTGATGTAAAATCCGCACTTGCATGCAAATGGATTTTCTTATTAATCTCATTAAATGTAGTTATAAATAATTTTTTCGACCATTTTTATCCCTACGTTTTAGTTTTCTCCAAATTTTGAATGTATTCGATTGTATTCAGGGAATTCCATCATTGCTGAAAGTTCTATCAGTTAAGGAAAGAATATACAAGCCTGCACTTTCCTTCAAAGTGCATCCTGCCGGCCACCACTCATTTTGACTCTGCAGTCCACCAGCAGAACTTCAGTCCTAATATCTGAGGAGCTAAGGTACCTGATTTAGCAGAGGAGTTGCGTGTGCCTGATGATAGTGAGGACAATCCTGCCGACTGGGTCCTCCCCAGACATGGCTACAACCAATCATAGGTCTGCAGGGCTTCCAGCCACAGTAAGCACTGTCAGTGAGGATTCTGCACCAGACAATGGGGTCCATCCTTTTACACGGTCTATGGGTCCATCACATACCACCATATTGTTTTAACCACATTCTGCAATATGTTACATATAATGGGGCACCTCACCATCACTTCCAATGGGGCGTAGAATGTCGAACTTAGAATGCACGTTGAACTTAGTTTATGCTTAAGAAATGATTCTGAAGTACTCTAGAATGTTATTTGGAGATATAGCACTTCCAACGTAGCACAGAGGAGGGGTTTTTTTTCTTTGACCGTGTTATATCAGAACAGGTCAGTTTCTGTGTGTGCATGCATGCATAAAGGCTTGTTGATAAGCCTTAGTTGCTGATTAGATTTGAAAGGAACAAGATTGGAAGTTTATTTTTCCGTAACCGCAGTCACTGAACGGTATCAAGTCGTAAGAAGCCTTTTAGCAGAAAGGAGTTAATATTTACGGTTTTAATTAGACATGGGTTCTGCTTTTTTTGGATCTGCCTCTTTATTTCTCTTCTGGTTTGGCTCTCACACGCCTGCTTCATGCCTCCTTCAGTCATTGGCATCGTTTCCTTCGCTTCCCCCCCCCCTCCCTACGCTTCCCACCCTCGGCACGGTCTGTCTTGCCACAACGCCACAGCGTCATCACGCCATCGTTTTCCCTCTCCCCTAACCATTCCCTTGTTTTCTGTCTTTTCTTTTCTCTTCTTTCTTTCAGTTTTTTCATGCATTGAAGAGGGCATCTGAACCTTCTGTCAAATCCAGTATGTTCCTTGCCCTTTTTCACCTCATGTCTGCGCTGTATATTTCATAGCACTCGTGCTGTTCCTCCTCTCCCTCCTCTTCCTGATTGCTGCTGCTGTGTCACACCGTTGCTTGAATGCATAGAGGCGTTCCATGCAATCCATGAATGATACAGACCTCCAGGAGCTCTGTAGCGTAGTCTGAATTCTGCAAGTGTGCAATGATACTTGATGTGCTGACAGGCTACTGAGAGCTTTAGATCTAGTGTGGGGATAATGTTCCAGTACTCTTGAGCAGGCTAATTAAGCGGAGTCGCTTCTATAAATGTCCACCTGCATTAATTCAGTATGGATTTTTAAAAAAGAACGATATCTGATCTTTGACAGTGGTGAGTACGCAATCTATTCAACATACTGAGTGGGGGAACTAGCAGGACTCACCCTCCCACTCACACACAAATATAACTCATACACACCAGTCACACACCAAATTCTACCACGTAAGTATCATAAAGCACAGCTTTGGCTCCTGAGAGCCACACCAGGTTGAGGCTCTTGGGGTTGAGTGCAGTGGTGTGTGTGTATTTTCGGGCTTGGAGGAGACCGGCCCTTACAAGCCACTCAGACAGGGGGGAGGGGGGATTGTGTAGACAGGGCAATCTCTGTCCCAGACCGTCTGAGCCAACTGTAACAGCTCTACAGCTCACTGGTACGGTTCAGCTGTTGCACCTCAGCTGGGGGAACTGAAGCAATCTCTGACTTTTAAAGTTTCTGAAAACCTCCTGTGGTCCTCCTGAATGACCAGAGCTTGTTGCAGTGATGGAAACTGGCCATCAGCTGCAATTGAGCATTAGAAATGGAAGGGTAAATGGGTGATAAAAAACATTCAATTTGCTATTGTCACATAACCCATGCAGAGGTGGAAAGTCCAGGAGTAAAAGTCCTGACACGTTTTTTACACCCATAAACTCAGCCAGCTGATTTTAGTAATTAGTTCTACTTCTGGCCTAAGAATTGTGCTAATTAGCAAATCCAGATGATTGTAACAAAAATACTGTGGAGGACTTTTACTTTCTGAACCTGGATTTTCCACCTTTGAACCCATAGTCCTGCTGGTAGACAGTGCCCTCTGTTTGAGACAGTAGCATATTTTGTCTTTGATTTAACTCTACTCCACAATGTTAGATTTGCAAACAGTTCACATGTGGTGAAAGTGCAGATTCTCAGCTTTTAGCAAAGGGTATCTATATACATTTTGATTTCACCCTGTATGTATAGCACTTTTTTACATAGTCCCCCAATTTCAGGGCACCATAATATTTGGGATGTATTATATTTATGTAAATGAAAGTAGTCATGTTTAGTACTTATCACATCATTTGCATGCAATGACTGCTTGAAGTTTGTTTGGAGAATCTGCACTTTAATTGCACATGAATAGTTTGATTACAAATGTGAAATTGTGGACTACAGAGCCAAATCAAGAAAAACAAATGTCTTTGTCCCCAATGTTATGGAGGGCACTCTAGGTAGGTATGCTCCCTTATATTTACCATGTTCTTTGTGCAAACAGTTATTCTGGCAATGTGCTGATTTAATGGAAAAGCCCAGCAAATTTGGCACAGAGGTCATAATGGTGCCACACTTTCTCTGCCTCCCTCAGGACTTCCTGGTCATGGTCATACATCACCTGGCGACAATCTCCCTGATTACCTTCTCCTATGTCAATAACATGGCGCGAGTGGGCACTCTGGTCATGTGCCTCCACGACGCAGCTGACATTCTGCTGGAGGTGAGTGCAGGCTGCCATATGTGCCTATCTGGGACCTGCGGGGCTTCTTATGTTAACTGGCCTATCACAAACTGTAGAGTAGTGGAGCCAAAGGATGTAGTGTGCAGTAGCAGGTCTGTGTGCATAGCGTGCCTTGCAGACCAATCTTTCATATTCAGTAATGCTAAACAAATGTAGTATACTTCCATTTTGACAGTAAAAGCCAGATAGTTATACTATAAACGTCATTGCATTAAATGGATATTTCCATAAAAGAAAATTGAGATCCCATGGAAAGTTTAGTGCTGGGTGCTTTAGGATCCAGAGAATTCACATTAATTATTTTCTGTATGAATACATAGTCTGTATTTTTATTATAGTCTGAGCTATTAATACTTAATTTCTTTGGTGTTTTCAGGCTGCAAAAATGGCCAACTACGCCAAGTGTCAAAGGCTCTGCAACTTCATATTTGTCATGTTTTCCTTGGTTTTTATAAGTTCCAGGCTGGGAGTGTATCCTGTTTGGTAAGTGTGGTTTTTGTGTTTTATTGTGTCCTGTCTGTTTTATGCACGCAAGCCCTGTATGAGGGTTCTGCGTATGGCACCACGACAACATTATAACATCAGCAGCACCTAAACTTAAGGGCAAAGTTCTACAGAATTCAAAACTACAGGCAAATCGAGATCAGGATAAGGCCTGGCTGGGGGAGAACCCAGGCTGGTCTGAGGTCAGTGGTTGGGTCAGTGTTGACTGGCTCTTAGTTAAGTGGGGATGGTCTGAGGTCAGCAATTGGACAGATTGGACTGGCTCTCAGTTCGGCAAATGGACAGAGTGGCTGACTCATTGAAATAGGGCCGGTCTGAGGTCACTTATTGGATAGAGTGAACTGGCTGGCAACAGTTATTAATATTGGGTTAAGCCACACTTTGGTAAAGAGGGTCATGAGCGATGCATACTTTTGCCACTGAACTGAGTCAGACCAGAATTAGTTTCTTTGGCTTCGCCTCTGTGAAACTGAATGTCGAAAATACCTTGCTGAAGCAGAGGAGAAATGTCAAAACATGTCACTTTTTAAGCCTGGTAAAAGAGCGCTTTGTTTTCAAATCCAGCTGAGTGAATCCTGGCCTGAATCCAAGTCTCAGAAAATGCCATTTTTACTGAGCCATAATGTGAGAGAGTGACATTAATCAGAGATCCTGCAGCAGTTCACTGTAGGGCTGTCATGTCTGCCTTCCTAAAATCCACATTGGGTAGAGGTAACAGGAGGTGCTGTCACAGATGTTCCATTTGTAAACCAGATGGTCAGCTGTTCCCTCATCTCCTGTACATCCTCATTCTAGGTTCTGCTTGGGAAGAGGAGGCCCTGGTGCTGCCCACTTCACTATGCAAGCTCTCTATGTTCTGTCTCAAACCACACCCCTTTTGAATATTTATGAGCCGGTTAACCACAATAATGAGGTTCAGCACAGGCAGACTTTCAGTTTGAAGAACGTGGAGCTGACTGTCTGGTTGCAAGGCTCAGTTCCTAAATTTGTGTGTCTATATATAAGAATGCATGTCTGCATTTTGAACACCGGGTTTGTGCTCTCATTTTTATTTTGACGTGTTTAGTTTCAGAAAGGGACCCCATTCTCCCTGTTAGAAACTGCGTGAATTGCAGACATTTTGTCCATGTAAATTAGTAAGGTGGTGCCAGTATAACTGAAGTGTTGACAGCATTTTTGTAACAGGGAGGCCATGCAGTCCAATAAATAGATTTTAACTTTACCCAGTACACCTCTGCCTTGACTGGTATTTGTATTCCATGTACAGTTCAAAGCAGATGTCCATGGCCTTCTGGAACTCTGATTCAACCTACAAGTTTTTGACCTGTAGCTATTGCAGCAGTCCTCAGGATTCCAATGAGCACAGTTTTAGCATCTTGAATATATTTCTCAAGCCTCTGTCTGGCTCTGATTATTTTTCAGCAAGCATGCGCTGCCCGAGTGTCCTTAGGTGTTGTTACTGCGAGTTGTTGCCATGACTTCAGTCTCAGGTGGCGGGTTCCTGCTACCGTTCACATAACGCTCAGAAATTCCTATTTTTCGGTCCTCTTTTATTTTCTGTCTGTCATTCGAGGTTCAACGTTAGACACAAGCCACAGCGATGCGGGTTATAATTCACACTGGTGCTAACTGAATCGTGACCGCAAACACAGTCCAAAAACAGCCTTTTGTTGTCTAAACTGCAGTTTAATAAGTGAAGTCATTCGGCGCAGGGTCTTCAATGACCTCAAAGTGCAAAACAACTGCAAAGGCCTTTTGACACAGCAGTGTGACAGTGAGGGAGGTTAGCACGACCTCTCCTGGGGTTTGATTTTCTTTTTTTCGGAGCCGTTTATGGGGAGTGAGTCAGTGCCGGTGGCCACACAGACGCCCACATGCTCCTCTTGCACAGTACACTCATGGTACGGGGAGAGAGCACTTTGAAAATTAGCCTCTGCGTTGAGGCCTCCCGCGGGACTCCTACTCCCGTTCACATTCGTCCCTCCTCCACCCATCAGGGACATAACCTCCGTTTCCACCCTACCCTGTGTCAGCAATCTCGCTGTTCTTTCATTCATTGCAGAAGAAAAAGCCTCCTGGTCTCTGGGCAATGGTGCGGTGAGGGAACTGGACTTAATGATCAAGCTACAGATTTGAATCGCAGGGGTTGCGGGCGGCCATCTTAGCCTGAAATTCTTTCAGGAAATATTAAGTTGTATAGACAAACGGTGCCGCATTCCAGACAAGAGCTTTCTTTCAAGTTAATAGTTGATAAAGATGAAAAAATGCATGGGGTTTTTCCGTCCTGGTGATTTCTTGACCGTGTTTTTTTTTTATTCGGAATACCTGCTATGTATCATTTTTTTATGTGTCAGGTATCATTTGTTATGTATCATTTATGTATGAACCGTGCCAGTGCTTGCTTACATTACCATCCAAACTCGGTGCCGCAGCCTTTCAGGGCAGCACATACGTGGTTATAGCATTGCCCAAGGAGGGGGGGTCAGGGGGATTCTCTGTTTAAAGCATAAATAAATGAATAAATAAGAAATTTGATGAATCGATTTAAATTGATGTTCCGTCCTCTTTTCCATCACACTCTGAACTCAATGTCCGAAATGCTTAAACATACATGAATTAATGACAGCAGTATTTTAAATGGATGAAAGGTCTCTAGAAGTTGACATTTGTCTGTGTGTGTTCAGACATTTTATTAAGTCCCCTTATTATGCCGAAATCCATAATTCTATTTAGGACACAGGACATTGTGTGCCGTATCGACGGACTAAGCATGTTTCTCTTCTCTTCAGGATTTTGAACACTACCCTTTTTGAAAGCTGGGAAATCGTGGGCCCTTATCCCTCCTGGTGGGTCTTCAACTTCCTGCTGCTCCTGCTGCAGGTGTTGCACTCCTTCTGGTCCTATCTCATAGTGAAGATCGCCTGCAGAGCCATCTCCAAAGGGAAGGTGAGGACCAATAGCATTGCCACTTTTAGATTTTGGTTATGCTACTTTCATTTATATCAGAGGTAGTGCCCGTTTGTTCTTTTCAGCATTTCAACACGGGGAAGGTGTTTGGTTCATTGTACAGGCCATTTTGGCCATTGATACACTGACTGAAGGCTAAATCGGCACCAGATTTCAATGATCAAGAAACCTTGCAAAAGATGCTTCGGAATGCACTGGAAATGCTTTACAAACGTATCTGCTGTGCTGAATGTTTGAGCAAAAGAACACATTTAATTTTTCCTGAGTAAATTAGCTGCTTTTATACAGAGAAAATATTTGTTGTATTACATTTATTCTATTATAATATCATGCATCACTTGTGTTACATATAATTCATAAGTAATAATATGTAACAATATATTGGTTATATAGAGGTAGTGATCAAAAATTTGGGGCATGTAGTGAAGAAACGCTAATATAGAGTCACTTAATGTGGCATTAGGCCACAAAGTTCAACCAGCACTGCCTGTATGGGTCATGGCGGTGAGCCTACCCGTGTCTGGATCCCTGCAAGAAGAATAAGACACCACTCTTCCGTGAGAAAGTCGATCGACCCTTGAAGGAAGTTGAAAAGAACGTCTCGGGCATCTTTCCAGAATATCCCATGAATGCTGGATTGGGTTCAGATCAGAGCTTCATTTCAGTACTGTAAAAATGCATCCTTACTTCCTTGTCCCCCAGTATCTGTGTGACCCGAAAGCCATGACAAGGAACATTCACATTTTTTAAACAAATGAAGTTAGGAAATATGATGATTTCTCGTTGGTTTTCATCAGAGATGGATATAATGACGCATTCTTTGTGAAACCAAGTTGGCCGTAAATGACTCCAGGTCCCACAGTGCTTTGTTTCAAGCAAGTAATTAAAAGGATAGCAGAAAGGTCAGTGCATAAGTGTAAAGGGATGCATTTGTACATCACAATGGCTACGGATAACAAAGTGCCGCTCATAAATTCATGATAGCAATATCTCATACAGAAGGGAAGATATCCAACTAATGAGCTAATCAGTGTCGTAAATCAAGATCTTTATTGTTGGAGTCAAGTTTAAAAAAAAATCTAAATTCACCTCAGCCCTTTTTAAGACCGTTTTGTAAGACAGACTTTTCAGTTTGTCATAAATTGTAATATTGGTCACGAGAGAGACACACAGAGACCCCTTGAGGATGAGGACTGAGGACTGAAATACAGATTAAAGGTTTTCCAGGCTACGTTCAGGATATAATAATGGCCAGGCATGTGGATAATATCAGTGTCCTACTCCTCAGTCCATTGGGCAACTTGCTTTCTGTGAGTGGGGCCTTCGTCATCTTGAAAGACGCCCCTCTGAACAGAAAATGAATGGTTTAAACATGGGGCGAACATGAGCACTCAGTACCATTAAAGTAGCGACTAGCCTCAACATCCACCTTGCACAATAGCGTGAGTCACCTAAGCCATGCCAGGAAAATGTATGCCACACCCGAACCACCAGAACCCTTCACTGTTGAAATACTTGAAATAGTCTTTTTTTTTTGTTCTCTACCTGTAGCTACTATGTTGTTAGTGGTTATCTTGGTTCTCGTATATTATTTAGCTGTACCTTTTTAAAAAATAATTATCTGGCCCTGAGGATATGTGCACTCACTGCCATTCCAGATGCATTTTGCATATGCACATTCAGTTCAGTACCCTTTCTGTTTTCAAAGCTTTTCACAACCCCTTTTGTGTACTGAATGCACCCCTGAGCTCCATAACCACAGGGTTATCAATAGTGTGTTCTCTATAACAATGTCTTGTGAAACCTGCCTGCTAACCTAGTCTCCCAGCCAATCCGTCCTTACAACGATCGTAAATCAGTGTAGCAAGTTTTCCTTCTGCTTGACACAAAGAATGTTGAAGGTTACTCAGCAGAGGGAAGTGGAATACAGTGTTGCTGTGTCTCCAAATGAGGAATACTGTTGCTCTCGCTTGGCTTTTCTCGTTGGTGATGTGATTCTCATTCCTCTGTCCTTGTGCCAACCTTGAAGTCGGGAAAATGGAATCCTTTACATGTGAGTACAGCAGGGAATCCTGATTCCTGAGGTTCAATACAGTTCCCTCTTTGAAATTCGCTAGGCCCCAGAACGAGTCATCCATCTCCAGAAGTAATGCATCAAACACATTGAACGCCAACATATTTTAACATGTTTTTTAGCCTACATTTCTGACCTATATTTCACACAATACCCTGTGTGTTTTATTCTTTTATTTTGGTTAAGGTTTTTTTCTTTTCCTCCACCTCATATTCACTACATGCTCCACCATTTGTCATTTCTGTTGCCTGTCTGTTATGGGCCATTCTAGAGTGCTGTTGCTCTTTCGGGCTTCACACTCTTCTGTTGTTCCATTTAGCAAACCGTGGTCTTTTTGGTATATTTTGGTGCCGTCAATGTAATGGCCATGCATTTAAGGAAAAGTCTTTTTGTATTTTAACAATTTTGGAACACCAAGATCTTTAAGTATTACGGGTGCCGCATTTGCTTCAAATGGGAAGCCTAGTGCAGTTCGATTGAATGTCTTGGTCTAAAGCCAGTGTTTTCATTATCGCTTACGCTCCTTTAACTGCCGCTCACGTTCACGTAGGTGTCGAAGGACGATCGGAGCGACATCGAGTCCAGCTCCGACGAGGAGGAAGTTCCCCGCCCTGCTCTGAAATTCCATAGCAGCGCCACCAACGGGACTAATGGGACCAACGGGACCAACGGGTACCTGACGGGCACCCCCTGCTCGGACGAACACTGATCACCCCCACTTTGAGACATTTTGAGCACTGGAAGGATGTTGCATACACAATTAATAGGTTAATGTACGTGAGACACAAACATCACCCGTTTGATACTGGAAGTTCTTAATAGAATTTGTGAATTCCATTCCATTTTTCTGTATGGTTTTTTTTTCCACCCACCCCTCTCATTTATTTCTCCGACTGTCTGCATCGAAGAGCATTTAGTGGGATGTCATATGCTAGCGTTCTCGTTGCGCGCCAGCCAGCTTCTCCTCCTGCAAACGAATGGGGCCGTTTCATTAGCATTGTGTAAGCATGCCGAGTAAGTGTAGTTCTGACATTACGGAAGTGGTATTTTATTCTGTCTGTGTCTTTGGACATTATTTATTTTTTATATATATATTGGAGAATTTTGGACAAAAGGGATTTTTTTTTTGGATGTGTTTTAATAATTTGAATGTCAGTGTTGAAAATCGCTAGGTCATGGTTTGGCTCCTCATCTTCTCTTGGCCCACTCGTTGTGGACAGGTGTTGGGCCCAGTCACCGGCTACCTGCTGTAGATCTGGGTTTGCTTTCTATGCTGCAGTGTCATTCTCGCTAAATCTGTGGTTATTTGTTCCATTTGCCGGTAAACCATAATACGTATTCAATGATTTGTGAGGACCCACAAAACACACACTTATTACACTTTTAAGCTGTAAATGAGACCACCAGTAAGAGTATTATGTCTGTGTGTAATTTTAGAGTGCTAAAACATATATTTCAAGCTTAGGCTTTTTGCAAGTATTCTTCAACCATTTCTTTGTCTGTTTTTCATTAAAGTGCCCTCTGGCACATTTGGAAAACACTCAAATATCCAGACACATTGTGGTATTAAATCTCCAAAGCTATTAAATATTTGCAAGTATAATATCCGATTGAAATGTTCAATGATTCCAGTCTCATAATTCAGTGGGCCGTTATGGTTATGTTTGGTATGGTTAGGTTATGTTTTAAATTTGGGTAGCTGGTATAAATACCTGTACATTTTGTTATTTATGAATTAGGTATACATTTATTCTTTCAACAATGCCATGGAATAGGGTTTTCCTCCAAAATTGCATCAGTTTCCCTCTGTCCAGCAAACATGCGTAAATCTGAAATCGGTAACGATCATTTCTTTTAACCATTTCAAGCTCCTCTTTCTGAACATAAAAGTGTCAAGCAATGCAACTTGATGGGAAACCCTAAAATGGAATATTACATAATGATGTTCCAGAAGTATTCATTATTAAGACAACTGAAGATGTAGAAGTACCATTATGTAGGTTGAAATAAATGATTACGTTGTATTAAAAACGATGTCCTTTTTCCATACTGTCAATGCCTGGTAATTTTCTGCTTACATAGGTAACACAATTTTACTGCCAGAAAGGAATTTACTGAAGTACAATTGGATAATTAGTATAACTTAAATAAAATGCAGTAAACATGAAATGTTAGATGTGCGTGTCTTCAGACTTTCTGAATGAACAACACCTCTGACATTTACATGGGAGTAAATTAACTGATAAAACCCTACACACAAGTGACGTTCTGTTATAATAAAAGACCTCCCACCTAGATTCCACGAGCTAACGGTCCATATCATTGCTCAACATTGTTACCATGTAGTACTATGTAGGTGGCGGACATTAGATTTCAAAATGACATTCTAGGTGCCTTTCTCTGGTTTCTTCCGTGCATAAGGTCACTCGGTTAGTGCTACTTCTCTTTTAATCCGTCTTTAATTTCAGCGTGATTGCTGGTCTCCACTGCAGCTCCCTCTCGTGGTGTGGGAATATCCAACGATGAAATAACCCTGGTCTCCTCGCTTTTGCCAGATTACCAGTTTGCCTGCAGAGCTGGCTGTTGTACAGTTCACACTTGCTGTCGAAATATAATTGCTGTCTCAGAGGCCTGGGTTCCTCTGCCTTTCAGACAAATAAATCTTTGTATAGGTACAAATGAAAAATGTTGCCATGTATTTTGAATAAACATCTTAAAACCAACCAAATGCTTCAGGACAGTGTTTACATTATTTGTGATATCCTTACATTTAGCCGTTGGTTTGTTTCTGTATTTTATTGCAGTGCTACACTGACTTTCACTAAATCAGTGCTACAAATGGAAACCATTATTTTCATTGAGTAATCAGGAAAAAAATTCTGTGCATGTGTATTTAATAAGTGATTGTGCATCGGTTCAATGACTGATGATGCAATCAGTGACAAAGTGTAATTCCTTTACTGCAGTTGAACTGCCACCCATGAGGTGTTCGTCTATTGTAGTCTGGTATTAAGTAAGTAGTTTCATTAATGCAGATGGGTTATGTATCATGAAACACTTGCTTTAATAAAAGGCTATAGAAAGACATTCTTGTCAGTCTTTTTACTTTGTTGTTTAAATTGGTTTAATCGGTTATGTTATGAGACACTGAACCTACTAACAATCTTGAAACGAATGTATACGTCTTGGTAAGCAACTGCATTGTAATCACCATGAAGAGTGAAGGGTTTGTATTGCATTCAAGCGTACATCATCGTGCTAAAATGGAATCTGCCTGCGAAGTTTTATTGGTCAGGTGAGCGCAGGTGACTTCCGCATGCATGACTTTGGGAGAGTGGTCAAAGTTTCAAGTGCCAAGTCAATAAACAGCCCGGACCTACGACGGCATGAAGGACCCTGTGAGCGGTTGCACGGTGAGGGCAGATTAGAAAAATATCCCTACAAAACTCTTAAGCATGGTGATCTTAAACTGCCCTGCTTCATTTTTAAAGAGGGCGTTGTTTTAAAGCTTAAATTATTTAGATACCTGGTGGGTTTAATGTTTGAAAGTTGTGCTTTGCTCGAAGTAAAAGTGTGGCTTCGCTTTCTTTTTTGTAGTACAATCTGTTGTACCAAGATCTGAAGAAATTTTCAAAGAATGGGGAGCATTTCTGCAAAGAACTCATGATAGTCTTTCAGCAAAGGTAACTAAACTTTCTTTGTGATAAATTTGGACCACATGCTGTATATATTGTTTTAAAATGGGCGGTAGTTAAACGGAACATTCTTGAGTGACACAAACGTATGCTGTGATATTTTGTATTTAATAATAAGGAAGGATGATGTAGAAATGGCCACTGCTGTGAATTTGATGCTGAAAAATGCAAGCTCCTTCAGCCCACAAATTGCAGGTTAAAGTCTGAGCTTCCGGATTAAATTTTAATCGCTGTTGTGGTTATCGTTTCATTGCCTCTCGCTGCCTGTGAGAACGGGTATAGAAAGAGAGAGCATTTGAGTGGCCCTGACATTCCAAGGATGATATCGCTTACCATCACTAGCAGCATGGTACATGGCACAGCAGCACTGGGGGTGGGGTGAGGTCATTTTGCTCATGAAAATTTAGGATTGTGACTGTACAGAATTGGGGAAAATTAAGTCTTTTTTAATTTGAAGAAAATGTTGTAGGACTGGGATTCGTAATGTACACAACTGAGGTAATGGGTAGGTTGAAGAATTAGAGAAGTCTGGAGATAATTTGTAAGGAATAGTCTATGAAAACCCCTGCTGCTCTCATGCAAAATATGCAGGCCTGGCATGGTGATGTAGCAAGAGGCTGAACACTGTGCTGTTGCAAGGCTCTAGAGTGCTCCCATTTTAGGAGTGCTTGCTCCTAAAATTTTATTTTGGCTAACTGGAAAAATCATTTCCGAGAACATCTACTAATTGGGATACATTAGTGCGCCCCTAAATTTTTTTATCTTAGGAGCACATGTGCTCCTTGGAAAAAAATGTTTGCATAGAGCCCTGTGTTCCCACCCCAGAAGTGCCTATATGTCATGAGAACCACAAGTCAAATTATACCACAGCACTTAGTGTAAGTGTTTCATTGCAAATGTACAAAAAATTAAATGGTTACCTAGTAAAAATGATCATTTTTTGATGTGTGTACATATGCCAAGATATATAATTTGTACATTAAGATGTTTGTGGAGAGCAGTACATATTTGGGTGGTTAGAGCAGCAATGTTGTTCAAGCGAAAGGGGAAAGGTGATGCTACAGCATACAATCACATTCTAGACGATTCTGTTTCCCCAAACAGATTTTATTCCAGCATGACAATGCCAGGCACACAGTGAGATTCATATAGAAATGGTTTTGTCGAGAACGGTGTGGAAGACCTGGCCTGCACAGAGCCCTGAATTCAACCCCATCCAACACCTTTGGGATCAGTTGGAAAGCCAACTGTTAGCCAGGCCTAATTGCCCATTCAGTGCCCAACCTCACTAATGCTCTTCTGGCTGAATGGAAGCAACGTTTTTCCAGGAGAGTGGAAGTTGCTATGGATGGACCAACTCCATTTTAATGTCTATAATTTTGAATGAGATGTTGGATGTCGTGTCCACATACTTTTGGCCATGTAGTGTAAAATTTGAGTTGAAATTAAACCTACAGATCTCCAGGTAGATCTCCAGGAACAGGATTGGTCACCACTGGTTTAGATTCTTGAGGTGGTGAAAGTAGGATAATTGTTTGAGAAGGGACTTGACAAAGAGGCTATGATAACCTCTTGCTGGTAGAGGACCAAAGTGCAGTGTGAGTAGTTAAATATGTTATCACCATTTCTTTGCTTCAAGTTTGCAAGCTACCACACAAAAACAGTGTGAACAGCAATGGGAATCAATTGAAATTGTAGGGGGTTTTTCACTCTTGTAGTCATTGCTTTTACAAACTTATGAACAGGCATCCCTTTCTTGTGGAATTTGGACTTTCATTTTAACAAACCAAAAGAAGTTCCACTGAAATAATGTTGACCCTTGTTTAATCAGTCAGTAAGTTTGGCCCACATACAGTAGCTAAATAAATATGTGCAATATGTCACAATAGTGCTTAGCCACACATGCTTTTCAAAGAGATATCATACAAAATGTTTATTATTTTACAAATATGTGTAGGCGCTGCGGTTCTGAGGTTACATATTTAAGGACTTTGCTCTTTATTTTCATTGGTGGTGTAATTTAGGCGTGTGATGCCTCTTATCTGTGTGCTCGCAGGGCCGAGTTGGAGACCAGCTACGCCAAAGGGCTGCAGAAGTTGGCCGGCAAGCTCATCAAGGCCTTGAGTAGCATGGGACGCAAGTGAGGGCTCCTCCTCGAACGGGATGGCCTCCTGTACCTACTTTTTAAAATGTGCACTGTGCTTACAAATCACATCAAGACTACAGCTCTAATGAACCTTTAACTTAAACGTACACTATGTTTCCTCCTGTTTTAAGCTCCACCTACAATGCTTGGTCCCAGGTATCAGATGAAATGTATTCCATGGCAGACATACACAGGTAATTGTTTAAAATCCAAACCCTGGTTCATGAAGGGATGCTTGTTGTAATTCGATTGATCAGGTGTACCAACTGGCCTCATCCATAGGTAGGAGAGAATTGAATTTTTACATTGTGAGACAGGCACATCCAAAGGAAAATCTTCCTTTCTCATTTTAATCTTAGGACGTTGGGAAATGCTTTTCAACAAGAAGCAATTCTAGAAATTCGCCAGGTTCTTGATGAACACACTAAGCGGAAACGACCAGTACGTGGCTTTCTTTATTCGCTTAGAATTATGCAGGTTATTAAATATAAATTATCCAAGTACTTGAAATCATCTTTTTATAACTTTAATTGTCTGTTTGTAGCTTGATGGTGCTGTTGAGAAGACAGGGAAACTTGTTGTCACAAATTGGAATGAGCAACTTAAGGTAAGGTATTCAAATACTGTGAATTACAAAGATATTTTATACTGTATTACTCTTTTAAAAAAAGTAATATACAGTATTTACATATTAAGACTTGAATATAACATTCTGAGGCAGGGCTGAGTACAGTAGGGGGAATCAGAGCAATCTGGAGCCACGCCTAGCGGTTAAGTGGGCACACACACACCTGGGTTGCATTAACTAATCAGACCAGGACTTAAAGGTGTGCTTCTTTCCACATAGGGTTCTGGAGAACCCCTATTGCTGGGTGGTGAAGGCATCCCAGGTGTATGTGCTCCAGATTGCTTTCATTCCTTCTGCCGGACTGAGCCCTGCCCCACATTCCTTCCCTAAGATGACAGTGAAACGGATTCACTTTTAATCAATAGCTTTTAAAAATGTCTATTGTGATTTTAGACAAACTGTTATTTGTAGAATGATTTCATAACCAATTTAGAATGCTGAGCGTGTAGCTGAAAAGCACAAAATAGCTTTTCAGAGTGTATGGAGATAATCCTATTCCTTTTCACAAATTTGAATCAGTTACACTACAGGCAAGCTTTATTTAAATTGCTTAAATTAATTGTATAAAACACTAATGAAATTCTCATGCAGGCTTGATTTATATTTTCATAAATAGTGCTCTGGTTAAATTATATTGTCCACAGTGAATGTAACAAGTCAAATGTATTAATTTCAATGCAACTGAAGAACCAGGCAGGAACAACAAGGATGGATTTCTAATGGCCAATTTTGTAGTGACTTGTCTTCATTTGCAAGAGCAGGATGTCAACTAAAATTAAATGTAGATAGAAAAAATGCACACATAACTAATTTTTATTTCCCTGCAGATCAAGAAGAAATTGATTGGGTTGACCAGAGAACATGAAGCTCTCTTCAGTTTTGTAGAGAACAACAAGCAAATATGTACAGAAAAGGAAAAACAGAAGGTAAACTAATAATAAAATAGTAAAACAATTTCATATTTTCTACCATATGAAACAATGGGGAAATTATGTAAACATTGGGTTCATCTATTAGTTAAATATCAAATCTAAGACTTTTTTGTAATTTTGGGACCTTTTTCTAGATGTTGAAAGTTCTTATCCAGCTCTGTATACCAGAGGTTCTCCAACTTTTTTTTCCTTTCAAGAGATTACATACAGATTAAACATATAGTTACACATATGACACTTATCATAGACGTACATAACACATCAAACAGTCATGACAAACATACATATCACATTATATCCTCTGGATTCAGATCTCAATTAGCAGCACACTGGTTTTGGTTTAGCAACAGGATAGTGATATAAAATAATTCTTCAGCCTGTTGCGTTTAAACTGAGGGACTCTGAAACGCCTATTAGAGGGGAGAAGGTGGTATTCTTCGTTTAAAACATGCGAGGAGTCTGAAGAGATACTGTTAGCAAGTCTGAGCCTGCTGATGGATGATGAATGATGACGGAGTTTGGCTCCTTATATTCTTATATTATGTCTTATATTCATGGCCCAGTGAAACAGGAAGCCATGGATGGCCACTTAAGAGTTCCTAAAGACTAAAAGTCCTTAAGTGCATAAAAAAGGTTCAATATGAATGGAAATATATATAAATTAGATTTTCTCATTTTTGTGATATGTCTTTTTGAGGAAATTTGTCCTCAATTAAAGGTCAGATTTCTGTAATATTTTTCATGTAATATCAAACTGATAAACAAAGACATTCCTGCATAGCCTTTTTTGCTCATCTTTACCAACGGTGGCAATAATTCTGAAGGGCGCTGTATAATAACGGAATAAAATAATGGCATGAAGAAATAGAACAGCATGTAATCTAAGGTCATGATGGCAGTATAACTCAAAGGTTGTCAGCTTGATTCCCAGCTGGTGCACTGCATTTTTGAGCAGGGTGCTAACTTGATATGCTACAGTAAATATCTGCTGAGTGCTAAGTAGATATCCGGCTGTATACATTGTCTTTATGCAACATAGTATTTGTAAAAGTTGCTCTGGACATGAGCATCTGCTAAATGCAGAAATGTAATAGAAGAACAGTTTATTATTGCTCCTGAGAATTCCATGTTTTGCCAATTAGATATTTGAGGCATTAACAAAATGTTGGTTGTGTTTGTTTTTTTGTTTTTTTTTTATAAAGCTTTGCAGCTTCATAACAGCAGCTATTACAATGGTAGCTTTGAACCAGATGTGATTTTCCTTTTGCTTTTAATCCAGATGCTCAACAGGTTGACTAAGTCCGCTGAAGCACAGGCCAGGTCAGATGAGGAGTACTTCAATGTCAACATGGCCGGTCATCAGTTCAGACTGAAATGGGAGACAACACTGAAGAACTGCTACCAGGTGATCAGTGTAAACCAATGGCATGTCTACAACTTTTCCTGTCTCCTGAAACTCCACACGCCTCTTTCAAAAAAAACTTTCCACATAGTTTTCTTGATTTTTTTTGTTCCCCAGCAACAAAAGTTTTGTTGCCAAACAAGTGGTGTCTGTCAACAAATCACCTATAAGGGTCACAGTGCTCAACTGAGGATCAACAATGTCTACCTCTTGCTCCCATTTTAGATCATTCAAGAGCTGGAGAAACAGCGCATTGAAATACTGAGCAACATCCTTCATAAATACAGCCTCTACATGTCCAGCTTTGGTCAGACGCTCATCCATGTCAGTATACCTTCCTCTTCAAGTGCTTCAACTGAAACATTCTTCATCATCCTCTGCATGGCTTACACATTGTATTCTCCGAGAATTTTAGAATTTGAAATGTCTCCTCTCTCTCTCTCTCTCAATGAATATATACCAAAGGGGGGGTATTTTGGGGCCCACTTCTCTTCCTTCTATATGCCCATGATATGAAAACTGCCTGTTCCGCTTATTCCTGTATGCAGACAACCCGGCCATCCTGGTATCGCACAAGGATAAAGAAAAACGTTACTAAACTGGGAGCTTTTCAAAATAAGAGCGTGGCTAGTAGATAACAAGCTCTCCCTTAACCTTGGAAAAAAGTCTATATCAACACTACTCAACTCCAGGTCCTGCAGACTGCAGTGTCTATAGTATTTTCACCAACCATGCCCTATACCCTATGCCCTATTTTCTCTCTCTCTCTCTCTTTCTCTCACAGTGTCAGAAACAAATAGAACAGGCAATCACAAACGTAGATGTGGAGAAGGACATTCAGATGCTCGTTGAAGAGACCTCTGTCACAGCAGAGGACAACAAGGCTGAATTTCTGCTGGCTGACTATTTTGTGAGGGCTTCTCTTCAAAACCTTGAACTATGTATGTGTATTGTGATGCATTGTAAGTAACACTGCTATTTTATGAACTCATGATGCCTCATAGGAGGAGGACAGTAAGACTGTGATGGGGAAAGAAAGACGAAAAGAGGCACTGAAGTCCAAACTCCAGCGGCTGCAGGATAACATCTCAAGAACGAAGAAAGATCTGGATGGTAATTGTGCAGGGATAATGAATGCTTTATGGTGCATGCATGCAATGGACAAATTGAAACTCAAGAAGAATAATTTTTTTTTACCTTTACAAATTATCTATGTTTAAGGTTTGGAGAGAATGGTTAAAACCTACACCGAAAACCCCTCTTTCTCAAACAAGAAGAATCTGGAGGAGACCGAGCAGATGCTTGATGAGGTCATTTTATACTGAGACATGCAAAGAGATGGCTGAGGCTTCTGGCCTGTGTTTGTATTTCAGATTTCAGATGTGATGTATTTACCCTCAAAACATGGTGTCTTTTTCATATTGCCTTAGACCACACTGAAGCTGGACCTCCTGGAGGCAACGCACTGTAAACTGTCTGCCACCATGGCTGAACTAGAAGGGAAACCCAAATCTTCTCATCGCTTCAGCCACAGCATTACAAAATGGAAGGATAAGGTAGACAGATTAATTACAAGAACTTTATGTGTACCTAACTAATTTGGTCACAGGTCTCCCAACAATGGCCCAATGTTCCCTCTTCCGTTTATAACAATGAGTGTCGGCTGGTGGGAATTGTCATGGGTGGGGCTGTTTGTTATAGGTGGGGCTGTTTACATAGAACAATGAGGCAAGGACAGGAAGGGGGTACCCCCTAGCTGGAGAGAATAAAAAACAGATATTAAATAGTTAATTTTGATAACTTATGAAGGGAGATGATCTTACGACAATAATTATTTGCCACATTACAAAAGCAGCAGTTAAGCCTATCTGAAAGCAGACTCACTTGTAATAAATAATAATCATTGTTTAATTTAGGTATATCGGTGCTCTGCCTATGCCTTTTGAAATGACAAAGAACAATATACACACTATAAAAGAACACAAGTTATTATTTGACTTGAGAAAATATGAAAATAATAGTATGCTTGCTCCTGTAGTCAATATGCAGGGTTTTTTTTTACATGAAAAGGTTCTTTGGTGCTCCCCGTCATTCTGCCAGCTATAGCCCCCACCACAATTGACAGTTTACTCCGCAAATTCTTTATCATACTGTTCCAATGTGCAATTTTTTATATTCACTGAATGAAAAACAATGAAACACCTTTGCCTATGCTGGTACTGGAGAACCGCATACCATTGTGTGAATTCATGCCTGTATGCCTAAAAATAAAGTATACTGCCCAACCGTAATTGTCATTTAAATCATAGCTTTCACCAAACTGTTTCTGAGAGGGAAAAAAGACTCCGCAGTTCAACTGTTTGTGTCTTATTTGACAAAAATGACATTTCTGTACAAACAAGCTGTTGCAACCTCTGACTCAAAATTATAGACGACGTTTCCTGTGATAGGGATTAAAATATTATAAATGCTGGAATCATTGATAAAAGAACACAATGGAATTATGTCTGCCTTTGCTTTCTCCCGGCACATACAGTACCATCGCAGCTGATTAGTGGGTGGCACCGCCAATAAGCCAGTCGTCCCTGCACGTGATAGTCCCACCCACAGAGCCCCAAAATGTGCTGTCTTGCTGTCATGTTTCTCTCTCTCTTTGCTTTTCTTTGATTATCAGATGACTGCATTCTACCCCAAATAATATTCAAGCTGCAGTTTTAATAGTTGCTTTCCCTTTTTTGCGCTTTTGCGCACGCAAATTTAGCTTCGCTGCACACCAAAGATCTACCTGTGCAGGAAAAACCCTGACAAACTGTAGGTGGCCCTGTAAATGCCTTTTCAAAGTGCAAGCAAGAGCAATATACATAATACATAAGAGCACTAACATTGATGACACACAAAACAAAAATATTGACATACAAAATATTGACCGAGATAAACTTACTCATATCTAGTAGTGAAGTACGTTCTGCCACTCTGTGGCAAAGGGGTATTTTGGGCAGCAGCGTTTTTGTACGTCTCTGCTAGGATGCAGTTTTTTCGGTGACTTGGACAAATAAGAATTAATTTGGTCCAATTGCTAGAAAATATTCCTGTATATTGCTAGCCTCCGTCAAATGCTTGTAGTTTGGTCTGCTTGTCAGGTTGGTCGGGTCCCAGGCAACTGTTTGGTGTGCATTTTCTCTGATAGCATCCGATTCTGAGAGGGTGCTGTTTTGTGGGATTTCACAGCGTTTGGATGTTCTTTCATCTGTTGGTTGCCATTTTGGCTGCAGTTGTAAACAAACCAAACTAGCTTGCTAGGTTCCAGTCAAAAACATAAAAATAAAATCCATAAAATCATCCAAAGAACTGTGCATTCACTGTTAGCCCTTACAAAATGAATATACTGCAGTATATTGTGATTATGCTGACTTTTTGGAGAACATAACAGAGAAATATATTTCAATATCTGTAAATAGCGGTAAATCCTGAACTTGCTAATACACGGTGGTGACGCAATATCTTCGTAATACACATTATTTCAATACATTTTCATACATTCCATCAGTACATCACACAGTGTTCTATTTTGTGTATTATTGTGTTTCTAAAGGATTTTGAGCACAGCATTGTACAGCTGGCACGTCCGGTCAAGATTAAGAAGACGCCGTTCAGGTCGAGACAGTCGATGAGGTCCGCAGTCGGTTGCACAGCTCCTACCCAGAATGCAATAGCACAGCCTCCTGAAGCCCAGCCTGCCTCTGACCAGGACGGCGAAATGCAGTCTGAAGATGGGCTGAATGGGCTTCTCTGTGAATTTGATGAGGACAACGAAAAAGGTGAACAGTCCATGAATAATTATTCGGCTTAACTATATGATCTCATTTTCATATTTGAATGTTGCGAGATATTCTGTTGACTGCTTTTGTTTTGGTTTTTTATTGATTTAAATAAAAAGCATTTTTCCACAGTACTACTTCAGTTATGCACATTTGATTACAAATATTCATTATGCACAGGTATGATCAAGTCACTGGATGTTATTAGGCTGATATTTACCAGATAGGTAGTACCAGAGTTTAGCGTCGTTTGAAGGTCTAGTTAACGTTACTTCTGCTCTGCTCTTATCTGTGTAGCCCTAGCCCCACCCGCCCTGTGTGCTTTAGCAGCACTGTGAATGCGCAACAGGAGGCAGGGCAGACAGCTGTCCTGATTGGTTGTTAAGATTCAGGCATGGTGAAATTTGGAGTGTCTGATTTCAGAGCCTGGGGCAGTCAGAGATTGGATTTTTTTTCTTTGATATTTTAAATTATTGATATTTGTTGGGATGTGAATGACATTTGACCAAATATGAACAAAAGTGTTCTTACATCAAACTTACATACCGCACCTTTAACTTAATCAAAGTGGACTTATTTTACTCATCTGATTCATTAGTATCTTTGCGATGCATTGATTCGAGAGGTTGTCTAGAACTGTAGATTTCTGGGTCTATAATCATTACAAAAAAATGATAAAACATAAAAAAATGTACAATTAAAGCACAAAGCAGCAAAACAATCTTTGCATTTCAATGTAAAGGCTATGCTAAACTAGCTACAAAAATACATTTTATTATGCTAAATGCATTACTGTGGTAAAGCTAATGCCTTGCTTTGTTTTCCCCATCAGGTGCAGAGCCCACATGCATTGGAAAATGCAAAGCACTTTATGACTTCAGCTCTGACAGAGACGATGAGTTAAACATCAAGGAAGGTGAGTCACAGCTACAGCTGACTACCAATCACACTGTAACAGATTACACAATACTGTGCAGCCATGGAAAACTCTGTGAGGACACTAACAGATTGTTTTGTTTTAGGTGACCTCCTTGACATTCTTGAAAAGGAAGACAGCGGCTGGTGGTACGGGACATTAAATGGCCTGAAAGGTCACTTCCCCTCAACGTACGTCGAAGAGCTGCCCACGTTCAGCGTCAGCATGTCGTCTGATGTATGACGCACTGCAAAATACTGGAACATAACATCAACATCAATTGTGAAACATTTCACATTTGTTGTTTATTGCACTGGACGAGTGCCCACACTTCAGCATTAGTGCCCCTGCTACACAGGTACAAGTGTAAAAGCTGTAAGCTGAGAAAAACAACTGATGATCTCAGCATTGTGAACAAAAGAAAACCGGGGTGTTGTTTTTTTTTAAATGACAATGTTGTTGCTCACACTTTGTTATTCGTACTGAAGTCCAAATGAAAAATGAAATAGAAAAAAAAATGTAATGAAAAAAATGTCACATGAAAAGAAAAATGTCAATTTATTTGAATCATCCAAGTTGTAATTGAATATTTAAATCAAATGCACTGAAGCACTCCATTTACTGTATTGTCACTATTTTATCATACATGGATCTTAATAAAATGGAAACTGGAACTGTAATTATCTTTTGAGATCTATCTCCTAAGATAAGGAGCCTTTGCAGTGCCCATACAAAGTGAAGATAAACGACTCCATTTACTTTCATTGATAGGAGACTTTGAAAGAGTGTGTAGAAAATGTGATTTTTTCATTCTCGTGTAATCATGCTATCAATTGTCTACCAATGTGGCTAAGGATCCAGCTGATAAGGAGTGGTGCTTTAAGATATTCCCAGGTTGATAACATGCTGTTTAAAACACTGACGTTTATAGCTATGAACTCTAGCGGTGGAACTCATAGTAAGTGGCAATCTCCTATTCTTCAATGTTTACCTAGGAGATGTACACTCAAAAGGTACTGGACATGACAGGCACATAAGAAGTTGAAGGTTGGCAGAGTATACCCTGTAATTACTGTATACAGCAACAAGCTCCAAGAGTTTGGTTACAGTAAACTGTAATACTGCGCGTACAGGCTGATCCTTCACCAAATTAATGCTGTGTTCACACACTGTGTTGTTCTTAAGTGGGTTATTTTTTTGACGAACACAACACACTGAGATGGCTTGGTTTACTATGCTCAACCCAACACTCCTTTAACCTCCCTTCATTGTGTCTTGCATTAAGAGGCATATTCAGACTTGAGACACACATATACAAAGTCAAGTTAATTGCAAAATTGTGCAGCTCGGCAGTTTAAGTGAATGTAGTGCATATGGGCCGAATTTTAGGGTGTGTCCTATGTCAGGCCGCAGTAAATACAATTAGACTCAGCAGTGGTGAGACTAAATCAGACTAAATTTCGACAAATTAGACTAAACTTCAGCCACATGCATTTTACCAACAAAAACGGTGGAATATATTGGGAATGTGACGTAACTGTATGTGGGTGTTTTATTACACATAGAATGCTTAATGAGTACTATACATTTCTAATTAGAAATTAGAATTTATATTAAACTGTCACCGTTAAATTCCAAAATTATTTCCATTAGCTCTTAATGAATTAATAATATTCTTCTGGACATTTTTCTTCATATCTGTACAATTCAGAACTACGTGGGTGTTCTTTCAATCGAAGATTAATGAATTATCACAAAGAAATACTAGATTCACCCAGCTCCTTGCTAAAATTAGGCTTGCATTTTTTCACCTCCACCACCACCGTGTACCAGTATCTGATCTTGATGCAGGTACAAATTTTTTTACCATTATTTCATTCACATTTTGTTGATTTACACATAATTAACACTTTAGAAATCAATGTAGCCGTGTAATTCCTGTAATGTGATTCTGCTTTATATCCCTGGCTAATTCAAGGACAGTAGCTGTTTAACCAATGTTTCAGTAAACTAAAAAATATCTTGATTATACATCTAATAATTGTTAGATATAATGAAACCAGCATTTGTAGGGGACTCCAGAACTGAAATGATGTATAACCTTTTGTTCTCCAAAATTGAAGGAGGACTCTGCAGCTCTAAGAGGCCTAAAATTATTCAGTATGTCTAACTGGGGGGAAAAAATTGTTGTCAGTTTAACTAGCTGCCTCTCGTTACACAGCACAACAAGGTCTGGAAATTGAGGCTGAATGGGGTAGTCTAATCCAGTCAATGGCCTAATGTATTTAGCATTTCTGTCCTCTTCTGATGTGTCCCACACGTTCCAGTTTTTTGTCAGTTTCTCCAAAGATGGACTGTATATCAGTCTGCCTCTGCACTTCTATACTCTACATCTTCAGCAAATGCTCTGTTGACCTACACATTTTGTGCTGATGAAGACCGAATCAGACAGATAGGGACCTATTCAGACTGGGCAGATTTATACACCTGTGTTTCTGTTTTTTGCCAGGTTTAAGATGCCTGTTTTTTCTGAGCAGGTTTTTAGACTAATCGTACACATATGCTTATCTTTGGTATTAGGCTTCCTTGAAATGCTGGAAAATGTAAATTCACTACCAGGTTAAACACACGCCAACCTGTGAACAAAAAAACTGACACTGCACTGTAGTTCTTTTACCTTGGACTCTTCTAAACTCATTATAAATATTAGAAATACTTGCCTACCACAGCAGAGACCCGGGTTCAATCCCCAGCAGCAGTGCTTCCAGCTTGGTCAGACATTCCTACGAACACAATTGGCAGTGTTGGCGGGTGGGGAGCCGGTGAGGGTATGGATCCTGACTGTTGCATTAGCGACTCCTACTGGTTGGTCAGGGCGCCTGTTCAGCAGAGAGGGGATCTGGGGGACATAATGTGAAGCTTCGCGCGCATTACGTTCTCCCAGTGAAACTCCGCTGGCGACTCCACATGTATCGGAGGAGGTATGTGGCGGTCTACACCTCCCCAGACCGACAGAGGATAGCGCATCGACCAGGACTGTGATACACGCGGGAATTGGTATGACTAACATTGGAGAGAAATGGGAAAAAAAAATAATAATAATAGAAATATTTGATGGGATGCAATCGAAATTAATGCACTCCAGAATAGCAGTTCAAGGAAACAAGTAACAGAGGTAGAAGAGGCCGAAAAACACAAGCCTAATTTTAGTTTACTGGAGAGCTTAAGGTGCTTGCGCAGCAAGTGGCCAAGCAACAATCCATTTTATAAGGTTCGTTAGTGTGGACCTTGTCCACAAATGGGTGACATGAGCCAAGAAGATTGTGGAGGCTATGGAATCCGTGGATTAATGCTGGCTGGATGTGGATGACTTGACACATCGACGGAGGGACTTCTGTTCTACCATTAAAAATAAATTGGCCAGCCACAGCATATTAGTCGGCAGAATGGGTGGCAGATCAATATTACATATTACACATATTACACTTCTCAAACCTTTTTGGTTCTTAATTTTGGGTGATTTTATTGGAATTATTTAGTCTTCAAAGAAGGTGAAAGAAGTACCCAGTTAAACAGATGTGAAAGCAAATTTACAGAATGTTATTAATTCCAAACTCACTTTAGGTAATTGATTTGGAATTCAATTGTGACAAGATAATGTTAACTTTAATTTGCAATTAGAAATATATAGCACTCATTGAGCATCCAATGTGAAATGCAAACATTTATCAAACGCACTTGTAGTTAGGCAGCATTCCCTGATAGCAGTGCACTAGATATTTCACTTTTTTTTGTGAGTGAAATGTGTGTGTAAATAATGTGCTTATCTCTGTCTTCATTAAGAAACACCATCAAGCTCATGATACATGCCCCATAATACATTATCCATGCATGTGCATCGCAGCTCTTGCACACTTGCACACCCAACTCTGAATTTACTTCATGTGTGCAATTTTGGAATTAAGCGGACTTGTTACGTAGATATTTCAAGTCTAAGTTGAATTCTAGCATGCATATCCAAAATCTGAGCAGGCCACTGTAAGCTCAGTTGTGAAAGCAAGAACTTCCGAATGTGCCAGGATTAAGTTAGAAGCAGACCCATCGGTAACACATTAGTAACACAATGTGCTTTGTTTCACATACGTTTCAGCTTTGATTAAATGAACTCTTGTGGTTAACAGAAATGTCTGTCATCAACAATCAATGGTCTCTTACACAGATGGACAAGCAACAATACAAGATTCAAGCTCAAATGGAAGGTGCAGAAGAAACTTGTCAGTGGAGATTAAGCTTGTTATTGTATTAGTCTCTATTATGTTCTAATATGATGATAACTGCTACCTAGTTCATAGATTTATGACCCTGGGGTGGGGTGAGTAGCCTGGGATTTTTCATTTTTGGACCAGGACACCACTGCTAATGAAAAAACATTGCAGTTATTTTACATTTACGCTGGTTCATTCCATGGCAACTCAACCAGAAATAAGAATTTTGTGCTGTAAATTATTTAATCAAATTACATTTCCTCTCACATAATTTCATAGCACAGGGTATTCAGGTATTTTGTGTGACAAGATACAAAGGGCACACGATGTTTGGTGCCACTAGTTTAATTTTATTCTCAAAACTCATTTTGAATGCTCACTTAGAATAAAATATATTTCTCTGTGGTGTAGCCATTCCAGTGCTCTTAACTAGTTTTTCTTTCTTCCACCCTAGGCCAAGGGTCCAGTGCTCCAACCGTTAAACCATAGTGCTGCCTTCAGGTTACAACTAGAATTACAGCCAGTGGTGTTGGTTTAGAAAATGCATAGTTTCAATTTCAGATTTCATTTTAAAAAATCGAAACCTCATTATTTGCTCTGCTAGAATAGGTAAACGATTAATCTGACAATTGAAGCAACTGCTGGTGAGCACATCCAATTAAATGAAGGCATAAACAACATTAACATTATAGTTAATGTTATAGCCCATGTACTGTTAAATGTAATTTTAAAAGTAAATAGTATGATGTGTGATCCAGAGTTCCACTAACATACATGACTATTGCAGCCCAAAAACACAATGTGAATCTGAGAAAGTATATAAAAATAAACATAAATAAAATAATTGTAAATGAATACATTTTAAAAAATAATAATAATAATATGGGTGAACTGCAACGCTTGTGTGAAAGTAGCATTTAAATTTTTCCAAATGAGATAATTTTCTGAAGTTCAGAAACAATTTGGGGTGGAAATGGTTAACTCAGCCACACTGGAGACTCACGAAAACGATGCGCGCGCAGGAGAGGATTGGGTCTATGACGTACATGTTTATGATTGGTTTCCAGTCCTTTACGTTTAGCCTGTTAGCTGCCGACGTTACGTTTTCAAATTTTCTCTAAATTTCTCTGTGGATTTCTTGAGTTTCTTCCCGCGGAGTTCGAAAGTGTAAATGGGATAAACCATCAAAAAACATCAAAACGGATCTCTACTGGCTTCTTATTATAACTACCGTCAAGTAAAAACGAAAAGATAAGCCGTTGTGATACACTGGTGAGGATATCTATTTTGTATCTATCTTTTGGTCTTATCAAACATGCAGGTCTGGTTTTAAGGTAGTCTGACGAGCTAAAACAGCTAGCCAGGCAAGCTGTCAGTTAGCTTGCCAGTTAACATTACTGTACGTTAAGATAACTGTAGGTTAACTCAAACGTTTGGCTGTTGGCTAAATTATTTAATTAGACCAACTATGACCATCTCTGCGCAGCTAACGTTAGCTAGACAACCGTGTTATTAGGCTACTGTTTATGAATCGACACTAGCATGTTAGTATTAATCAGTTAGCCAAAATCTAATCCACTTTCAAACCATGTCAATCGTGTTTTATGTTTTAGATCACGAGTATGGCGTGTATAACAGACCCATACGTTAATGAACAGTTCAGCAGCAAGCTTGAAGAGGTAAGGAACAAACTGCTCAACCAAGCAATAGGCGAGATGATCGACACGGAGGAGGAGTTGTGTCAAGCGCACAAACAGTTCTTCAAATCGGTAGAAGGTACTCACACTACGACTTCTCTATATCCCATACACTGAATGAGCATATTTGGACTGACGACTCGCGTGTGAACTTAACTATTTCCGTGCATTATAGATGCTTGTTCGAAGAAATGCAAGGAGGCTGAAACCATGTTTGAAACTATTCAAATGTACAGAAATGGTGAGTAAATTTGTTTAATAATTGATTTAACAGAATCCTCAGAATATGTTCCTGCAGTGTAAGACAGACGATGTATTTAAACAATAAAACAAATCGGTGCACATGTAATGCCTAATGCTGCGTTATACTGAAAAGCTTGTTATTTGTGCTGTATTGCTTTTAGTTTACTCCTGTATCTCAAGAGCTTACCTCTATCTTCCTAGGTAGATGTCATTACTTCATTAAATACAAGTGCACATGGGTTGATGCTGTCCAAGAAGTGTAATAGTTATTATATTGGTGCTAAATGTTAGATTTTTAACCACTGTTGGTTAAATACATGTTATTCGGATCCTCTCGAGACATGAATTTTGTTGGTGCTGACCTTGTTGAAAACTCTAATGTTTGTTACCGTAGAGTTGGAACACATCCGTGATGTTGTTAAGCAGAAGAGGGACATTATTCCGGAGGCATTGTCAGAAATGGAGGAAAAGGAGATTCAGAAAGAAAACCTGATCAGTAACATCAACAGACTCAAAGAAAGCCTGGCCACGAAGAAGGAACGTACGTTTGAAATTGAAACATTGTTTGCAACGCTGTTTTTTTGTGTGATGTTCAATGTAAATGGACATATGCGTCCTTTAACTTGCAGTAACAAAATGTGTTCCTTGGCAATGTTAGCAATGATACAATTTGATGTTAGTGTGCAAATGTACTAAAATGGTGACTAATTTTCTATTTTATTTTCGTTTTTCATCCTCTGAAGTTATTGTTTCTCAAAACAAAGCAAATAAAGCCAGACTGAAGAACTTGAACAAAGCTAAGCTGGTGTTCCAGGAATCACTGGGACTTGAAATAAGAAAAATTCATGGTATGGCATACAAGCTTTTAAATGCTTGTTGAAATCTTTTTCATGCATTTCCAAATGTGTTAGTTTTTAACACAGAACTTACTATCTCCAACTGATTACAATTTTGTATTTGTCTTTTTTAATTAAGGTGAAAAGTTGCAATTTATATTCAGAAACATCAGCCAGAAGGACCCTGAGACTGCATACACCTTTGTCCTCAGGATCAGTGAAGAGGGCTCTTATGAAGGTAAGTCGAATAGAGATGTGGCCGGGCTCTCTTGTGTCCCCCTGTGTAAGCTTTTGCAGGAGGGAGGATGTTGCTTTTGTCAGGGTGGTCTTCATCGCTGGCTCTCGGTATGTTAATACGACAGCATTTCAGATGACCAGTTAGGCACTATGGAGAATCGGTGCACAGTTCCTCACATGCACACTGGGAATCAAACGTTTGCAGGTGTATTCCTGTGACTGCTCTTCAGTGCTGGCACAAGTGGATGAAGTCTTATATTGTTGAGGTTCGATGACTTTTTCATTTTGATGTACAATTTCCATAAGATTTTAAAAAGAATGAAAAACATTTTTAAAGCCTGTTTTGGTCTCTGAGTCTATTTCAGTTGATCGCATAGAGAATAAAATGGTCAGGGGGAGGAAACGATCATCCCATAAATTTACATCTTCTTGGGAAATTTCCATTTAGAAAATTCCTTGAATTCTGCAAACAATACTAGTATATGTGAGCTCATGTTTTAGCCATTCTAATATCAGCAATGATAATCTTACAATCTTTACTTGAGACAAATCTGTTCAGTTATCAGCCTTGGATTTCCTATACTCTTCTGCTCTCTCTTAACCATTTAATGGAATGTATTTTCAACAGCACAACAGGCTGCAGGATTGTGATGTTTATTCCAGTAATAGAACATTCAGTAATCTTTCCCCAGGTCTTGATTAATCGATTTAATTCATTGATTGAAATGGGTCTAAAATTATGAATGAACCTTGAGTCTGGAATTTTTTTTATTGCCAAAATAAAGAATAATGTTAAAGATTTGATACTCTGTTGCTATAGCAACCAGTGTGTGGAATGACTTTGTGAACTCAATGTTAAAAATAATATAAATACATTAACAAAAAGATCCCCCCTCCACACACACACAGGCACACTCTCTCTTTATTTCTCTCTCACATGTGCACATGCCCACATGGATACATGCATACAGAATCACAGTTCAATGGGGGAGTTGTAAGAAGCAGGAACTGAAAACATTAAGAAAATTGGAATGTTAGTGCAAATTCAGGCCTCAGCCTCTGGGAAAGTACTATTGTTGAACCTGCTTGACCTGGTCTTAATGGACCCAAGGCTTTTAGCCGAGGGAAGAGGAGTGAACAGTTGTTGGGCAGGGTGGGATGAGTCAGCTGTGATCTTATGGGCTTTATGTTTGAGTCCAGTGAGTTTTGATGAAACACTCAACTGCTTCTGGTCCTGGGTGGAGGTGTGTCCATACCATACAGTGATGGAAAAGTAGCAGCCCTGTTGAACTGGGTCATAGTTTCATGTTATCACCATGGCAATAAAGTATTTGGACCATAATAAAAATAAAGTAAACATACAAAATCCAGAACATTTAGTGGACAGGCATTTTTCGGTCGTTCATAAAGCCTTGTGCTTCTGTGATGTAGTTGAATCGAGACTGCAGTAGACTGTCGCATATTAGCTAGCTAGCTAGGGGGCTAACCTAACTGAGCTAATTACCTCTATTACTGTAGCTTACGAGACTTGGTGTCGATAGGTCGGTTGGCCTAATCTTCAATGCAGTCTTAAGAGAGTTGATCCTAGCACAGAGGGTATCTATACAGGGTTCTGTAACAGTATTCTTAAACTGCATGACAATGCTTTCATGATATAAATCAAATTGTTCTAGTCACAGGTTTCTTTGAACATATTATTTTCAGTTGTTCTTTATTTGTTCTATAAAATAAGTTTGGCGTTAGAATATGGCCAATGCGAAGCGCATTCCACCAGCATTGGACCAGAACAGACAGCAGAACATGACCTGGAAGTGCAGGCTAACAATCAGAAGTGAACATCAATACATTAGGCACCCCTTGCCAGCATTTGTTTAAAAATGATATGGAAAATGAAATGTTTTTTCCCCTCATTATTTGTGCACTAAAGTCTACAAGTTAATCTTATGGCTTAATGAACACTTCAAATGCAAGTGAAAAAAGTGACTGTTCAGGGTCTTGTAAATCTTTTAACACTCTCCCTTTCTGTGGTTTCCCCTCCCAGTGGTTTCCTGTGATCCTCCAATAGCAAACATGCCCCACTTGGAGCGTAAACTGCAAGAGACAAACAACTTCTCTGCGTTCCTGGCAAACGTCAGGAAAGAATTTGCATCTTAAACCTTTTTTTTTTATTGTGCGAAGTAGCCCAGTGCTGTGAGAATTACATTTTTCCCCCCTGAATGGAGTTGTGGATGCATTAGGTGAAGGAAGGACTGAATATTTTACTCAATAAACCCTGGATGTGTTAAATGTAAAATTATCACTATTTTATTTGCTGTAAATGTCGCAATTTTCATATTTATTTTTTATTTTCTGTCAAGGGGAAATTGTGTAGTTTATTTCTACAAATGATTATCGCCGCTGTTCATTTCTGTTTGTCAGAGTTAAAGGCTAAGACTCATAATTTCTGCAGTTTGTATTAAAGCTGTTCTCTTGGCACATCATGCTGGTCACTGGGCTTATAGTTTAGGGAAGGAATACTTGTAAATGTCTTATTTCAGGAGGTGCTGTTATCCACTGCAGTTTAAGTAGCTTATGTTTTTTTTCCTCCACTGTCCACGGACATTCCAGGGTCACTACTTTTAAAATAAAAATACCAAAAACAAATTGGAAATCTGGGCAGTTATTTGGCCACACCACCACACTTCAGCTGCAATATTCAAAGGGTCTTGTTGCAAAAGAGCGTGTGTGCTCATTCCACCTAGCCTGAATAAACAAAGGTGAATAAATACTCAATTGTTGCTTTGCAAGAAACTGGAAATGATACATTTGCTGTGGGGGAGTTGGATTGTTATGCTTATACAACCATCTGCTAAAATGCAGTATGTTTAATTGAAAGTGGCTTAACAGAGTACCAGCAAGAATGCACTACAGCAGCAAACATGAGAAAATGAAAATGGGTAACACTTCTACAGACTATGTAAATGCACTACCTGCCAAAAGTATTTGGACACCTGACACCCAACATCCTATCCACAATTATGGCCATTCATATGGTGTTTGTTCACCCTTTGCTGCTATAACAACCTCCACTCTACTGGGAAGGCTTCATACTAGATGTTGGGGCATTGCTGCAGGAATTTGGCCAGAAGAATGTTAGGTCAGGCACTGATTGGGTGATTAGGCCTGGCTTGCAGTTGGCTTTCCAATTGATCCCAAAGGTGTTGGCTGGCATTGAGGTCAGAGCTCTGTGCAGGCCAGTCAAGTTCTTCTACTCCGTTATAGACAAAACCTTTTCTATATGGGCCTTGCTTTGTGCCTGGGGCATTATCATACTGAAACATGAAAGGGCCATCCACAAACTGTTGGGGAAGCCCAAAATAGTCTAGAATGTTTTTGTAAGCTGTAGCATTAAGATTTGCCTGCACTGGAAACAAAGGGCCATGGCCAAACCATGAAAAACAGCCCCAGACTAAGGGAGTGTCCAGATACGTTTGGTCATATAGTATATAATACCAAAATGGATGGATTTTGTATGAATTACTGTATGTGGAAAGCCACCTTTTGAGCAAAGCATCACATGACTTGTTCCAAAGCATACTCTCCCTGAATAGCTGACAGGAGTGATTATAAAGAAGTGGGAAAATACTTGTTAATTTATAGACTTTACCAAGAGCCTTGGGTAAAGCTGCCAAAGCCTGGTATTTGCACAAATAGAGCTCTTGAGAGCTCTTCTGAAGATGGGGTACTATACAGCAGTAATATCTTAAGGCTCCAAATAAGTAATGATTAACATTTTTGAATCCTCAATCATTCGTAGGCGGATCTTGTTCCTGCATCTTGTGACAATAAGAACTCAGTGTCTTTGCAGCGTAACATTCAAAGAGATTGTACCACAATTGCCAGAACTGTAACCAATTATAGTAAATTACAAAATGGAGCAAAAACGGTCAGACACTGCTGTCTTTGTGCGATGCACATCCGGAAGATTCTATTTCACTTTCCAATCTAATGTAAATTCCATTCATTATGGCTCCAAAGCAGTTATCACCACAGAGCCCAGTGAATCAACACAGTCATTTCAGTGGATAATGAATTCCAACTTTATTTTTCATTACATAGCAAAATATCTTAATGCATTGAATTGATATTACATGTAAAATTGCCTACCCAGGTTAGGTTTCTTACTACCTCGTTTGAGAATATGGAACATTAGCAATAATTAATCGGATGTGATTAATAGGACACGCCACCTGGGAAGCTGAGAATTTCCCTTTATTTTTAACGAGCACTACATCACCTCACTTCTCATATGCTGTAAACCACGCCCCTGTGTATATGATAGGCCATGTCTGTAACTGAGACGAGTAACATGCCATTGGACAAGGAGGCCACCTGCTCCAATGCCACTGAAATGATAACACTGGCAGGCAAGCCTATGACCACCAGTGTAAATGAAGATCCGACAGATTGAATTATAGGGATAGGTGGAGCAATAAATGCACGTTAATACTTTTATAATAATTGACGTGCAACTGCCTATGGGAAACTGGGAAACGGCCATATCTGTGAGAGGCTGGTACAGTGCCTGTGGAAAATATGCATCACATGCTCGTTGGAAATACTGTACCATGTTCTTGGACGAAGATTGGTGTAATGAACATAAGGCCTCCTGAAACCTTTGGGAACACAATTTCTGACTTGTCTGGAAGCATTTTGCACATAGAAATGAAAGTAAAGAAACAACATAAAATGAAACACAAGGTCCAAATGCAGAAATACATGAAATCGGTATTACACGTAAGGCTATTATGCATTCACTTATGATGAATCGAAAGGTTTAATGGTTCTTTGAGGTAACAAATGAATACAGACTTCAGTGTTGAACTAACGTTGTTCCTGATGGCTGATCTCCCCAAACTCTTTATGACACAGTGTCTTAATAGCAGATATATATTAGGCCTATGTATGCTGTTCAGATAAACTGTCACTATGTAATGAAATGGAACTAGAGTAATGCCTATGAAACATGGTCGATTGCTATTTCAAGTATAAATAATTCCCAAGATACTAAAATGTCAGTCAGTCATGTATTCATAACTGATATGGGGAGTTTATAATGTTATATTTCTTCAGAGTAGCAGAAAAATGTGTGCCAAAACTTGGGAAAGTAACCAAAGGATTGTATAGTCATGATGCAAATTTTTAAATTATAATAAAGAGGCATCCAACAATTGTCATGCTGGCAGTGATAACAAAAAATTATGTGAGGTGTTTGGGATAAGAAGCATCTTTCAAATGTTTTCAGTCAGAAAAGTATTTCCCAACCTAAATGAACCATTTCCAAGATATTTTTCGAATATACGATTCAGAAAGGTGTGGAAATGGTCAGGTTTCAGTCCTTTACTATATTCAGTTCAAATATTTCAAATGTTTGAATTCAAACAATAAAAGTGGTTACAAATTATTACATTTCTGTATATTACAGATGTTGCAATGATATTACATTCTTGTTAAATAAAATAGTTTGTTCAAAATAATAATTTAAATAATTTTTTGATAATTAGAATCCCCTTAAATTCAAGTTAATATGGTTTTGTATGAATACACACACTCACCCAAAATGTTCAAAATGTTTATAAAACATGTTAAATGTACGCTGCTATGCTAAAAACCTCAAGGCCAAATACGAATTGGTTCTGTCACCCACGCCTGAGCTGTTTTGGGAAGCAGTGGCAGTGGCATTGGCACTCTTTGTCCTTAGCTGATGGGCGCTCCTGTTGTGACCAGTTTGTAATAAGCGCCCTTCAGGGCCATGAGTTCATTGTGCGAGCCCTTCTCCATCAGGAATCCTCGGGACATCACGGCGATGGTGTCCGAGTTCTGGATGGTGGAGAGGCGGTGGGCGATAACGATGCAGGTCCGGCCCTCCCTGGCTTTGTCCAGCGCCTCCTGGACCGTCTGTTGGATGATACGTTACACTTATGAGCGACGCTAACGAGGTGCACGCACCTCACTGTGAGGGCACAAAATGGTGCCGCTGAGCCCTGACCCGGGGGCAAAGGCGACAGTTACCTTCTCGCTCTCTGTGTCCAGGGCAGACGTGGCCTCGTCCAGCAGCAGGATCGTGGGGTTTCGGATGATGGCGCGGGCGATGGCTATGCGCTGCTTCTGTCCGCGGGAGAGCTGGGAACCCTGGGCGCCCACATTAGTGTCATAACCCTGCGTGTGAAACAACATTGCACATCTCATTCATACCTTTACTCACATCAGTTGTTCGATTAAAAAACAGTAGCACATTAAAATAAAAAATGCTGATTGCTGTTGTTCCACCATACGTTTTGATGGGGCCAAAGCTGTTATTGGAGTCCTGATGTGGATGTTAATGTGGTTATCATTTTATGTGATATGTGAAATAATATGGAGATTATAAACATTTGGGTGAAATGTCACACCCACTTGCAAGCTCACTGGCCTTGTATGGTAGAAACTGTATAATTTTGCTGATTTTCATGAGGCTTTCAAAGATGCTTGAATGCAATTTACATATTAATTAACTGAAAGCACATGACAAGACTTTTAAGTATGTATCACAAAATTCTAAAATCTTGTATGGTAAACATTGTAGTTGCTCAAGGAAAATCTGTGATGGTATCTATGTACCAGATGATTGACAAATGAGTCAACATGTCTATGCATACAAATACAAACTTTATTTGGGCCGTGGCCTATAGGAGTAGGCCTTTATATACGTGCCAAGGTTAATGAGTGTAGGATATTAAATGTGACATGTTTCACCAACAGACTAATATTCTGAAATGCAAAAAATGTTACTGATGTAAAATGGCGGCAGTACCTCAGGCAGTGACATGACGAAGTCATGCAGTTGGGCTTTCTTTGCTGCAGTAATTACATCATCCATGCTGATTTCTCGAAAGTTGTCCCCATACTTAATGTTTTCTGCAATGCTGCAGTCAAACAGGATGGGCTCCTGGGAGACAATCCCAATCTTCGAGCGCAGGAACTGTACGTTGACTTGGCATGAGTCATGGCCATCAATCAGCTGTAGTAATTATAAGTTCACCTCATGATCTGGTGCAGTATAATGCATTTATTTACATATGCAAGCCCATAAACACATGCTGGTATCATTTCCTGCTTATTAGACAGTCTTCCCAAACCTGGATTTTAACATAAGGTTGGATTGGATAGCTACCATTAACATGAAATAATATGAAATATTACAATTAATTAACCAATCTAAAACCTAATCTAAAATGTAATGCAACCAAAAATGTTCTAAAAACTGATAAATTGACACCCTATGCTAACATTACTGTGTATATCATTACAGACATGCTGCATAAGCAATAGCTTTGGCCTAATCATGTAGTTAATAGTGTAGTACCTTGGTGAGTCCTTGGTATATCAAACTAATAACATTTCCCTGGGGTTAATTATCAAATTAAACATTCAACAGTTCCATGAAATGAGTGTTTTTCCAGTTCCAGATAGATACAATCGTTATGTGGTATTTACCGTATGCTTCTTGAGAAATTAAAACCTCTCTCCATAACCATTGTCACGATATGGCTCTACAAACTGTTAACCCAGGAACCAGCAACAAAATTGATACAATGACACTACTGTGAGTGCTTTTTGAATTTACACCTCGAATAGAGACACAATAATAAATGAGAGAGATAAGGACAGGGACTGACCACAGTGCCATGGTCAGGGTCATAGAACCTCTCCAGCAGCTGGACACTGGTGCTTTTTCCGCAGCCGCTGCTGCCCACAAAGGCCAGAGTTTGGCCAGGCTTCACCGACACCGTCAGACCGTTCAGCACCTGGATGTCTGGGCGGGTCGGGTACGTGAACTTGCAGTCAATGAACTCAATATTACCTCTAAAATTAGGCTGTTCAGGAGAGGGAGAGAAAAATAATATTAGCATTGTCAATCCTTCTGGAAAATCCAAGGAATAAATAGTAGTTTGAGAGTAACTCTGCAAACTTAGTGCCCCTGGGCATAATACCACAACATTAATATGCTCCCATATTCTAGCATGGGGTCCAGTAACAGTGCAGTTTATGACTGACTACTATACTGCAGTTTGAACAAACCAAGGTATTTCTGCACACTAGTAAAATACCTACAGTCAAAGATAGCTGTTGGATAAATATTTTTCCTTATGTTACACTGAACAGCAATAAATAGTCTTACTGTACATGCCAGTACCAGAAAAGATGGTTGTTCAGTAAGCTAGCTGACTATGAATTACTTGTTGAGGTAATCTTATTAGGTCAAAATTCAGCAAAACATTTTCTATCACTAATGAAACTTAATTAATTCTAATGAAATTAATTCTATATTGAACCAAAGAAAGCACTGTGATGTTTGGTTCAGTAGGTATATAAAAATTGAAATCCTCACCCATTTCTCTCCCTCTTGACTGTAAACATTGATTTTGGATCTGCGGTCAAGTAGCTGGAAAAACCTGGCTGCTGAAATCTTGGCTTTGGCGTAGTCAGGTGTGTAAGAGGAAGCACGTCCTAGGGCTTGCCCACTCGTCACAATAGCTGAGATAACTCTGCACCAACAAGATGGGGAACAAGCAGCATGAACGTAGGCCCCAAGAACGTGGCCAAGTGTGTGAACAGCTTCAGTCTGCAGAGTTCCTCCAGAAGTGGCTCACGCTAACTGACAGGAGCTTTACTGCCCTCAGAAGAAAGCATTTAATGGACGTCAACCTTTTCTAAAACTGCACAGCCCTTGTGCTGGAAGGCTGCCCTTCTTGACAAGCTGCAGGAGCAGGAACACTGCAATTTCCAATAAATAAATGTGCAACTAACTGTGGAAAAAGGCTTCCTTCAGGGTGAATGTGTAATTACCTCCTTAATAGTCTGAGTAAGTTGGCTGGTACCCTCATGCTCACCATGACAGTTTTTGAGCCAGAATTGACCATAGGTTCATAAACCGGAACAGAGTATCTTCCATAAAACATCTTACAGCTTGGTGCCTAGAACTGTACACATCTTTCACAGTGGCATACTTTTTAATAGCTGTGAATGTTAATGCCATCAAACGTACAGCCTCATCACTAACTGACATTGAAAAATGTGAACAGACTCACCTGAACACAATACTGAAGTGGAGCCCCTGTTGTTCCACTAAAAATCCTCCAAACCTATAGGAGGCAGCATTGGCCAGGAAGATCACACACTGGGCAAAGCCAAAGCAGGCACCGTACACATTGGCCTTTTTCAAGGCTGCGTTGTATGGAGCTTCCACCTGGACCTCAAACATTTCCACAAACATTTTCTCTTTCCCCAGACCAGCAATGGTGCGGATGTTATTCAATGCCTCACCAGAAATCTACAGGAGGAATCAATGTTTTTGGTTTATTAGAACACTGAGGAACACAGAAGAAACAACATATTCAATAAATCTGTCAATCACTCAACACAGGCTCATTTAAAGCATTTTTAATGGAGACGCTGACCCCATGTACTTCACAGAGGGCCCTACTGAAATAGCATAACTTATCTTATGAATTGTATTGGAATGCTAATGAAATTATGATAGACAGTCTAAACAAATCATAGAATAACAGAAAACAATAAGATATACACAGAATTTAACACAACATTTAAAAACACTTATTCCAGTTCAAAATCAGTTTGAAAATGGTGTGCTGTACAAATAGACATGTAATGTCTAATTTAAACTAGCTATTTCAGATTTGGCTCATTTTAGGCTGGTGGGATGCAATTAAATTTAGAAAATCCATTTTTGAATCTTGTACAGCAGAGTCAATGTTGGCCAGTGTGGTGCAGCTCAAGTCAATGATGCTATGACAGATTGTCACAATAAAAGCAGCAGAGAATAGCAATTATACCTACTTATTCACCCACAACCTGTCAGGCTCACTTTTTGTTTTTTACAAACGTGAAGCAGACGGTCCACCCACCATTCTTTTTTTGTTTTATTAGGCCGGTAGAAACCAGAGAGAGTAATAGAGAAGGATTCACTGCACAGAAGGCGCCATGGCAGGGGACTGAACCGCCATTTGTGCATGGGGGTGTGGCTTCAAAGCAGGTCACCTTACGGACTGTGCCACACGTTGCCTTGGGCTCATTTTTGAGGGATAATACTCAAAGTTAAATCCATCCTTTTCACAAGTTTGGCATCACCCCCTGGAACAGAACCTGCATTTGCGAGTTTACCTGTCCCGCGGCCTCCATGGCCTGCTTGTCCATCTTGGCGAATCCGGTGAGCATCCTGGCCTGAAAACCCCCGGAGAGCGCCAGGAAGGGCAGGAAGCACATGATGACCAGACTGAGCTGCCAGCTGAAGTAGAAGGAGATGATGATGGCCACTCCGATGTTGGTCAGGGAGTTGACGATCATGCCTATCTGGGAGCCGGTGGCCTGCAAGCACAGCGCACAGCGTTACTGCCACACCCCAAGAGCACGAGCCGCACACAATCTGCAGAAAGTGACGCAGATGAGGAGGGGCAGGGTAAGAAAGGGAAAATGGCTTTCAGGCCTGAGAATACTTTAGTCTAGGGATGTCTAATCTTGTCCGAAAAGACGGTGTGGGTCGCATGATTCTACTTGCCAAGTTCTTGATTGAAGAGAGAGTTTGAATCAGGTGTTATAGTGCTGGGATGAAACAAAAACCTGCACCCACACCAGCCCGTTACGAATAAGACAGGACACTCCTGCTTTAGACAAAGCTTTTCTGGGCCGGGCCTGTATCCTGTGATATATAGTCATAGTTTTGGAATATTAATTGACCATGCTGTTGGTCAGCGGTCACTAATATGGGGTGCAAGGAACCCTTGGGGTCCTCAGCAAAATTGAAAAAGTATTTTCCTTTTTGATAACATTGTATTATATTCATAATTAAAATATAACATATTTTATAACTGCTGGGAAAACATTACTTGACAGTGTTTGATAAACAGTTCTTGATAGTACTGTGATTAGTGCCACTGTTGAACATATATTGCTAAACAGTTACCAGCCTCTTAGAGATCTTATATAATCAAATCATAATTTAGACGTTTTCATGGATCACTAGTGTGCAAAATATTCAATGCATGGCATCGTATAGTGGGTATTGGACAGAGCTTTCAAAATATAGAGATTATATTTATACAATTAAATGCAAAAGTATTGGGACAGTTGTTTTGGCTTTATAATTATGTCACTGAATACCTTTATATTTAACTATATATCGATTATATTTATTATAGAGGTGAGCTAGAGGATGCTCACTTCAGAGATAACAACCCCTGATATAGGCGACTGTATCACAATGAGAACTGAGAATGGCCTTGGGTCACATGACTGAGCCTCAGGAGAAAGCCGTTTTCCTGGGAGACACCCACCCCTTGGACTTGGGAGGCGTCGGTGGCCAAGCGTGTGGTCAGGGCCCCGGCGCTGTTCCTGTGGTCGTCGAACCAGCCGATCTCCTGGCCCAGCATGGCCTGGAAGCCCAGCCGTCTCAGCCTCCGGGTCAGCAGCTCCCCAGACTTGGAGAAAGCATAGCCCTGAAACACAACGCAGGCTCCTTTTCAGTGGCTTTGCCTCAGGTTTATGGACTGCTTACAGTATGCAGTCAGTGTGCCTGCATGTCTGTGCTGCTCCATGGAGTGAAAAGATTGAGAGCCGCAACCTGTGCAGAAGCAGAGTGACTAGTCTGGAAAGAGAGACATCCCCAGTCTAACCTGTTAGTTATTCCACTGATAAAACTGTACTCTGCTCACAAACAGACAACGCAAGTATTGACATGTGGAAGTGGTGTCCAGTTGGGGTGTGGGGTGTGTACCTGAAGAATCTGTGTGAAGAATGAAATCACTCCGATGAGTACGAACAACACACAGATTCCGTTGATTTCGTCTCTCTGGGCAACTGGATCAGTCATTGAGAAAGTCTGCAAAAATAAAAAGAGATGCATCACAAACAGTTTTCACACATGTATATGTAAATATGTATATATGTGTGTAGGTGTACATATGTGTCAATATATATACATATTCAAATATACAGAATGATAATTGAACATGTTTTTTTATTATACAGTGTTTTAATTGCAATGTGAGGTGTAAGGTAGTACACACCATTTACATCCAGGCAACTTACCCCAAGAATCTGGCTGAACAATAATGAATAGAGGGGGTTAACTCCACCATTCACAGCAGCGCCTATAGAGCCGAACACCATGTAAGGCCATTCTGGGGCATTGTATTTCAGGATCCGGGTCACAGGCGCTGGCTCTATTTTCTCCTGTGCCTCAGGTATAGGGTTCTGATATCATGCAAACCCACACACGCACACACGCACAAACATACACGCACACACACACACACACACACCATGAGAACTGAGTAAGTTGAAAGACATTGGATAATATATTGATATATGTA